>NW_025964113.1:1870000-2455000 GCF_023055435.1 Haliotis rufescens | reverse complement strand
GCAGATGGGGTTGGGGATCATATGGGGTTGGAAAGGGGATGGAGATCATATGAGGTTGGAGATGGGGTTGGGGATGAGATGGTTGGAGTTGGGGATGGAGATCAGATGGGTGGAGATGGGGTTGGGGATGAGATGGGATTGGAGATGGGGATGGAGATCAGATGGGTGGAGATGGGGTTGGGGATCAGATGGGGTTGCAGATGGGGTTGGGGATCATATGGGGTTGGAGATGGGGATGGAGATCAGATGGGGTTGAAGATCAGATCGGTGGAGATGGGGTTTAAGATGAGATTTGGTTTGAGTTGGGGTTGGGTTGGGGATCAGATGGGTTTGGAGACGGGGTTGGGGATCAAATGGGGTTGGGGTTGGGGTTGGGTCGGGGTTGGAGATCAGGTGGGGTTGGAATCAGGTTGCGGTGGAGATGGGTTTGGGGATGGATTTGTGGTTGGTGATGGAAGTGGATTGGAGTTGGGGTTGGGGTTGGGGTTGGGGATGAGAATTGGTTGGAGTTTGGGTTTGGGTTTGATTAAGACATGGGGATGGAGATGGGGTTTGGGTTGGGGATGGGGATGGGGATGGTGATGTAGTTGGGGATGGAGATCGGGTCGGGGGATGCAGTTGGGGATTGGGTTGCCATTGATAAACACAGAGTGATAGTATGCTCATCCATCTCCGAAAACCACGAGTCATGTTAACCAGTGCGAACACTGTGTGAGACATTTGTTGTTTGACGCCGCAGTCAGCAATGATCCGGCTATATCACGGTAGCCTGCAAATAATCGAGTCAAGGCCGACCAAAGGTGCTATGGTTGATAGCGTGTTCACAGCCCCGTGCCGTCCAGGTAAGGTGGCAGGTGTGTGCGCTACCTCCACATCGCTATGTGTCACATGACAGGAGACACGAATGGCACAGTGGTCTACGGTGCCTCACTCAGCAGGGGACCCGTGAAGACCCGGGGTAGAATAGGTCTTCTGTAACCTATGCTTGTCCTAAGAGGCGACTACGCTTGTCGGGAGAGGGGACTAACGGGATCGGGTGATCAGGCTCTCTGACGTGGTTGATGCATGTCATCATATCCCAATTGCGTGGATTAATGCTCATGATATAAATCACTGGATTGACGGGACCAAACTCGATTATTTACAGACCGCCGTCATATAGCTACAATATTGCTGAGTGCAGCGTTAAACAAAAAACAAAAACAAAATCATATTGATAAATGACAACGATCCCATCGACACCAGACCTAAAGTCGGTCTCACACTGTATGTAGCTCCAGCGTGGCATAAATAAAATACTCTCCCGATCCCGACACGATTACCTTAATGGTACTCCTTTCCACTGTTCTACTAGTCTGTCTCCCAGGCCCTAGAAATCAAGGTTTGTTCCGGGCTCCATTTCCATTATTTTATTTATTTAGTAGATGTTGACTTTTAAATAAGAGAACTATATTTTTGGGACTAAATGTCAGTCTTCTGTTCTACTGACAAATGCAAAAAATTTCAAAAAATTGTTTTATGGGAGAAAACCCAGTTGCGCTTCATGCGCGCTGCCCGGTTACACCTCATGGCGGGAATCAATACGTCACTTAAAAGATATGACGTAACGGTGACGTCATCCACGTTAGCTTTCTGATTAACGCGCATCTCCGCTTGGATAGCCGCCCGCACCAGACGTGTTTTGCCCTGTCTCATTTTAGCAACTTAAAACCACCTCCTCCCAAGCCTCCTCCTCTCTATCTCGCTATTTAGGTTCCTTTTTCTTAGTCATGTGCGTGTATGCGTTGATTCCCCCACCTATGTGGCTTATTTCATACAATTTCGGATTGATGAATTGTACGCTTAGGCGTATATACCTTGTAATAAATTTGTCCGCCTTTTGTGCGGGCCTAAACAACAATTTTCAGTGTCTGTAATTTTTGCCACAAATAAACTGGACGTTCTCGGGTCTAAGGGTTTTTGAGTATAAATGTTATTATGATTCTGCACATTCTTTGTTGAGACACATGAAATATGATGAAGAAACTGAAGCAAGCCATATAGTCTCCCAGGCCCTGGAGTTTAATTAAAAATGGAATCCAAATAAAGTTTAATGATTTGATATGTCTAGATTGCCTCAACTCTGACATTCAGCATTCTGGGCGCCATTTGGATTTATTTTTTATATATTTTGAAGATCTATTTTTAGATAAGATAATACTTTATTTCTGAGACCGAATGTCAGTCTACAAGCCATACACAGTCGTTATTTAAGTCTTCACAATGTGAGCCCTACTCCAACAAAACATGTAGAACAAGAAGGTCATTCATTTCGCTACAATGCCTAAGATTAATGCGGGAAAGGGTTGGGGGCGTATTCGTGAGATTCAGAGACAAGAGGGTCTTAAAATCGTTGTCGCTGTTTGTTGTTTACCGTGAAGTATCATTAACACTCTAGCCCAGGGATATACTGGATTTAAAGTGTTGTTGGTGCGTCAGTGATGGATAGTGGTGTTGGCCGAGAATAGATCTCTGCAGCAGTGAAGGCATTTCGGGCTGAAACGCCACAACACCTTGCCCAGTCGTCGGTATTATATTGACTCATCGAATTTTGAACGAGTTCCACAGAATGAAAACTTTTAACAGTGAAATGAGATCACGCTGCTAATATTCCTCAAGGAAGTTCTAAAAAGAACTTCCTTTGGCTGTGGGAGAAAGTCGAATACAACACCACGGGCAAAGTGGGGAACAAAAAAGGATTTCGTTAAAAAAACGAAATAACACTTGAGACAAAATTGTGTTTGATTTGCAACTCGACAGCTGTAGCTTAGCATTTATTTTACATGCCAATAACTCGCATTGACCTGAGGCCGTCGAGAATTACATATCACATAAATACGTTATAAACCTTATATCAATGATGTCTGAGCACCTGATCATTACATTATATTAACCATTTCCAATATTCCTGCCTCAGATGGAATTTGGTACTTAAATGTCTGGGAAACGTGAAGATGGGTATTAAAGAACGTTTTAATGCTGAAATTGGATACCCCCTGATCTTGCGCTTGTTTAGCTGGATGTTTTATTCATGTGTAATTCGAAAATGCTCACTTTGTACTAAAGTGGTATAACTACAATCCGAGATACCAAGATGTAAAATCAATAGAAACGCAATCATGGGGTACAGGGTTCTATTCCGCCATCGATTCAATGAGGAAGTAGTCAATTAGAGACCCATTTCGAACGTGACAGTCTCAAACCAAACGTCTTCAGTCTATATTAAATTGATAACCATTCCCAATCATCCCCATGTCTGGTGCAGTTTGCAATTACCCGACAGATAATCCTAATACAATATTCCCGATCTTATTAAGCTTAAATGGCAGCGCAAATATTAATGAATTAGATTAACATACATTGATTGAAACTCGTGTCAATGTCATGTAGATTTCTTGATATTGCTGCATTTTGGCGAAACAGTAAGGGTTCGATTATTTGACAGTCGGATGGGGAGGAGATGGATGTGGGCTGGGGTGGCTGGTGAGGGTGGGATGGATGGTGGGGGTTGGGTTTGGGGTGGGATGGGGTGGGCTGGATATTTGTTTGAGAAAGGATATTTTATTCAGTCAGTGCTTCAAGACATAAAATTTCCTTCTCTTAAACGGGCATCCCATGATAACATTAACTATAGTAATGTGAAAGCATCGGTGATCCTTAACTTTTTGTAGTGTGTACATATATGCGTGCGTGCATGCGTGCGTGCGTGCGTGCGTGCGTGCGTGCGTGCGTGCGTGCGTGTATCTAACCTGAGGACAAATTTTGTTTTTCCTCGAGCATATTCAGAACCAGATTCCTAGAATTATTCTCACCTCATATTACATACTTGTAACATATCTTCAGGCATGTACAACACATCGGAAACAAAAACAAATATTTTCCCTTCTCTCGGACTGGCTAGAGCTAATTGATTATGCAAACCTCCACACATCCATTCCAGACCCCCGCGAGGCGTCCTTTACTTGCACCTATGCACTCTTTTTCCCTCCGAAATAAACAACAATGTATTGTCTGCCCTCCCCCACACTGACTGTCCTCCCCCCGTGTGTGGGCGAGGGAGGGGGAGGGTAAACACCTGCTGCACTACACAGATGGTGTGACGAGGTTTGGACTGTGTGGTAAGGGATGTTGATGCCAGGGAAAGAATTCACTGTAACAGATTGTGTTGGTATCAATGTTGTGGTAGTGTAGGCGTGGGACCTGTATATGCAGGTGTACATTCGGTTACGCATATACTCCAGATTGATCGTGATCGAGGACCGACCACGTAATATTCGGGAGGTGGAGGAGCTAAGGAGTTTGTTTGGGACAGATTCTTTTCACTGTTTCATGATATACTAAGGGAGTCGAATAATTTTATGTTGATTTCACATCACATTTTCTATATCGGGACATCAAACGTGTCCAGCGAACATGTTTCTATTTATTTTGTATTTATGTTAGAGGCACAATATGTTTTTTTCCAGTATTTTCGGAAACAAACTATTGGGGTTTTGTACACCTAACACCTCGTTATAACACTGGTGTCGTGTGCAGAAATGGAATTACGCTGTGACGTTTTTCAGTCACGAATTACTTTACGTCTTGCAGCCTTTGGGTATCACGCACTGGCGTCTTTGCGGGCATACAAACTTATCATTTATAGTAACCAAATCCCACTCCTTTCCCCTAGCATTGTACTTTATCAATATTTCTGATTATGTGAAAAAGTATGACAGGAACGTCTCACCGGAGAATACAATGGCGAAGCAGATGGTTTTCGGTTCAATATTCAACAGAATACGCAGATAACAATAGGCCGCATTATGCAACAAAAATCTATCCTTGTTTTAGATTGATATGTTCCTATGAACAATATAAATATGTTTTATATGCAACCGTCTATCAATTTAGACATAGCAGGAATGCAGAAGTCCACAGTTAGGATACAAACGATGCTGCTCAATCATTTCCATACTGAAACCCCATTAATCCGTAACCCTTATATTCCGGACTATTTCTGAAAGGAGTGAGTGAGCGAGCGAGTTGGGTTTAAGGCCGGTATTCCAGTTATTTCAAGTGCGTCAGCTTAATGTGGGAGGTAAGCCCAAAGTGATGCAGGTCTTAGACTTTTGTGAAACCCACGAGCACGGGTATGGTGCTGTCAAACCTAGGAACATAAGAGGTCATAGGTTTCTGGCGTGCCCAAGAGACGCAACTCGCCACAGCGAATTGCGGCGCCTTAGATGACTGGGCCACCCGTACCCCCATTTCTGATAAGGAAGATTTCATTTGTACAATGTACATTACCCATAACCGTGTTTTTATCCGTATAATTGCTAATCCGGGCGACTACAGTGGCACCTCTGTGGTCTGGATTAATGGGCTATTGCTGTTACATGTAACATATCTGACGTCAGCTGATCGCCTTGTCGGGACAATCCTACCACTAAAACAACCATGGTTACATTACATAATCACCTATATACATATTGTAAGTTAACAAGAGCCTATTGCTTAAAGCGTCACGCCGAAGTCCCGGGTTTGAGTCTCCGTATTGAGTACATGGTTTTCTCCTGCTTAAGTTACCTCCCTTGTCTGGGTACACTGACCCTTAATTCAAATCACTATTTTAATGAAGTATTTAACAAACATGCACCTTGTTCAGGGCAAATCATGTTCGTCTAATTGAGATTTATTTCTTTTCATTTCTCTAAACATTAAAACATATATCTCAAACAATACAAACCTTTAAAAACATATCATTTATAGAAGTACTCCTAAGCGAAATATTCACGGCGACGCCATTCGACTGCAGCAAGGAGATTGCTGGCACAACGGTCGACTGACAACACTGGTCATTGAAGCGAAGCTAAGCAGCTCTGTTCCCAGCCTTCGCCAGCTGCCGAAGAAAGACGAAATGACAGGTTACCGAGCTATCATTGTTGTAATTATATGCTTGATAACGCCACCTGTAATATCCTTGTTGACTACAACACTTAAGTACTTAGTTCCTTTATGTTTGTTTATCAAGCATGTTTGCCGACATAACTATGCTTGTTTGTCAACCATGTTTGTCGACATAAGGAAACAGCCGCTGTACTGGACCGTTCAGTATTGACAGGGTCTATAAACGTTAACTTAGCCTACCATTCAAACTTGAACTTAAATTCTTACTGTGCCTCCTTTTTAAACTCAACAAATGTGGTAATCATTGTGTTGGTATTAGTTTATAAAACACGAAACAAAATATTTACATGCAACAAAAGGAATGTTTCATTGTTATGTCACCCACATATATGCGAGTCGTGGCGTTTGTATTCTTTGTTAAAGAACCAGTAAATAAAAGCAGAACAGCGGTTAAATAAATCAGTACAATAACATAAAAATGTTCTTTATCAAAACGCTGCACATATAGGTGTAAAACAACAACAACAACAACAACAACAAAAACAACAACAATAGCCAAGTTGAAACCATAAAGATGGGAAAGTGCTCGTGAACTGGTTCCCTTACAATAACACACCGCCGCCAGTGAGTATTCACAGACAGGTGCCTAGTGTAACATGCACTCAGCACTCTCGGGCCTATAGTTTGCACTACAGGTGTATGGGGTCAGCCAGGCTGCCGCGGTCAGGCGTCTTGCGGTCATGACCTGTTCCTGCAACGCCACGGGAACATAAAGCCATGTACTTGACCAATAGACTCTATCCCTCCTTATTTTCTCCTTTGTCGAAGCATTTCTACTTGTAGCCATATTTTCCGCGTGGGCCCGACGACCTTGACGTGAAGGGGAATGTTAAGTGGTCAGTATCCCTAGAGAATGTATTTCTTATGGGATAATGTCCGGAGAGATAGGACAGGGAAAGAACGGCGAAGGATGTCAAGTCACGCAGATTAACCCTGACACTGTCAGTAATTCGCGGAGATAGTGGTGTACTTCCTTCTCGGGGACTACATCAGAATTACAAGCAGGGAGTGAAACGTCTGAATGGATTCTTGACAAAACACGTTATTCGGTCCAAAGAGAGCGTAAACGTTTGCCTAAACTGAAAAAGGCTTAGATTGATTGATTGTTGTTCAGCAATATTCAAGCTATATGACGGCGGTCTGTAGATAATGCAGTAATTGACATCATGAGCATCGATCCACGAAATTGGGATACGATGACATGCATCAACCAAGTCAGCGAGCCTGACCACCTGATCCCGTTAGACGCCTTATACGGCAAGCATGGGTTGCTGAAGACCTATTCTAACCCGGATCTTCACGGGTCGAAAGAGGCTTAGAAGTGGAATTAGTTAATATGCCGTGAATACAACGAAACTGTTTATCTTTGGACCTGGACAGTATTCCCGTGACTGTTAGTCAGCCTCGTAACGTTTGATAACGTTTGTAATTTTTTGGTGAAATCCAATTTTCAAGTGGATACTTTCTTTTGCCCGTCAGTTTGGATCTAATTCCCCAGGTTATTCAACAGTAATTGTCTCAAATGAAATTCAGGTGAACCCCTTGACTGATTGTATCGCTTCTTGACTGATGATATCTTTCCCTAGTGGTTAAAGCTTTCGCTTGTCACGCAGAAAACCTGGGTTTGATTCCCGACATGGGTACAATGTGTGAAGCCCATTTCTGGTGTCCCCCGCCGTGATATTGCTGGAATATTGCTGAAAGCGGCATAAACCATTCTCACTCACTCACTCACTCACTCACTCACTCACTCACTCACTCACTCACTCACTCACTCACTCACTGGCATCTTTCATTCTGAAAGTGAACAATGGGATTCTTAGCAACGATCATGACGTACAGATTCAAATCGTTGATTGACAAGAGAAGTGTCAATAAACGATTATGACCGTTACAGGACCATGCCTTTGTTTGTACCTCGATGACCTAAGGTCATATTCAGTGGCGTCTAAAATCGCTGCTCGCGTGCAATCGTCCACGTTAATGTTTGTTGACCGCTATACCTGTCTGGGTTGGCGAGTCTACTGTGCCCACGGGCGTCTTGACCCTTCACCGGACATTGCAGTAAACAAGGTCTCGTGGCCGTAAGAGCATTCATCATTTGGACAAGCCGGATTATAAACATGAAATGGAACCAGTAAACAACTTGCGTTTGTTGACTAAATGAGTCGATGTTTATGTCACAAAACCCAACTCGCAATAACAGTAACTGTTATTGCTTAAATTGTGTCGCCGATGAAACTGTTTATATTATAGTAATATATGTTTATTGTAAATAAACCTGTTTTATTATTACTGTTTTGCAAACATACTCCTTTTTATGGCAGCTGTTGTACATATGGGATGTTTCTGGAATATATTTACAATAACACGCGATTAAGAAAACCTTTTGTCAACAGTAAGGTTACTAGACATTCGTAAGTGGCTTACTTATCGCTCGTGATGTTTTAGCACATTATTATGACTGTCTGGGTTAAAGAGAGTTCAGCATCAAGAGCAGGAATGTGTAAGTAGGTATATGCAAAGAGTACTACTACATTAAAACATATTTTATGTGACAATATCTACCTTGAAAAAAAATAAACCGATGTAATTCAGGTTATTAATTTAATGGGGCATAGTGAAATACGAAACGGCGTTTGAACAATGGAATTTATAAAGGGTGGGGGAATTTGGTTTAACGCCGATCTGAATATGATTTCAGTTCTATCCCGGTGTTTCAGCTTTATGTGGGAGGGCATGACTATCCTGGTAGTCTGTCTTACAGACCCTGATACAAATATATATCAAATACAGCCCATGCAAGTCTATAATGTTTGGCAAGTCTAGATTACTGCAGTATCAGGATGAAAATGAAGAGAGTCACTGGGTTCCCTTTTATTATATTTTTATTAAGATAACTGAAGAACTGTTTTTTTCTGTACGATATGTTCATTTCAGAGACTAGGTATTAGTCTACTATCCTGGAAACATACCGTGTGATTCTGGTATACGAACCCGCTATCCGTACACCTCAGGACGCAACTCTGCACAGCCAATTGCTGAACGTTTGACGACTGGGCAACCCAGGCCCCCGAAATTATAAAGAAATAGCAGACTGACAGACATAAACTACCGTGCAAAAGAAAGTATGTACCGATGTTTGAAGTGGCTAAAAATGAAACGCACAAGAAATGGTTATTCGATGATGTATTTGATACGGGTACCATATACAATAATACATTCATCGTACATCAATGAGTACTAAGTAAGGTTAAAGATATATGGATGAACAACTTCTTTATTACATTACAATATGAAGCAACGTTTCGGTGTAGGTTCTAAAGCCGTTGTCAAGCAAGTTTATATTAAAATGTGAGTCCTTTTATCAATTTGTTATTTCTTTTGTCCTTTGAAAATATGTACAACATAACGTGGGTTATTTTTTTCAGTGTTTTCTAATATGCAGATACTGAAAAAGTATATTAACATGTATTATTGTTCACATTTTCAACGGAAAAAAAATTGTATTGAGAAAGTTGTAACTACATGAATATTGCAGAAGCACTAACTTGTCTCGGACAATACCAGAAGCTGATGGCATTAGTTCTGGAAAACCTAAAGGGAACTGTAAGTACTTTGAGACTGTATGGCCGAAGACAATGGGACTTTTTGTGTGGAAGTTGGTGCCGAATATTTATTTCTTATGAATTCATTTTTTCAGAACACCTAGCATGCCTGGAAAACATTTACATTTTGGTAAAACTGAACAATGAATACATATTGTTAATACCGTGGACACTTTTATATTGGGTCGATGGTAACACGCACAACATCAGTAACGTGAGAAAAACTGATTTCACTATTATTTATAGCAAAGTGTGCGAGTCATATACAGAAAAGGTTAGAAACATTATCCAAAAAAATGCACTAACTCATAATTCAACAAAAAAATAGCCTGTATACGCGGGCACTTCCCGGAAACCGCATGCATGCTGGTCAGTGTACATTCACACCGAGGCTAAGCGCTCGGCATGCCGGGAGAAGACTGAGGTGTTGAAATATGATATGGACAAATAACTGTGTCAACACCCCGACATGACAACAGGGAGGTGTATATAGCAGGTATTGCTGCCAATCATTCTTCTTGTCACAACTGTCAACACACTCTCTGTACCATTACCAAGTCCGTTAAAAGTTCATCGTTCCGGTTTCAGTGCGAACCATAAACTCACCACACAGTCAGCGCAAACAGGACCAGACAGGTTAACCAAACTTGTAAAATCATTTTGTTGTATTTGCCACGGAATGCAAAGTCTAGAGCTATTACCAGGCACCATTTTGCCTCTAGTAATTTACAGCTTGAAATACGCCCCGGAGTGCTCGGCCCTTTGTGAAGCTAAAGAAGCGATTGTATTTAAATACATTTCAAGGACGAGGTACCTAGGTCCCAGAAATAAAGTTATCTTATTTAAAAATATATATCTACAAAATTAAAAAATAACTTAATTCCAAATGGCGCCCAGAACAACCCTTGATTTCACAACTGAGGCAATCTAGACTTGCCAAACCATTCTAAACTTGAGGTGACTCATTTTAAAAATAATTTTCTCTAGGGTTTGGGAGACAGACTAGGAAACCACTGGGATCGATTATATAGGCTCTCATCTTATATTGGTATCTTGTCAAATGTATTTCATTAATATTTGATCGAGTGGGGCTTTAATGATAAACATTCGGAGACAATGTGTAGATATAGCAGGTCTTGGACAAGTATACAGTCGAACGCCATACTCTACATTGACCTCTGGAACGATTATTCTGTTATGACAAATAGTTTATAAATTAGTTTATGAACATTTCACTCATTGCACTTACAAGGGTCAATATACCACCAGTTTACAGTGGCATTTATGACTCCTTGTTTAAAGGTCGAGGATTACATATTATTGCTATTTAGGCTGTTAGTTAAAACATTGGTGCAGAAATGGAATTACAGTGTGACGTATTGACGTCAGGTGTCACTTTAGGTCTTCCAGTCTTTGGCTTACTTGGTGGCTTCATTTAGGACCCGACCCCCCCGGCCTCCCGAAAAGACCACGATACAGCTGCCAATGTAACGTCACACTCTGCAAATATCCTCACACGACATCTTATTGTCTTGACTGAGACGATTGTAGACTACTTTCCACGTTTTCTGTATTGTGACCTTTACTGACTACGGGTCATCACCTGAGGCGACCCTCTGAATTACTATGTCGGCAGTCAAGACCAGTGTACTGCTGAATTTCCTTTCCGATGCATGTTTTAACTTTTCCACACAGATCTGCCTTTTCACGCGCACTAAGGTCACCCGCTACGTCATTAAGAAACGTCTCCCGTTCATATTTGTTCAGGTTCTTGAAGTCGCACAATACATTTGACAATTTCTCACAATAAGACTTTGCCTTGCGTTGTGTGTTAACAATTTTATTGACCCTAAATCTCCTCTCCCAGGCCCAGCTAATCTTCCCTTTTTTCACAGCTGGTTGATGTGTTTGCGAAACACAGCATTCATCACAGTTTTCATGATGTGGTTTGACATGATTGGTTCTGAGAAGGTAGAAAAGGTTCGGCCACTTTCAGCAGCTTTACGACATCTGTACAGTTGCTTGTGTTTGCAACACAGGTTTGGTAGACGTATAGAAGGCTCATCTTTGTCAGTATCAATACCAAACACTTGCTGTATTTCCTCGTTATATTTAGTGACTAGTGTTGATCCTTTGGCAGGAATGTCTTCTCCGCAAAGACGGCTCATCGTCTTTAAGGAATTCATAGGGTTTTTTTCTGAAAGAAACTATTTAGATCAGTTTTTCAGATAATGATGAAGGAATAGATATTACCCATATACTATTATATTACCTGCAATTGTATTTTTTTCAGTACAAGTTTTTAAGTGCATTCTATTTTTTGCTTCATTCTGATTTGCAACTTGAAGCCAATTGTTCCACTGCGTACCTTGTTTTTGAAGTAGCCCCTTGCAAAAATCGTTATTTGGCTGCAATGGTGTCGATGCGATGTAAAATCTGCACTCACTCACTCACCCTTGTTTAATATAGTTATGTTATTTTAAGATATATATCTGCAAAATATAAAATAAAGTCCAAATGGGGCCCAGAACAATGCTTCATTTCTGAGCTGAGGCAATCTAGACTTGCCAAATCATTCTAGACTTGAGTTGGATTCATTTTTTTCATTTATTCTCTCGTGTCCGGGAGACTACCTAAATTTAGCAACCTGGCCTCAAGTCAACGCATCTATTTGTTGCAAATAATTTAATTTCATTCAATTGACGTCATTTCCTCATGATGTCACAGACGATTGTATGTGTTGTCGTTCCAACAATATGTATTGCCTGAGCCCATGACTCCACTTGTGACTTGTCAGCCTATGATAACAGTGCGTGAGTGAGTAAGGTTCTACGCCGCTTTTAGCAATATTCCAGCAATATCAGGGCGTGGGACACCAGAAATGAGCTTCACACATTGTACCCATGTCTGGAAGCGAACCCGGGTCTTTGGCGTGACGAGCGAACGCTTTAACCACTAAGCTACCCGACCGCCCCCAATGATAACAAAAAGACCATGGATTACATACAGAATCTCACCTGGGTGTCTTTGGATATCAAATAAATCAACACGAGTTGATAAAAGGGGGAAAACTCCTAGGCTTGCCGAGGATTGTTTCCACTTTTATCAACGAGTGTTGATATATTTGATATCAAAAGACACCCAGGTGGGATTTTATTTATCATCCAACATCATTCTTCCAACTTTTTCAGTTTGTAGACACTAATAAGCAGTGTCTAAGTGTAAAAATACTGCTAACAGCTTCAGTAGCAGAGCCATTAGTGATGTCATTTGATTGTGACGTCATGGTAACCAATGACGTCACAATGGTCTGCAAAGCCTTGTGATGCAATTTCATTGCAGCGATATCTACAGTGTAGATATCGCTTGATCTCACCCAAGCGATATCTCCCGTGGGAGCCAGTTTTAAATGATAAATATAGAATCACCTACGAATGACTAAAAATATGGGATTATCTGCCTCTTGAGAAATATAGTTGTTACATCGGAATGATCCGAGCCACATCACACCACCACCTCTAAGCCATGTGTTGCAGTTTCCGCTTGTGATGATTGCTCTCAGGAACCTGCACGTAACGTGGTGAAATGTGACAAATGAATGTAATAAGGGCGTTTTCATCCAGAAACTGCTCAATGTGAAACAAGACTTGGATAATGTTAAGCCTCACTTTCATTACCCCTTTTCCCACAAGTGACAAATGTTTGGTTGTAGCTAGACATAGCCAGGAAAAAGATCCCTTTTCTACAGGTTGTTTTCTTCAATAAGCGTTTCTATTTTCCTATAAAAAAAACTCCTGAAATTTACCATGCGTATTTGTATGCAAGCACCCAAATTATTTGGGCAATACAAATTAATTTTGCGTATTTTACGCAGATACACAGTTTGTCTACAGCTCTGTTTAATGTTCAGACAACCAGACAATTAACATAATCCATTACAACCTTCGTTTTTAATTTAGTTCACCTCGAGCTACGTCGACGGATGTAAATTGTATTGAAATGCAAAAAAAAACAAAAAAACTTTAACACATCAACAACGATCAGTTTCTTTCTTTGTTTTCAAACTGCTAAAGGAAAACTGTGAAAGTTCTGAAAACACCGACAATACCAAGATTTGTCATAATTAAATTTGCCTCCTATATTCAACCACGTACGAAACAAACACGCGCTTCCACACAACGACTGATATAAATCTTCAACAATAAGGAAGGGAACGAGCCACTGTTACACAATCAAACCATACACCGACCGCGTTCACTCGTACCAATCTATACTTTTCGTGATAGAAATTTATTTTATTCCCTTTCTCAATGCCCATCTCTGCCTAAAATGAATCTCCCAAAGCAGTGTGTCTTGAACAGATCACTGCAGCTGCATCTGGTTACCAGATTGTCGGAAGTTATGACACCAAATTACAATAAATTCCTGTTTTAAGTTTTATACATCCGCGAATTAGTAATGGTGAGGTGAGGTGAGGTGAAATAGGGTTTAACGTCGCGTTCAAGATTATTGCACTTATATAGCGACGTGCATGTGCGTGTGTGTGTGGCTGCTTGTACTAGGCAGGACTGATGCCGATTTATAGTGCTAGCTCACCGAGATACCCTGCCGCAGTTTAACATGAATTCCCCACTCAGACACAGGATACTGACTCCGAGCCGACCAGTCCTTGTTTTAGTCCCTTAATGCCGAGCGCCAGGCAGGGTAAGAACAAGTACCATATTTTAACGTCTTTTGGTATGACGCGCCCGGGAGTCGAACACCGGACCTGCCGCTCTCCGGGCGGACACTCTACCTCTAGACCACAGAGGCGGTCGCAAATTAGTAATGATATATATGGGAATGAAGCTTTACTTCAGCTGATCATGCCAACGCGTATCGATTCGATTTCGTGGGAATAACAACTTGAAGTCAGTTACAGTTTGGCAGTGACGTTATTCGACGTTAATTTGAAAACGTGCTTTTCTTCATGGATGTTTGTGGTAAATCTATCGCACTTCTTGTCACGATAAGCTGATACGTTGTAAAGTATATATCTCTTCCCACCAGGCAGACTCAGTTGATTATGCAATTTCTTAAAAAATAAACACATTCACTGGAAATAGAAGCTGACGGTCAACAAAGGTTAAAGCATGATAGTATTTCTGGAAGATAAATCTGTTTGGATATTCCAAGTATTTCAAGAAAGACGTATCGCGTAACAGCACGGAACCTTGCAACGTCTTGAAGATTGGGTTATCAATGTGCAGGATCGTAAACATTTACAAAACCTACACTTGTTATCATGTTTGAAGGCTGGAACATCGCACGGTCTTCTCGGTGTATATTGCGACTGTTGTTTGACGTGATCTATCTGAGCGTTACACGGAACCGACTGATCAATTACCTACAGAAAATAAATCTGGTCATAGATAGTCAGTCGCACAACTTTTGTAAGTAAAACCGGGTCGGTTTCACATTCTTTGGCTGAAACAACAACGTTTGTGTGAAATCTGTATGTCAGATAAACACTTAGCGTACACATACACCACGCCATTCTGGCTTTGTTATCTGCAGCGTGGCGGTGTTACATGGCGTCTCAGTCTTAAGACATTCACAGTGGTTTGATCTCTAGAGAAAATCTCCGTCGGGTCAGTTGTACGGTTAGAAGAGAAGAAGGTCTGAGTAACTCTCCCATCTTTAAAAATAAAGGCTCCAAGGCCCATATTTTTTAAGGAAAGGAGAGTTACGAGAACATTCCCCTACTTTAAACACATCCTTACTCTTACGCTTTGACAAGAACATACTAAAGAACCATGTACCATGCATTGTTTAGATCAGCTCATGGAACACGTGCCACTGCAGCAGAGAACACTATCAACTGACCATTCCTGAAAAATAATGGATAAATCAAACAATAGAATGACGTCACAGATGTGTTTTAATGGAGAAAGAATAGGTCATCAGTACCCATGTCTCCCCTTCAGTATTCATATTAAAATAGGTCACCGAGGTAGCTGACGTTTCTCCCGAAACACAGCATGTGTAGATTTGGCACATCTTCGATTCTGTATGACGTCACGGGTAGAAATGACCACCAATGACCCATGCTTGTCTCCCTTTATCTCCTTGGCATTCGGAATAGAATTCCCCACAGTACTCTATGATTCTCCCCTTTATGGCATTGGGGTAAATTTGACAATCTATACCTAGGGTTGTCTCCCCTTATGGTTGTACCCTAAGCACGCCAAAAACACAGTATTGTGGGTTCGAATAACGGTTCACCCGGATTATATTTCTAGGTTTGTCAGCACCATACCCTGCTCGTGGGTTTTAACAAGGCTGTAAACGTCCGAGACCTGCATCACTTTTGGTTTTATCCCACATTAAGCTGACACGCCACAATATAACTGCAATATTCACTCACTCACTCACTTTATGGCATCGGGGTAGAATTGACCATTGAATCAGTGAAACCCCCTCCCCCCTCACGATAAAAATTGCGACCTAGAATGTTCTTGGTACGACACCACACATGTTGATATCTATAGTTGAGAAGTACTAACTTCATATGTCAGACCGCCTCCGTGGTCTAGTGGTAGAGCGTCCGGCCGGAGAGCGGAAGGTCCGGTGATCGATCCACGGCCGCGTCATACCAAAAGACGTTAAAATATGGTACTTGTTGTTACCCTGTCTGGCTCTCGGCATTAAGGGGCTAAAACAAGGACTGGTCGGCTCGGAGTCAGTATACTGTGTCTGAGTGGGGTATTCATGTTAAACTGCGGCATGGTATGTCAGTAAGCTAGCACTATAAATCGGCATCAGTCCGGACTAGTACAAGCAGCCACACAAACACACACACGTACATGCACGTCGCTATATAAGTGCAATAATCTTGGACGCGACGTTAAACCCCATTTCACCTCACCTCACCTCATATGTCAGTTGGTGTGACACAGGTGTTTGTTATCTTGACGACCGTATGTTTTCATTTCCTGGGTGTCTTATCAGTAATACATCAATACCCTAGGGCCTTATCCTTCCTTCTTTCCACACAATACATATCAGCTTCAAGTTCCACGGCAACAGGATGTACACAGAGTAACACAGAGTAACACAGAATGGCATAGCCCTGTATATACAGTACAATGCACATGGGGCTTATTTGAATACGTACGTGTACATGGTTCAAGTACATGTTCATAAATATTAAACGATCCTTTGTATGTACCAACGATCGCTTCAGTTATGACGTGAAGCCGAAAACACACAAACCTACATGAAGGTAGAATATACACGGAAGATACACGGGACGGGTGTCTACAAAATCAAACGGTTGTAAAACATCCCACGATTTGAATTTAAACGCAACGTCCACGTACTTTGAATGAAAACGTTCTTCTACCCTCCACCCGAGCGGGGTTTGTTTAAACTCTTTCCTCGACAAACACTGCAGTAAAGACGTGTCCCAGGAGATTAAAGAACGGAGATTATTTGGAGTAACCGAGACGCTGACATGGATGGGTGTTTGTACAGCAAGAGGTGATGGCCGCTTAACAAGATCCCTAAACATGGCGGACATTGTATCTGTCCCTTATATAAATATTGTGGGCAATAGCGATCATCGTTTCCTCTTCCCACTTTCCCAAGGGTATTGTCCATCTCTTGTCCTGCTTTTGTCCAGCTGCGTCCAAACCCTCCCTCTCAGTGCCGACAAAGGCTATGATTTCGTCTCTATGCGGGCTCACTGGGGAAATGAAATGGAAATTCAGTATGTTTTGGATATATAGTGGTTTTATTCTAGACTAACATTAAGTCCCAGAAATAAAGTTATCGTATTTAAAAATATATATCTACAAAATTGAAAAGAAAATCCAGATAGAGGCCAGAACAATGCTTAATCTCATGCTTGAGCTGAGGCATTCTAGACTTGCCAAATTATTCTAGACTTGAGTTGGATTCGTTTTTCAATTTATTCTTAAGGGTCTGGTTTTATTCGTGTAAATAATAATGTAAATCTTATGTATAGAGATATGTATACAATCTGTGTATTTATAGGACAGGGTCATTTGTCGGAAGCTGATAAGAGTGAGTGAGTTGTGTTTAACGCCGCTTTTAACAGTATTCCAGTTATATCACGGCGTGTCAGCTTAATGTTGGAGGAAAGCCTGAAGTGATGCAGGTCTTGGGCGTTTGCCACTTCGGTGAAATCCATGAGCACAGTGTAGCAAGTCTAGCCTTATTACTTCGGGTCGGACGGTATTTTCCACAAAAAAAACCTCTCTATATCTACCTATAATAGCAGCCATATAACATGTATGAGAAAATGCTTCATACCTGTAATAAGCAGAACTATCAAAACACGTCTCAACATATATATTTTGACCGCCTCCGTGGTCTAGTGGTAGCTTGTCTGCCAGGATAGCGGTAGTTCGGGGGTTCAATTCCCGGACGCGTCATACCAAAAGACGTTAAAAGATGGTACTTTTTGTTACCCTGCCTAGCGCTCGGCATTAAGGGGCTAAAACAAGGACTGGTCGGCTTGGAGTCAGTGTACTGTGTCTAGGTGGGGTATTCATGTTAAACTGTGGCATGGTATCTCACTGGGCTAGCACTATAAAATCGGCATCAGTCTTACGAGTATGTGTACAAGCAGCCACACACACACGTCGCTATATATGTGCTATAATCTTGAACGCGACGTTAACCCTGTTTCACCTCAGCTCACCTCACCTCGTATTTTGACGTTTATCGGTGGTTATTTTCAGCCTAGAAACAGTTTAATAACGTTTGTAACTTTCGGGTCAAATCTAATTACTTTCTTTTGCCCCGCAACCTAGCTGTTTTCACGGTGAATTAAGTAATTCCACTTCTAAGCCTCTTTCAGTTCAGTCAAACGTTTACGCTCTGTGTGGCTTAATAATTTGTTTTAAGAGTTCAGTCAGCCGTTTCATCACCTGCCTGTACTCTACTTCAGCTATACCTGTCCTCGCCTTGTCCATATGTCTGTTGCAGTCCCCGAGAAGGAAGTACAACACTATCTCCGCGAAATACTGACAGTGTTAGGGTTAATCTGCGTGACTTTACATCCTTCACCGTTCTTTCCCTATCCTATCTCTCCGGACATTATCCTATAAGAAATACATCCTCTAGGGATACTGACCACTTGACATTCCCCTTCACGTCATTAGGCGGTCGGGTAGCCTGGTAGTCAAAGCGTTCGCTCGTCACGCTGAAGACCCAGGTTCGAATCCCGACATGAGCAGAATGTGTGAAGCCCATTTATGGTGTCCCCCGCCGTGATATTGCTGGATTATTGCTAAAGGTGGCGTAAAACCAAACTCACTCACTCACTTACCAAGGTCGATACTTGTTATACGGGTATCATAGTTGTGTTTTGAACCTTAAGTTTGCAGTGTGGCGGCGACTATTTTCATTCTAGTGACGTTTTTATGATGTCATCATTTGGTTCTAATTTATGCTTTTATAATCGTATTTCTTGTAGATGACAGTATCGTGATACTGTAGCTGACTTTGAAATTTAAGTATAAAATTGAAATTGATAAATATCGAATTTGGCCAGTCGGCGTTGCATTAAAAGAAAAATGTGGCCGCGTATTGAATCTCTTTAAAAAGGAAAATATGGAAATTAGCGACAAAAAATAATGTAATTGGGTAACCTGAAGGTTAAAGCTTTCTTATTTCACGCCAAATGCCCTGGTTCGATTCCTCATATGATACAATGTGTGGTGTCGCGGTATTGCTGGAATATTGCTAAAAGCAGCGTAAAAACATACTCACTCACTCAACCTAACAGATGCAAAGATCATATTAAGTATGCAGCAAAGACAATATTATTACGTTCACTGTATTACTGCATTAGCGATAAGAAAAACGTTTCTTGGCCAAAATACCACGTCGAATGCTTCTAAAGCACGTCTCATCATTATCCGTTATTTCAAAATGAGTTCAGCAAGTGTTTTTTTTATCGATAATGACGGTGCATAAACATCAATGAATATTCCTGCCTTTGTTTGACGTCATCAAATAAAACTCATGGTCTTTCTACGTATAAGGATATTTCCAGGGAACGCCTTTCGAAGCATTTATCCAGAATCACGGTAATATTGACTATGCATAAATTATTTCCTGGGTACTAAACAAATTATAACTTCGTGATAATTCGCCATCGAGAAATAGTCTAAAAAGTCCCTTTATTAGAAACGTCGTGTAATAAAGATAACTGATATTGAACTGTTCCACTTTGACTTCCCCGAATCAATACGCGACACTAATCACATGATCACTCCGCAGATCCAACTGCTTTCTCAAGTCCACCGAAGCGTAACTCTTCCTTGGAGTACTTACGTCACTATGACGTCATGACGCGCAACGATCCCCGTGCTGCTGAGCGAGCGTGATCGATTAGCACATGTGTAGGTACATAAATTACATTAAAAGATCGATACTGGTTTTGTGTGTAACATTTGCAGCTGTAATCTGATATATGCCTGGTTGTTTTGCTGATCGATGTATCCTGAGCGATATACGTATGTATAATATATATATATATATATCAATATCAATACACGTGTCCGACTTAACAGTAGAAGTGTGGGATGTAGGGCAGGCGGGGTGTCAGTTGTACAATGTGGTCGTGTAGCGATGCCAGCGATGTATCAAGTCTATTGTGATGTGGTGGTAGATAGATATACAGCAATGAAATGTCTATTGATTTGTAGATAGGTTCAGAGAGAAATACATCGATTGGGAATTTGTAGGTGATATTTGTAATGGAGAGGTGTCTGGTTGTATGTATGAACTGAATCTATCAGTATTCCCAATATAGTTTTTTCGTATTTTTCCGAGATTTGTTACTTTGAACGTTCAAAACAGAAATACATCCGTGCTATCTTGTTTGTTTCAATTTTAGCCACCATTAAACATGGGTGTATACTTTCTTTTGCCCAGCAGTCAATGTGAAGCCCATTTCTCGCGTCTCCCAACGTGATATGGCTGGAATATTGCTAAGAGCGGCGTAAAAACTTACACTTGTTCTATAAGAAAATATTTTAATTTGGATTGAACCCCCAAAATGGACCCTTTGTACGACCCGCAAAATATGATTCTATTTATACGACATATTACTTGGCGTCGGTTTTTAATTCCCCAAGCAACCACAATATAAAAAAAACAGTACCGGGTCCTAAATCAACAAGGATGTATAAGATTTCCCCGAGAAACGTTGCAGTCGATATTGCAATATGCTCGTCCTCGTACACAGTGGGTTATTCTGTCTTTCCGGAAGTAAGATTAAGTAACGTGTAAAAATGACAGGACGAAATCACAGGGAAGAAGAAAGCCTGACAATTAACCCTTCCATGTATCCATTATTATACAGTTGAACTTGATGCAATAACTTAGTAACGAAATAGATAATCAACGTCATTTAGGCAGCTCCGTTCTGGAGTCCTTAGCGTAAGGCATGGACGACTATCCTATGGGGATTCCTTGTTAAAATAGGTCCCCAGAAACCGATGCTTGTCATAATTTCAATCACTGGTTTGTCTGGTTCGCCATACAACTGGAACATTGCGACTCTAACATAGAAATGGCTATTTGGGATGACTCACATGTTGAACAATATTTCAGTTATATCACGGCGTGTCAGGTAGATGTGGGGGGTAAGGCCTAAAGGATGCAGGTCCCCGACGTTTACCACTTTGGTAAAACCCACAAACCTAGAAACATAATCGGGCCGTAGGATTCGAAACCACAATCATAGGTTTCTGGCGTATCCAAGGGACGCAACTCTGCATAGCGAATCGCTGCGCCTTAGACGACTGGGCCACCCGTGCCCCTTAGTTACACGAGAATCGAGGCACGCGTTTAACTGCTGGATTAAAGCATTGTGATTAATGACGATTGCTTGATTGCATGACTAGAGACATAACACAACGTAAGCTTATCAAATCTAGCATCACTTTTCTATGATGATCTAGCCATCATGTGTTGTCTTCGGACATCTACCATTGACCAATGGACGTACCTTTACATAAGCACAATGTGTGAGTGAGTGGGTGAGTTGGGATCTTTAAACTGCGCTGATCGGTAGTTCAGATAGAGCACAGAAGCATCAATTTAATGTTGGTTGAAAGCCCAAGGGGACATATATCGTAAGACAAGAGACCATAAAATAAATATAACCATTAAATAATTATTTTATGGTCTCCCGATAATGAGTCCCTGAAATGAAATATTTACCGAAAATACAGTTGTTTAAATTCTCCTAATAAAATGTAAGAAAAAGGAGCCCAGACACTCTTCATTTTCAGAAACTGCAGTAATCTAGACTTGCTAACTATTATAGACTTGCATGGGCTGTATGTGATATATTTGTTACAAGGTAGATCGATATTGGTGGAACCCTAGAGCATTGGATATCGTACCGGCAGACCAAGGTTCATAATCAAATACTGGATTCGAACAGATAACTAACACAGTTTTATTTGTCACAATAAAATCACTGGTCACTGCTTCACTTTTTCAGAACACACTTTCTGGACATCGAGAAATATTCTATTTTTCTTTGTAACACCTGCCGCAAAGATGATGTTTCCCTGGGCCCGGTTCCACAAAGCGCCCCACTTAAACAAAGGCTTACGACAGTCGTAGCGCTAAGATCGCTTTGTGGAATGGGTCCCTTGTCCCTAGCGGGAATTACATTTAGTTACTTACTAAAGTCCCAATTTACTGTGAAAGAGTTGCGTCTCTTAGTCGCGCCCTGTTACGTTTCTAGGCGCACACACCCCTTTTTATTTCGAAAAAAATCTTTATTACCACCAAAGACAATAAATAGATCTTAATTGTGCACGCCTCCCCCCCCCCCCCCCCCCCCCCCCCCCTTTCAAAAAAGCTGTATCCGCCCATGCCCGTCCTCGTGGGTTTCAGTGGAGTTGGAAACGTCTAACACTTGCATCACTTCAGGCTTTCCTACCACATCAAGCTGACACGCCGTCATATAACTGTTATATTGTTCAAAGTGGCTTTAAACCCGACTCACGCACGCACGTACATACACTGACATGACCTTACGTATAACCAATGAAGTGTCAACGAAGAAACCCATATATAGGCCACACTCTAGCCCAGCATATAATATCGACAACGCAGAACACACCACTGCCACTCCATCTGTCACCTATTGTCGTGACCCAGAAATACGTTCCAAAATCAATCACTCGTTAAACACAACACGGAAATTGGGCTATCGTCGATTCGTCACCCTATCACAGGTCCATTACACGTTTTACTGTTAACTTTATTGTTAGCAGGTTAATGTAATAACGTATTTTATTGTCGTTTTACCGGCAAGCCAATTAAGACACAGAAATTGAATACGGCACTTAAACACCCGTACGGCACATTAGCTCTCTATATAAGCGCCATTCTGCATGCATCACAGTATTATTATTGGAGGGTATGGCATTTATACAAGGCCTTGTGTTTTCAGTGTAAATAAAGAGTGCTTATAAACAACCTGAAATAACATATTATGTAAGTGCCTGCCGTATGCTGGACTCGTGATTCAATTAAGGCAGGGCTTTAAATCTGTCGATTACCCTAAAGTACACGCAAGGAATTCAAGCGAAGGCATTAAAGAGACAATCTGTTCTCCATTCCCGACAAGGTCTAGAGGTCTAGGGTCGTGCGGATGGGGGGTTATGGGTCTAAGCTCTGTAATTCGCTGTACAGATAGCTATGACCGTGCGTTCGAGTCCCAGATTCGCCATAATTATGGTTTGCCCACAAAGTGGTAACCGTCTAAGATCTGTATCACTTCGGGCTTTCCTCCCACATTAAACAACCTCAGTTGACTGGGTGACATCGAATGCGTGGATCGTTTTTCATAATATCAATCACTACAGATCGCCGTAACATAGCTGAAATACTGAGTGCGGCGTTAACAACAACAACAACAACAACAACAAAAATCTACCACGCAAAAGAAATTGTAATAAACCGTATTATTATACATAATACTCCACACACGCCAAATGCGGATCTGCAAAATTATGCAAGGATACTTTTACTTCCTCGTGCATTCGATAAACAGCTGCGGGCATATACCACCTCCTTGTACAACCCCTTATGCATTGGCGCTATCTACACAACGCTTTAGCGTATGTCAATAAACACTCGTTGACCAACCGTGCATACTAACTGATAACACTCGGTTGTATATTTGTAGATCTTACAATGTATATGATCACACGTCAGCATGGTTCAGATAAGCAAAGGGCTTACACAGTAGGGGCTATCACATAATCAGCTGACCATCTGTGCTAATTACAAATATAATAATTACAGCTGTTGTACACCTCACCCGCTGTAGATCCGATCAGGATAAAGGGTTGTGTGATTGATGAGATTTAAACTGAGGCTTTTGTTGTACCGACTCTGATGTGTTAATGCAGGTCCTTGATAATCACGATCATGCTTGTATCAACTCTTTGAACTTTGTATAAGGACTTAGTACATTGGTTGGCAGTGTAACGTCGTTATTCTGGACGGTACGTTCCGAGTGAGGTCTCAGGACAAACACATATCTGGGTTAACGTCTCTGTATGTAGACGGATGTTGCAGTAATTGTCCTAAATCGAGGTTTCCGGGTTAACAATGTCCGGATTGGCGAGGTTTCATCTGTAATCTAATCAAGTTTTGTTTACTAAGTGATATCAGTAAATACGAATGTGCTATTACTAGAACATTATGCATGTGTATTGACGCACTCCTGGCCCGCTGTAAACGCATAAATGGTAGTTGGTGTGCCTACTGCTATTTCATTCCTCTGCCTGTTGTTGGCGTCCAACTGGATCTATCAGCGTTTATTATACAGTGAACATGTCAATAGTCGTGCGTTTTGATTACTTACAAAAACATTTATTAATTACCTATAAGACGTCCAATGCATTAAAATACATATATCAAAATTACCATGGCCCCGAAACATTAAAATTACAGAAACGACAATTTGCTTCAAGAAAACGTAATTTCAATGGGAATTTTTATGCATGTACAACGTTTGTCAGAAGTGAGACGACCTACTGACTCAGACTTTGTTAGAAATGATCCTTAAAGTTTATTATACACCGAATGAATTGTAATAATTTATTGGCCCCCAAAGCACCCCAAAATCAGATTTCCTTATCTCAATTTCAGTAGTGTAAAATCATGTCGAAGCATTGAAGTACATGTATTCAGAAATATCATTGAAAATTCTGATTACTGATTCAGTATGGAAAGGCAGTACCGTTATATGAATAATGAAATCAGTATCAAGTCTCCAAGGGTTGGTTATATTATGGTAATTCACTATGTGGATTATTATAACTCAGAGCAATATTCTCAGCCAATATCCAAGAAAAAGACAAAAATCGATTCGGTGCTGCCTTGTAAAACATTAATAAGAAGGCGTATTACTTGTGTAACCACACAGTGCCATTTACAGCGGAGATTGAGGGGTAAAATCGATAAACATGTGGCCCAACGATTAGTCTTTGGCCAGTTATGAGAACAAGGAAATGTACAATCATACATATCCATTTATTAGGCTAACGACCGATTACCTAGCCTTGCCAACCCCATGTAAATATCGTGTACAGTGGCTGCATGGCAGTTGTAATTAAGTTTCCTCCCCGGTGTGGATTTCACCAGTGCTGACAGAGCATTGATCACTTGTGATATTAACATGCTCCACTTTGAGTGACAGCTGACATTGACAAGATTTGCCAGAGCTGTCATTACGTTTGTCTCTGTCTGGAAGCAATCGGTTTAATTGTGTGGGATCGTGGGCAAGTGCAGAGTCAGCAGAATTGCCGGCTTATCGCTCGTGGATGTTTTCTAAGGATCAGGATTCTATCGGGAAGAGCCAGTTACTTACTCTAAAACGATATGTCGAGCTAATGGAGATTGAGATAAGAGGTTACACATAGACATTTGCTTATAAACGTTCTTTCCCAGATAAATATTCATGGTTTGAATAAGAAATACTGAAAGAATGCCCATAAAATGATATTAAAAAACACACGATTTTACGTTGTCGCCTACCGTGTAAATATATACTTAGCATTAGACTTCACACAGTTGTAGATAAAGGCTGTGATATGTATTCCCTGTACCCTTTAAACTATTATTCGACCGTGTAGTAGCCTAGAGGTTGAGGCGTTCGCTCGTTACGCCGAAAGCCCGTGTTCGATTCCCCACCTACATATATTGTGTCAAGTAATTGCTGGTGTCCCCCGCAGCGATATTGCTGGATTATTGCTAAAAGCGGAGCAAATCCCATTTTACTTATCCAGTTCAACAGATATCATGAATTATTGCTACGTATATTTTCAATATGGTAGTTTTGTCACTGAATCTGAAGGCACATTCTATGAATTGAAAATGTTTTCAAACAAACTAAATAATTTAAACCTTATATTACAGTGGTGCCGAAGTAGGCTGGAATTACAGGCTCGATCGTAGCGCCACCAGTGGCTATTATGAGTAATGTTCCTTATATTCCTCCTAATGGTCAATCAGATTCCATCTCTCGTATCACTTGCATTTGTTCCAAACAAAATGGCGGCGCCTAGTCAAGACGATCTGCTCGATCAAGATCTATATTGTAATAAAACGGGTCTTACCCGCGAAGTGCATCACGTCACGTGAACTCCTTGATTAAAAGCGTGAAAGAAGTTTTAAAATATCTGTCGACACCCAATTTGCGGTACACATACTTTGCAAATCCTGCAGTCGACCGAAATCTGCACGTTGAAGTCCATGTTGTTTACGAACCGGATGTCTAGTTCGTTACGCGATTTTGATAGGACCATGCATGGATTCGTTAGTCCAGCAAAATGTAACTCCATAATTCGAGCCTAGTTCGGCAAGGTTGGAAACTAGACTTTTACAGTCAGTTAACTCCCTTGCCACAGGAAGATGCTTGATGTAGGGAGAAAGTCCGAAGTAATGACCATTTTTTTCACCGCTACAAAATACAGACCAAGGTTCTCATGTACTCATGCTAAACCACGCTCGTGCCACAAAATAACGATTCCGTATTTCGGATTAATAATATTTCTGTTCCGTAATTGTACCGGAAGTAAATACATGCTTTTTGTTCATTCGTCATTCGTGCTTGCATGGATAGCCGAGCGTGTTATTGCGATCTTGTACCCGTATCCATGGATAAGAAGAATAAACAGGCGACTAAACCCATAGTTTGCTATGTCATGCTTGAGCTGGATAATAACACACATATAGCACTGAAAGCCTGTGGTAACCATAGTGCGGTGACTAACCACTTGTCTAAGCTCCCGACTTCCCTTGACTTATCCCGCATCACGGTCAGATTGAAATAGATGAACTGGCTTCGTCTGTATATAGCGCACGTCAAAAAGACGCATCACCACGTATACGGTACTTAGTCAACTTTTGACCTGGCATATAGGAAGCTTTCACAATGTACTTACCGTTGTTTTTGAGACAAGATATAATGATCTGGTCGTGAAATCTATTTTCCTCTCATATAGTTGTCATGGTGAGATATATGGGATGTGTACATGAAATGTACATCAGCTATGATACACAGTCCGACTCTCAACGTATGCAACATCGCTCCAATGATGTATATTACTGTTAATACTTAAACCTTTTAGTGTAACCACTCAATCATTTGTAGAAATGAATGTCTGCTTAGTTAGCTTTAAACTCCAGCGCGAGTGCACAACAAATCGCCTGTGGTGTTTTATTCAAGATAAGGACCTGACTTTTATTTCAACTTGTATCTTATACTAATGCCTCCATTGAAAACAAACTTGTGTGGTGTCCCCGTAATGTAAATAGAATAAATCTGCTTTGTAGCGGGACAAAGATCCCGATTTAACTGTGTCTTCTATTTCAAGTTCTATTACGTGTTTTCTCTGTAACGGCATGAACACAATCCTGTGATCAATATAGGATCTAAATATCGCCTCGTGGAGACGTACTGTGTACGCAGAAAGACTTGCATTCCTAATGATGAATTGAGCAGAGTAATTCGCGTCCTTTCTGTCATCTACCAACTTAAATATAATCGATTACATTTGCTGAACACTTAATAAGCTCGCTCTCTTGTCCACATAACATAGCGACCGCCATTTCATATTCGGGGGAGTACGGGGGAGGTAGACTTGCACAAGTCCCTGAGGCAATACTTATTAGTTTAAATATTTTTATTATTATTAGTTTTCTAGATTATATGAATAATAGCAAGTTGGCGTTATAAAAGACCGGAGTCCTTAGACTGTACTGTACTGTCGGCTTATCTGGACTTGCCTATTAGGAGGATAGAGTTACTTTACATTCATGGACTTATCATTCCGTACAACCTTGGAGCAAGGCTAGGGCGCGGGTATAAGGGAAGTCTGCGACTTTTTTTGGAACCAGAACACCTTGTCTGTCATAGGTTAAAGACATACAATTATTCAGTTTACTCTGAATGGAAAAAACACAACCTAACATTTCAAGACGTACAACATGTCCAACAAAGCAATATTCTTTTGCAAAACCTGATTTAATTTTTGAGTATAGAACAAATTATTATTTTCTAAACGCTCGATTATATGACGCATGTCACACCTGGAGTTCTTTTTGCGGACACCTAGCATCATCACTATTTGATAGTGATTCACACATGCTCATGATATAGTCGGAATCGTGCAATTGACTCTGCTTTAAGCAGATACTTCTATTGAATATGGAGAGAGTTATTATTATCATCATCATCATCATCATCACCATCACCATCATCATCATCATCACATCACCATCACCATCGCCATCATCAACATCACCATCACCATCATCATCACGATCACCATCATCATCATCATCATCATCATCACCATCATCACCATCATTACCATCATCATCATTATTGAATGAATGAATGAATGAATGAATGAATGTTATGTAACTCGGCTTGTAAATAATCAGCCAGGATAAGACAAAACTTGAACTAATGGAAATGTTCCTCCTTCACACGAGTCCTCCATATAACACCATAGAGAAACGTGTCAGCCTTATTCCACAAAACCTGTATTGAGGCACATGTAATTAACCAAACATCTGTATACGACTTATTGCCTAATTATGAAACTGCCTCACTTAATTGAAGGTTAATTACATATGAATTACAACGCATTTACTAAATAAGGTGACAAAATGAAACAATATGAATCATACCAACGACACAGCACATCAAGATAAGTCCCGATCTAAAGGACAGTCATCGATTGCCTCTGTAGATATTCTATAGCCGGGGGCTACAGTTAAGCCCTTGTTTGTCAGCACGAAATGTCACGATGCTACAGATATATACGTACAAATGTTCAGCACATATATACTCTGTCGCTTGCAGGTATGACTAAGGTCAAGGCCGTCACGTGGTACGTCTCAAATTGAGATCGAGGCAGTCATCTGTGACCATAACAAGAGACGCCATGCACGTCCCCATGGGGGAAACAATCAAGGTCACTATCTAGAAACCCCGCAGCAATGTATATATTTACGTATGCGTACAGGGAAGTGTTTTTTTTATCTTGGTAATAAGGTGAGGTGACATTGGGTTTAACGTCGCGTCCAAGATTATTGCACTTATATAGCGACGTGCATGCACGTGTATGTGTGTCTTGGTAATAAAGAATAACTAGCGGCATGCGACACTGTGGGTTGTGATAAATGTATCCGACGGTGTGTGAGCAGTGGTAATTATTTTAAGAATATATTGGTTGCTTTGTTTGTTGTTTAACGCCGCAATCAGCAATATTTCAGCTATATGACGGCGGTCTGTATCGAGTCTCGACCAGACAATCCAGTGATTGACATCATGAGCATCGATACACGCAATTGGGATCGATGACATGCATAAACCAAGTCAGCGAGCCTGACCACCCGATCCCGTTAGTCGCCTCTTACGACAAGCACGGTCGCCTTTTATAGCAAGCATGGGTTGCTGAAGACCAATTCTACCCCGGATCTTCGCGGGTCTCAAGAATATGTGTTGTGATATAGATGCAGAGACAACGCTGGGTGAGTGAGTGAGTTTGGGATTAACGCCCCTTTGAAGAGTATATATGACGGCGTGCCAGCCTGACGTTTGATAAAAGCACGAAGTGATGTAGATCTTAGACCTTTCCCACTCTGTAAAATTCGAGATTCGAACCCAAGACCGTTCGCTTCGAAACGCCTAAGGGATGCAACTCTGCACATCGCTTTGCAGTGCCTTAGATGACGGTGCCATCCGGGCCCCAGATCCCTATGAAATATGCCCATCAAACAACGACACTGAACATTCAAAGTGAACCTTTTGTCTGGCGACTTGTTAGAGATAAACGTTTCCATTTAGGTCAACCCACGCCAGCTTCTCTGCGAGGATGCGTGTATTTATATGCCAATGACGTGATTAGATGGAAAAACTTGGATAAATATCGAAGTGGCTAATTTGATATCATACACTGAAACGAGTGATGAATTGAAATGGGGATCTATCGCGTTGAAGACAAAGGCCATCTGTAATACATCAGTGATAAAAACAGCACTCAACATTTGCATATAGATCGGTATCCTTCAAAGACTATCCTTGTTTAAATACACCAGCCTCTAAGAACCACCAGAACAGCTTAAAAGAACTACAAGAATGATTAATATAATTGTGAATATATTGTCTTAGCTGTGTTGATATCAAATTGCATATTGATCAGTTTATTTCATTTACACAAAGTCACGGTGACCACGATAATTATAGCGGGTTATCAGTAGTTCGAGATAAGAGTAGACCCGCAATTAGAACATAGTAATATAAGTTGAGGTGAAACGTCGCGTCCAAGATTATTGCACTTATATAGCGACGTGCATGCACGTGTGTGTGTGTGTGTGTGTGGCTGCTTGTACTAGTCCGGACTGATGCTGATTTATAGTGCTAGCTCATTGAGATACCATGCCACAGTTTAACATAAATACCCCACTCAGACACAGTATACTGACTCCGAGCCGACCAGTCCTTGTTTTAGCCCCTTAATGCCTAGCACCAGACAGGGTAACAACACGTACCATCTTTTAATATGACGCGACCGGAGATCGAACCCCGGACCTGCCGCTCTAACACTAGACCACGGAGGCGGTCCATAGTAATATAAGGATTTTACAGGGTACATCATCTTCTACGCTATACTGAGTTCTACAACAAGTGTGGAAAGCGAGGGAGTTGGGTTTCAATCACGGAATAAACAGTATTCCAGTTATATCGCTGCGCGTCAGCTTGATGTGGGAGGAAAGCCCGAAGTGATGCAGGTCTCAGACGTTGACCACTTTGGTGAAACCCAGGGGTACGGGTATGATGCCGACAAACCTTGAAACATAATCGGTATTCGAAACCACGATCATTGGATTCTGGCGTGCCAAAGGGACGCAACTCTGCACAGCGAATTGTGGCGCCTAAAACGACTAAGCCACCCGTGCACCCTCGAGTTTACGAGGGTTCACTGTCGATATAAGCGATTCCCTCACTCAGTCTTTACAACGATAATGTGTTTGATTCAGTGTTTGTTTGATTCAAATGTTTATTCAGCACTGTCCGTCCTGTTACGTAGAGGTTTGACCTGTGGCCGAGAACAACAAACATGACCTGTTGCATCCCCCGTGTCAACACACTCGCCAACGTAGGCAGTCAACACCGTGGCAGCGTTATCTCACGTCAGATGAGTTATGTGATGGCGTTACGTCAGTCTGTGATTGCTAGACAAACAGTTTAACAAGTGTGTGATTACACATTCGTGTCGAGTTGGAGAATAAGTGAAGACGTCGAGTTGGACATGTCAAGGTTCAATGTTGGTGAATGCCAACCTTTTAGGAAATGTCGAAGTGGTCAAATAGATAAAAAAAATAATTTCAAGGGCCCCTTACGAATCGAGGCTGCTTTGTGTCATCGTACTCCGACTCTGTGTGATGTTGCTCACAATATCAGCCACTGGTTTCATGTTACGTCAGTCGACGTCAAGATGGTCACACGGTAACGTCTCACACTGACCTGGTTTATGTCTACTCTATAGTACAACATGGGAAGAATATGCTTTATGTTATGACGTCACTATTTTATGTGTATTCGGCTACATAGTTTTTGTTAAACGACTATAATGAGCTACACATTGAAGCCTTTCTCACACATGCTTGCTCTTTGAAATGCTTCAGTTGCGTCAAGTTGATAACTTGTAGAGACGTTTTTTTCCTGACGTCGTTGTCTTGGTGTGCGCACTCTCTCCCCAACGTTAGTTCAGCGTTATAGTGTTGCTGACCCAGGGCGCAATGGCTGCTCTAGGCACAATAAAGTGAAGCCATTCTTACACAAGATGACTCTTTGTAGTTTTTACGTTGAGCCAAATTTGAAACATAAAGTGACGGTTTCTTGTCCCGATCTCATCTGGTGAACCTATTTATATCCGACAACCCGATAATGCCAGGATAATATGCATTTGTGATTTGTTTTAGAAATAGAACTCAGATAAAGAAGAAAAAATTTGAGTCTAATCCCAAGTCTTTATTGTTACAAATAACGTCATCAGAGGAAAAGGAGTCTTTCAGTGTAGGCATGGCAACATGGCTGATATATTAGGCGATCAAAGGAACGAGGGACAGTGGAGCCATTGCCTCATTAGATCTTGCAAACGTAATTGGGGAATTACGTATTGTTATGAGCGGGGATCATATGATTTCAGTTTTTTGGCCGTGGGCGAATCCTTGGCTGGTGATGAGTTTTAAAGGGGGAGTAGGCTCGGGCAAATTAGCAGACCTTGCGATCCGACAACCCAGTTATTGATAGCGTGAGAATAGATTCACGCAATTAAGATAAGATCGCATGCAATCAACCAAGTCAACGAGCCTAACCATCCGATCAATTTAGATTCCAAATGTACCCTTGAATATCCGGGATAGAATAGGCCTTCAGCAACCCATGCTTGCCGTAAAAAGCGACTGTGCTTGTCGTAAGAGGCGACTAACGGGATCGGGTGGTCAGGCTCGCTGGCTTGGTTGATGCATGTCATCGTATCCCGATTGCGTAGATCGATGCTCATGATATCAACAAGTGGATTGTCTGGTCCAGACCCGATTATTTACAGACCGCCGTCATATAGCTTGAATATTGCTGCGTGCGGCGTTAAACAACAGACAAATAGTTCCCAAATGACAAGCGTAGGTTGCTGGGGACCTGTATTCTAATCCGGGATCCTCGCGGTCACCCATTGGAACCCAGTGGTCCAGTCGATGTAGTGGACATTTAGTGTAAAATGTAACCCCGCAACTCAGACTTGCTCATGGTTATTTTTTGAGTGAAGTCAAACATGATTCTCTTCCAAAAGATGTGGTAAGAAAACTATTTCAAGTAGAAAAAACATAAATGCTATTAATTTCAACGATTTTTTAAAAAGTTTCCCCAAACCTAAAATGGGGCAATCTAAAAGCGCCCAAAAGGCTCCTTAGCATGCCTCGTGATTTGTCGGTATGGATTCCCAAAGTGCCAAGATAGAGCTGTTGAGATATAGGGAGGCATGTTTAATGTATATGCCAGGATTGATTAAGGTCTGTGGTAAAATGTTCACAAGTATCTCGATATGTTTGAGCTGTCGACATGTACATGTTGGTGTAGATACGTGGCTTGCACTTTTTGACATTTGTCTGAACGCATCTGTCCCATCATGGCAACAAGACAGCCTTGAGGAGAGTGATACATCCAACTGAATGATATATCGTTAATGTCAGGGTAATATAGATGGCCCATCTGATTGATATCTCGCCGGTCTGGTGAGAGTGTTACGCTAGAGAAATCCCAACCTCCCCCGGAATGTGAAGCGCGATGTGTAAAGGCATGTGCCGTAGGTTTAATAGTTGGCCGGCTAATATGTCTGGACACGTATCATGCCGTGCGGTTGTAAGTGCCATATCATACATCTGTGCTTGACATACCATGCATATGTGCGAGACATGCTATGTATCTGAGCTTGTGATGACAGTAAGATTGGATGTCATAACATGCAATTGTCCATGTCATACCATGCATCTGAGATTGTCATACCATGCATCTGTGCGTGTCATTACATGCATCTGCGAGTGTCATATCATACATCTGTGCGTGTCATACCCCGCAGCGTGATTGTCATACCATGCATCCGTGGGTGTCATACCATGCATCTGTGAGTGTCATACTATGTATCTGTGAGTGTCATAGCATGCATCTGTACGTGTCGTTACATGCGTCTGTGTCATACCATGCATCTGTTTCATACCATGCATCCGTGCGTGTCATACCATGCATCTGTGATTGTCATACCATGCACCCGTGCGTGTCATACTATGCATCTGTGAGTGTCATACTATGCATCTGTGAGTGTCATACTATGCATCTGTGAGTGTCACATCATGCATTTGTGATTGTCATACCATACATCCATGTGTGTCATACCCAACATCTGTCATTGTCATACTATGCATCTGTGTCTGTCATACCCTGAATCTGTGATTGTCATACCCTCGATAACAACCTCCTGGCCCAAGTGTAAACTGTAACAGTTCCGCCCTTGGTTACACAAATTATATCACTGGTATAACTTCGGGACACATACCAGATAAAAAAATAACGCCAGTGTAGATTCTACCATTACACGGGGTATTATTTATTTCCTGTAGACAGACAAATTTATTTGTGTCCCACTCACCAAATACATAATATATTTCCAATAGCGCTATCACTGTGGCCATGCGTCTAGTGACCCGTGACGCCATTAACTTTGGCCTTGTGCCCGAATGCGTCATCATCTCTCAGGTAAAAATTGATTAATGTTTACCTGTCCTAATTGTACACCACTTACTTCAGCCACAGAATAATAAGCTCCAGTCATGCCATCTCACCAGAAGCAGTAATAGCGACTTGTACAAGCAAGTCTTATCAACCAAGGACCATTAAGCTAATGACACATACAAAATGATCACCCTTAAGTAGAACAGTATGTGTAGATTTAAATGAGGTCAGTGTTTGTCCTTAGGGGTCAACAAGAATGCTTTTAGCGTTTTATGATGCATAATGACTAAGATATATTCTATTCTGATGTATGCAAAAGGGGCGGAATTCTAAAAATGTTCAGTAAACAAACACCACTACCATGATACCCTCTGGGTATTCCGTGTCAAGTACCTAGTACCTTGTGAATGTTGCTGCAGCTGACTAAAATGAGGATTGGGTGGGCTCTATGTATGACCAGACTAACTGCATGCCATCCTGACCCGATCGTTTTTCATCTCACTACCGCTTGCCTGCCTGGCCCAAACATGATTATTTACAGGTCGCCGTAATATCGCTGGCATGTTGGCGACAGCGGTGTTAAACAGCATTCATTCACTCAAGAAGGCTACTGCTTATTATTTGCAAAATTATACCATATCGAAAATGAATATAACTTTATGTGATTTTGTCCAGCTTATAGTCATCTTGGTTTAGAAGGGCGGTCGGGTAGCATAGTGGTTAAAGCGTTCGCTAGTCACGCCGAAGACCCGGGTTCGATTCCCAACATGGGCACAATGTGTAAAGGCCATTTCTGGTGTCCCCCGCCGTAATATTGCTGGAATATTGCTAAAAGCGGCGTAAAACCATACCCACTCACTCTTAGTTTAGATAACACTCACAAACCATGTATGACACCATGACATAACGAGACAATAGTTCCTGTTTGTGCTTGCGCGTGCCGTATAATCTTACATCCTAATATAGCTAATTGGTGTATTCAAGTCCAAATCAATTAAGTTTAAAGCATATAGTAAGTTACATGTGTAGTTAACATGTTAAGATGAAATAAGATTATGATTGGTCTAAACCGGGGAAGAAGAGAAACTAACACGGGAGTATTGATTGCACAGCGATGCAGTTGAAGTCGAAATCAGTGGACAGCGTTAAATGTCAAATTAACTGGAGTTTTTTTCAGAAAGTCTTTCAGAACTTATACGTAGCCAGTTAATTAAACCCCCATTCATCACCAGACAGTCATGTTTGATTAGGTAGACTAGATTGATCGCGGTTTAATGAACTGCGTCACCAATTCAAGATTGATTAAATTGAGGGAGATGCTTGTACGTGTAATCAAGCGGAATATTCCGCTTAGCGCCGAATCAAGGAACGGACTTGTCATTTAATGTACAGTGCATTTACATTCAAAGTAAATTAAATAGATGAAAACGTTTGCTTGATTAATCAGTCGAAATATTTCTCGTAAATTAAGGTTCAAATAATGCTACAAATGTCATTACAAGTTGTGTTTGTTGTGACATCAAATACCCCAAACACGAATAAATTGCGTAACTATTTAAACCACTGAAATAATTTCAATCATTAATGCAAGGTGCGGAAAATTACATGTTTCACAGACTTTGCGAAGATCAAATTGAAATCAATTAGAATACTTCGCCTTTGTAAGTGAGTGAGTGTTAGCAATATCCCAGCAATACCACGGCGGAGGATATCGGAAATGGGTTTCTAACATTGTACCCATGTGGAGAATCAAACCCGGGCCTTCGGCGCGACGAGAGAACGCTTTAGCTGCTAGACTACCCCACTGCCATTTTTTTCCGTATACAGTCTGGTATGGCATGCATTCAGTGATATTAGTCTTTCTTAAATATTCATTTTAGCTATTCTTAGGATCTCTGTTATCAATCTCCTGCAATTTAACTTGAAAAAGATATTTTTATTTCAGACTAAATGTTAGCCTATATTGTTCACCAAATTTGCTCTTAGTCTCATCTCCATGGCAACTTTGAGTGAGTGAGTGAATATGGCTTTACGCCACATTTTGCAATATTCTAACAACATCATGGCGATGAGACATCGGAAAAGGCTTCACACATTGTACCCATGTGGGGAATCCCGTGAAGATCCGGGGTAGAATAGGTCTTCAGCAACCCATGCTTGCCGTAAAAGGCGACTATGCTTGTCGTAGAAGGCGACTAACGGGATCGGGTGGTCAGGCTCGCTGACTTGGTTGATGCATGTCATCGATCCCAATTGGGTGGACCGATGCTCATGACATCAGTCACTGGATTATCATCACGATCACCATCATCATCATCATCATCATCACCATCATCACCATCATTACCATCATCATCATTATTGAATGAATGAATGAATGAATGAATGAATGTTATGTAACTCGGCTTGTAAATAATCAGCCAGGATAAGACAAAACTTGAACTAATGGAAATGTTCCTCCTTCACACGAGTCCTCCATATAACACCATAGAGAAACGTGTCAGCCTTATTCCACAAAACCTGTATTGAGGCACATGTAATTAACCAAACATCTGTATACGACTTATTGCCTAATTATGAAACTGCCTCACTTAATTGAAGGTTAATTACATATGAATTACAACGCATTTACTAAATAAGGTGACAAAATGAAACAATATGAATCATACCAACGACACAGCACATCAAGATAAGTCCCGATCTAAAGGACAGTCATCGATTGCCTCTGTAGATATTCTATAGCCGGGGGCTACAGTTAAGCCCTTGTTTGTCAGCACGAAATGTCACGATGCTACAGATATATACGTACAAATGTTCAGCACATATATACTCTGTCGCTTGCAGGTATGACTAAGGTCAAGGCCGTCACGTGGTACGTCTCAAATTGAGATCGAGGCAGTCATCTGTGACCATAACAAGAGACGCCATGCACGTCCCCATGGGGGAAACAATCAAGGTCACTATCTAGAAACCCCGCAGCAATGTATATATTTACGTATGCGTACAGGGAAGTGTTTTTTTTATCTTGGTAATAAGGTGAGGTGACATTGGGTTTAACGTCGCGTCCAAGATTATTGCACTTATATAGCGACGTGCATGCACGTGTATGTGTGTCTTGGTAATAAAGAATAACTAGCGGCATGCGACACTGTGGGTTGTGATAAATGTATCCGACGGTGTGTGAGCAGTGGTAATTATTTTAAGAATATATTGGTTGCTTTGTTTGTTGTTTAACGCCGCAATCAGCAATATTTCAGCTATATGACGGCGGTCTGTATCGAGTCTCGACCAGACAATCCAGTGATTGACATCATGAGCATCGATACACGCAATTGGGATCGATGACATGCATAAACCAAGTCAGCGAGCCTGACCACCCGATCCCGTTAGTCGCCTCTTACGACAAGCACGGTCGCCTTTTATAGCAAGCATGGGTTGCTGAAGACCAATTCTACCCCGGATCTTCGCGGGTCTCAAGAATATGTGTTGTGATATAGATGCAGAGACAACGCTGGGTGAGTGAGTGAGTTTGGGATTAACGCCCCTTTGAAGAGTATATATGACGGCGTGCCAGCCTGACGTTTGATAAAAGCACGAAGTGATGTAGATCTTAGACCTTTCCCACTCTGTAAAATTCGAGATTCGAACCCAAGACCGTTCGCTTCGAAACGCCTAAGGGATGCAACTCTGCACATCGCTTTGCAGTGCCTTAGATGACGGTGCCATCCGGGCCCCAGATCCCTATGAAATATGCCCATCAAACAACGACACTGAACATTCAAAGTGAACCTTTTGTCTGGCGACTTGTTAGAGATAAACGTTTCCATTTAGGTCAACCCACGCCAGCTTCTCTGCGAGGATGCGTGTATTTATATGCCAATGACGTGATTAGATGGAAAAACTTGGATAAATATCGAAGTGGCTAATTTGATATCATACACTGAAACGAGTGATGAATTGAAATGGGGATCTATCGCGTTGAAGACAAAGGCCATCTGTAATACATCAGTGATAAAAACAGCACTCAACATTTGCATATAGATCGGTATCCTTCAAAGACTATCCTTGTTTAAATACACCAGCCTCTAAGAACCACCAGAACAGCTTAAAAGAACTACAAGAATGATTAATATAATTGTGAATATATTGTCTTAGCTGTGTTGATATCAAATTGCATATTGATCAGTTTATTTCATTTACACAAAGTCACGGTGACCACGATAATTATAGCGGGTTATCAGTAGTTCGAGATAAGAGTAGACCCGCAATTAGAACATAGTAATATAAGTTGAGGTGAAACGTCGCGTCCAAGATTATTGCACTTATATAGCGACGTGCATGCACGTGTGTGTGTGTGTGTGTGTGGCTGCTTGTACTAGTCTGGACTGATGCTGATTTATAGTGCTAGCTCATTGAGATACCATGCCACAGTTTAACATAAATACCCCACTCAGACACAGTATACTGACTCCGAGCCGACCAGTCCTTGTTTTAGCCCCTTAATGCCTAGCACCAGACAGGGTAACAACACGTACCATCTTTTAATATGACGCGACCGGAGATCGAACCCCGGACCTGCCGCTCTAACACTAGACCACGGAGGCGGTCCATAGTAATATAAGGATTTTACAGGGTACATCATCTTCTACGCTATACTGAGTTCTACAACAAGTGTGGAAAGCGAGGGAGTTGGGTTTCAATCACGGAATAAACAGTATTCCAGTTATATCGCTGCGCGTCAGCTTGATGTGGGAGGAAAGCCCGAAGTGATGCAGGTCTCAGACGTTGACCACTTTGGTGAAACCCAGGGGTACGGGTATGATGCCGACAAACCTTGAAACATAATCGGTATTCGAAACCACGATCATTGGATTCTGGCGTGCCAAAGGGACGCAACTCTGCACAGCGAATTGTGGCGCCTAAAACGACTAAGCCACCCGTGCACCCTCGAGTTTACGAGGGTTCACTGTCGATATAAGCGATTCCCTCACTCAGTCTTTACAACGATAATGTGTTTGATTCAGTGTTTGTTTGATTCAAATGTTTATTCAGCACTGTCCGTCCTGTTACGTAGAGGTTTGACCTGTGGCCGAGAACAACAAACATGACCTGTTGCATCCCCCGTGTCAACACACTCGCCAACGTAGGCAGTCAACACCGTGGCAGCGTTATCTCACGTCAGATGAGTTATGTGATGGCGTTACGTCAGTCTGTGATTGCTAGACAAACAGTTTAACAAGTGTGTGATTACACATTCGTGTCGAGTTGGAGAATAAGTGAAGACGTCGAGTTGGACATGTCAAGGTTCAATGTTGGTGAATGCCAACCTTTTAGGAAATGTCGAAGTGGTCAAATAGATAAAAAAAATAATTTCAAGGGCCCCTTACGAATCGAGGCTGCTTTGTGTCATCGTACTCCGACTCTGTGTGATGTTGCTCACAATATCAGCCACTGGTTTCATGTTACGTCAGTCGACGTCAAGATGGTCACACGGTAACGTCTCACACTGACCTGGTTTATGTCTACTCTATAGTACAACATGGGAAGAATATGCTTTATGTTATGACGTCACTATTTTATGTGTATTCGGCTACATAGTTTTTGTTAAACGACTATAATGAGCTACACATTGAAGCCTTTCTCACACATGCTTGCTCTTTGAAATGCTTCAGTTGCGTCAAGTTGATAACTTGTAGAGACGTTTTTTTCCTGACGTCGTTGTCTTGGTGTGCGCACTCTCTCCCCAACGTTAGTTCAGCGTTATAGTGTTGCTGACCCAGGGCGCAATGGCTGCTCTAGGCACAATAAAGTGAAGCCATTCTTACACAAGATGACTCTTTGTAGTTTTTACGTTGAGCCAAATTTGAAACATAAAGTGACGGTTTCTTGTCCCGATCTCATCTGGTGAACCTATTTATATCCGACAACCCGATAATGCCAGGATAATATGCATTTGTGATTTGTTTTAGAAATAGAACTCAGATAAAGAAGAAAAAATTTGAGTCTAATCCCAAGTCTTTATTGTTACAAATAACGTCATCAGAGGAAAAGGAGTCTTTCAGTGTAGGCATGGCAACATGGCTGATATATTAGGCGATCAAAGGAACGAGGGACAGTGGAGCCATTGCCTCATTAGATCTTGCAAACGTAATTGGGGAATTACGTATTGTTATGAGCGGGGATCATATGATTTCAGTTTTTTGGCCGTGGGCGAATCCTTGGCTGGTGATGAGTTTTAAAGGGGGAGTAGGCTCGGGCAAATTAGCAGACCTTGCGATCCGACAACCCAGTTATTGATAGCGTGAGAATAGATTCACGCAATTAAGATAAGATCGCATGCAATCAACCAAGTCAACGAGCCTAACCATCCGATCAATTTAGATTCCAAATGTACCCTTGAATATCCGGGATAGAATAGGCCTTCAGCAACCCATGCTTGCCGTAAAAAGCGACTGTGCTTGTCGTAAGAGGCGACTAACGGGATCGGGTGGTCAGGCTCGCTGGCTTGGTTGATGCATGTCATCGTATCCCGATTGCGTAGATCGATGCTCATGATATCAACAAGTGGATTGTCTGGTCCAGACCCGATTATTTACAGACCGCCGTCATATAGCTTGAATATTGCTGCGTGCGGCGTTAAACAACAGACAAATAGTTCCCAAATGACAAGCGTAGGTTGCTGGGGACCTGTATTCTAATCCGGGATCCTCGCGGTCACCCATTGGAACCCAGTGGTCCAGTCGATGTAGTGGACATTTAGTGTAAAATGTAACCCCGCAACTCAGACTTGCTCATGGTTATTTTTTGAGTGAAGTCAAACATGATTCTCTTCCAAAAGATGTGGTAAGAAAACTATTTCAAGTAGAAAAAACATAAATGCTATTAATTTCAACGATTTTTTAAAAAGTTTCCCCAAACCTAAAATGGGGCAATCTAAAAGCGCCCAAAAGGCTCCTTAGCATGCCTCGTGATTTGTCGGTATGGATTCCCAAAGTGCCAAGATAGAGCTGTTGAGATATAGGGAGGCATGTTTAATGTATATGCCAGGATTGATTAAGGTCTGTGGTAAAATGTTCACAAGTATCTCGATATGTTTGAGCTGTCGACATGTACATGTTGGTGTAGATACGTGGCTTGCACTTTTTGACATTTGTCTGAACGCATCTGTCCCATCATGGCAACAAGACAGCCTTGAGGAGAGTGATACATCCAACTGAATGATATATCGTTAATGTCAGGGTAATATAGATGGCCCATCTGATTGATATCTCGCCGGTCTGGTGAGAGTGTTACGCTAGAGAAATCCCAACCTCCCCCGGAATGTGAAGCGCGATGTGTAAAGGCATGTGCCGTAGGTTTAATAGTTGGCCGGCTAATATGTCTGGACACGTATCATGCCGTGCGGTTGTAAGTGCCATATCATACATCTGTGCTTGACATACCATGCATATGTGCGAGACATGCTATGTATCTGAGCTTGTGATGACAGTAAGATTGGATGTCATAACATGCAATTGTCCATGTCATACCATGCATCTGAGATTGTCATACCATGCATCTGTGCGTGTCATTACATGCATCTGCGAGTGTCATATCATACATCTGTGCGTGTCATACCCCGCAGCGTGATTGTCATACCATGCATCCGTGGGTGTCATACCATGCATCTGTGAGTGTCATACTATGTATCTGTGAGTGTCATAGCATGCATCTGTACGTGTCGTTACATGCGTCTGTGTCATACCATGCATCTGTTTCATACCATGCATCCGTGCGTGTCATACCATGCATCTGTGATTGTCATACCATGCACCCGTGCGTGTCATACTATGCATCTGTGAGTGTCATACTATGCATCTGTGAGTGTCATACTATGCATCTGTGAGTGTCACATCATGCATTTGTGATTGTCATACCATACATCCATGTGTGTCATACCCAACATCTGTCATTGTCATACTATGCATCTGTGTCTGTCATACCCTGAATCTGTGATTGTCATACCCTCGATAACAACCTCCTGGCCCAAGTGTAAACTGTAACAGTTCCGCCCTTGGTTACACAAATTATATCACTGGTATAACTTCGGGACACATACCAGATAAAAAAATAACGCCAGTGTAGATTCTACCATTACACGGGGTATTATTTATTTCCTGTAGACAGACAAATTTATTTGTGTCCCACTCACCAAATACATAATATATTTCCAATAGCGCTATCACTGTGGCCATGCGTCTAGTGACCCGTGACGCCATTAACTTTGGCCTTGTGCCCGAATGCGTCATCATCTCTCAGGTAAAAATTGATTAATGTTTACCTGTCCTAATTGTACACCACTTACTTCAGCCACAGAATAATAAGCTCCAGTCATGCCATCTCACCAGAAGCAGTAATAGCGACTTGTACAAGCAAGTCTTATCAACCAAGGACCATTAAGCTAATGACACATACAAAATGATCACCCTTAAGTAGAACAGTATGTGTAGATTTAAATGAGGTCAGTGTTTGTCCTTAGGGGTCAACAAGAATGCTTTTAGCGTTTTATGATGCATAATGACTAAGATATATTCTATTCTGATGTATGCATAAGGGGCGGAATTCTAAAAATGTTCAGTAAACAAACACCACTACCATGATACCCTCTGGGTATTCCGTGTCAAGTACCTAGTACCTTGTGAATGTTGCTGCAGCTGACTAAAATGAGGATTGGGTGGGCTCTATGTATGACCAGACTAACTGCATGCCATCCTGACCCGATCGTTTTTCATCTCACTACCGCTTGCCTGCCTGGCCCAAACATGATTATTTACAGGTCGCCGTAATATCGCTGGCATGTTGGCGACAGCGGTGTTAAACAGCATTCATTCACTCAAGAAGGCTACTGCTTATTATTTGCAAAATTATACCATATCGAAAATGAATATAACTTTATGTGATTTTGTCCAGCTTATAGTCATCTTGGTTTAGAAGGGCGGTCGGGTAGCATAGTGGTTAAAGCGTTCGCTAGTCACGCCGAAGACCCGGGTTCGATTCCCAACATGGGCACAATGTGTAAAGGCCATTTCTGGTGTCCCCCGCCGTAATATTGCTGGAATATTGCTAAAAGCGGCGTAAAACCATACCCACTCACTCTTAGTTTAGATAACACTCACAAACCATGTATGACACCATGACATAACGAGACAATAGTTCCTGTTTGTGCTTGCGCGTGCCGTATAATCTTACATCCTAATATAGCTAATTGGTGTATTCAAGTCCAAATCAATTAAGTTTAAAGCATATAGTAAGTTACATGTGTAGTTAACATGTTAAGATGAAATAAGATTATGATTGGTCTAAACCGGGGAAGAAGAGAAACTAACACGGGAGTATTGATTGCACAGCGATGCAGTTGAAGTCGAAATCAGTGGACAGCGTTAAATGTCAAATTAACTGGAGTTTTTTTCAGAAAGTCTTTCAGAACTTATACGTAGCCAGTTAATTAAACCCCCATTCATCACCAGACAGTCATGTTTGATTAGGTAGACTAGATTGATCGCGGTTTAATGAACTGCGTCACCAATTCAAGATTGATTAAATTGAGGGAGATGCTTGTACGTGTAATCAAGCGGAATATTCCGCTTAGCGCCGAATCAAGGAACGGACTTGTCATTTAATGTACAGTGCATTTACATTCAAAGTAAATTAAATAGATGAAAACGTTTGCTTGATTAATCAGTCGAAATATTTCTCGTAAATTAAGGTTCAAATAATGCTACAAATGTCATTACAAGTTGTGTTTGTTGTGACATCAAATACCCCAAACACGAATAAATTGCGTAACTATTTAAACCACTGAAATAATTTCAATCATTAATGCAAGGTGCGGAAAATTACATGTTTCACAGACTTTGCGAAGATCAAATTGAAATCAATTAGAATACTTCGCCTTTGTAAGTGAGTGAGTGTTAGCAATATCCCAGCAATACCACGGCGGAGGATATCGGAAATGGGTTTCTAACATTGTACCCATGTGGAGAATCAAACCCGGGCCTTCGGCGCGACGAGAGAACGCTTTAGCTGCTAGACTACCCCACTGCCATTTTTTTCCGTATACAGTCTGGTATGGCATGCATTCAGTGATATTAGTCTTTCTTAAATATTCATTTTAGCTATTCTTAGGATCTCTGTTATCAATCTCCTGCAATTTAACTTGAAAAAGATATTTTTATTTCAGACTAAATGTTAGCCTATATTGTTCACCAAATTTGCTCTTAGTCTCATCTCCATGGCAACTTTGAGTGAGTGAGTGAATATGGCTTTACGCCACATTTTGCAATATTCTAACAACATCATGGCGATGAGACATCGGAAAAGGCTTCACACATTGTACCCATGTGGGGAATCCCGTGAAGATCCGGGGTAGAATAGGTCTTCAGCAACCCATGCTTGCCGTAAAAGGCGACTATGCTTGTCGTAGAAGGCGACTAACGGGATCGGGTGGTCAGGCTCGCTGACTTGGTTGATGCATGTCATCGATCCCAATTGGGTGGACCGATGCTCATGACATCAGTCACTGGATTGTCTTGTCCAGACTCGATTATTTACAGACCGCCGTAATATAGCTGGAATATTGCTGATTGCGGCGTAAACAACAAACCAACCAACCAACCAATCGAACTCGGGTCTTCTGCGTGACGAGCGAACGTTATAGCCACTTGGCCACCCCAACGCACTTACTTTACCTTTGGGTAGGTCAACATGACCGTTAAAGCCTACGCAGTAAAGTGTTGACATATTGACAGTTTTCGCCTACATTTCACATGTACATTGTTATGTCGTAGAGCGCATGATTAATCAGACAGAGTGAGTAACATTCAAATCCGTACACAGAGTCTCCTGAATGTGCTCGATTTTCCCGACTTGCGGTTGATAGCAATATCATACGACATGGCCAGCGACATGGCAATATGTTTACGACATGGCCGGCGACATGGCAATATGTTAACGACATGACCGGCGACATGGCAATATTTTTACGACATGGCCGGCGACATGGCAATATTTTTACGACATGGCCGGCGACAAGTCAAAACCAAAACGGTTAAACCAAGTGACCTAGTTCCTTGTTGGACCGAGGATCACAATGGCATCTTCATTTTAATCAGCTCGTGATTGTCATCTCTCAAAGCATGAGTTAGTCCATACGTTAAGAAGGGCTCATATTGATTAGCGAAACCAAATTAGTTCATTTTACCCAATTTTACAGAACACCGCGAGACTGGCAATGCCGTCGTTTTAAGCGGGCATCATTTTAAGTCCATAACTCAAAATAGATTTTATCAATAATTTGGCCCGAAATTAGATAAAACTTGGTTATTGCCAGTGGTAGGATCGCGAAATGGCCTTGCACAGGAATAACAGTTGTTTTGCCAGGCCCCGATGAACCGCTGCAATGGCGCTTATCTTATTGACTAATGTTCCTTTCTCTGCTCGCCTTTCTTCTTCATCTGTTTGCTATCATCTCGTCCCCACGACCCCTTACTTTCCTATCTTGATCGTCAAACAACTGATCTTTCTACACCCTAACCCTTCCCCTATTTTCTAACAGTTCTAACGTGTAGCACTACCATGCCTCTCCCCTGTATTCTGATCTCCCTGTGTGTGAAGTTTGTTCATTGTGTCGCCTCAATACTACCAGAGACCTCAAATTGCCTATCTCTACATGTATACTTCTTTCTAACCTTCTGGCTCTGCCCTTCATCACCTCTGTCCCCATCACACCTTCACTTGCCATCCTTTATTTCATTCTTCTTTTCCCCCGCCTTAATTTCATTCCACGAATTCCCTTCCACTGTTGACACATTATACCAGTCTTGCAAATATCGTAATTCAGCAGTTTCACCGTATAAACTTGAATAAGCACATTGACTTCCCCAACGATATATCCAATTTAAACGCAACATAGCCAATTCAAAATCATAACTTACAAGAACAAATGTCACCATTAGGACACCCTTGAGAAAAGACAGCAGGAATATAAATTGAAGCAATTATTGGTAAAATATTTTTTAAAAATGGCCGATTCCCCACAAGCTTTGAAGGATTCGTTTACGTTTTGTTTGCATCCTTTTTGTAGGCTTTATTACAGAGGCATGATCACATGGCCTAGACGCGTGTTGCATTGGCCCACTTAATACCCTCGCCATTCCTTGAGGTCGTTGTAGGCTGCGGCCAATGTAGTGTTTTGTAGTCGACCCTTTATCGATCTGGCACCAAGAAGGCAAGGGACCGAGCACGCCGCCACAGTAACGTTGGTATTTTCAGCAACGATGAATTATTCACGCGACATCGTATACGGTGATGGTGGTGAGGCAGAATGAAGTATATTGTTCAGACTGGCCAGTATTTCGCACAGACTCCCCTTGGTCAATAACAACGTTTGACTCCATGCACGACCATGACGCTAGAATGGCGATAACAGTAATAACGGTACTTATGTTGTGAATACTGTACATTCGAAATTAAAATTGTGATGTAGATGTATGTTCATATTGTAATAAGTTTACGGTTCATAACTGGTATTGTATTACCAGGATCAGACATGGTTGTTTTCAAACCATGAAGTTTCATTTTGGGGAGTTAGGCATCCAGTGTAGCTTACGTTGTATTGATTGGGTAATCACCTTGGGATTTCCGGAAATTGGACCCAGCCGCCTTAGAGGGTCGAAAGAGGCGATACAGCAGATGGTGGTCATAACATCAATCACTGGTTTATCTTGGTTTGGTTACAGGGTCAACTTTGCAAGTTTGTTGGTGTGAGATGCTTGTCAAATATTTTATGACCCTCGAAGGGTCACCCTCGTGAACAGTATCAGTAGTGAATATTTGAAATGCACAAATTAACAGTACATAACGTAAAAAGAAAAAAATATATATCAGCGACAAAATGCAACATCATACATATGGGAAATCATATGTGATGCATATTGCATTACGTTCCTCCTAGATCACATTACAGCGTTGATTAGAGTCTCTATTCAATAAACTGTTCTGGAAATAGTCTACCAGGGCTGACGGAGCAAATCAGTCAATAAAGTTTCATCGGCAACAGGCAATTTGGCGTTCGTTTAATCTGTCTGAACGTATGGTCAAATTATCACATCCTCTTTGTAGGTTGTGTCCTCCACGACGGTGACTTGTGTGTCTCCAGTGTCCTCCACGTCCGTGACTTGTGTACTTTCTGTGTCCTCCACGTCCGTGACTTATGTACTTTCTGTGTCCTCCACGACGGTGACTTGTGTACTTTCTGTGTCCTCCACGTCCGTGACTTGTGTACTTTCTGTGTCCTCCACGTCCGTGACTTGTGTACTTTCTGTGTCCTCCACGTCCGTAACTTGTGTACTTTCTGTGTCCTCCACGTCCGTGACTTATGTACTTTCTGTGTCCTCCACGTCCGTAACTTGTGTACTTTCTGTGTCCTCCACGTCCGTGACTTGTGTACTTTCTGTGTCCTCCATGTCCGTGACTTGTGTACTTTCTGTGTCCTCCACGTCCGTAACTTGTGTACTTTCTGTGTCCTCCACGTCCGTGACTTGTGTACTTTCTGTGTCCTCCATGTCCGTGACTTGTGTGTCTCCATTGTCCTTCACGTCCGTGACTTGTACGTCTCCTGTGTCCCCCATGTCCGTGACTTGTGTAACGTGTGTGTCCTCCACGACCGTGGCTTGTGTGGTGCAGAGTGATCTGTATCTAACACACGTAGCTGCTGCTATCAACAATATCCCTGGCATACTTTCCGCCCGACCCCCAGGCTCACTGTGTCATGACGGTAAACATTTATGTGACATTCCTTGTTCAGGGAAACGGTGACTGCTACTTTGGCCAGATGCAAAACTTTTTCTCATCATTTCCCAATCAAACCCCGTTCTTCGACGTGACGTGTTAACGCTTTAACCACTGGGCTATATTATCTCCTCCGGGAGATAAGAAAGGAAAAGTTGAATCAAGAATTTTTTAATTAATCTTAAACTGCTGAATTATTTACTGCAGTAACCTTTCATCCCTCGGCCAATCTTGGAGACATCTGGCGAGATGGAACCGATGACCATCGAATAACGTCCTCTAAAGTGTGCCCAACTGAGGAGATATCGAGCTCTCATTAAACATTCTCACACATCTCTCTTCTGGCGATAATGACTGGTCATGGTGACCAGGCACACGGTGACATATTCTGGTGCACTCGAATAGAGCTGCACTCAAACGATCGCTTTGTCTAAGACTAAACTTCAGTCTCTGACATAAAACATTATAAAAATGGCCTTTGTACAATTGTCTTTTAAATTATAATAGTATTTATCACAGAGAAAACATGCATAGTCAGAAATCTAAACTTAACAAAGAACTGTAGCACTGCTTGGGAAGTTTCTGACATTTTTGTTCTTGGGTCTGTATAAGGAACTTGGTTTGCCTCTCTGGTCTTCACAGGGACATTGTCATCACACCAACACCGCAACTCGTGAGAACGTCAAATCTTTGAAAAGCATTTGATAGTGATGCACAAAAGAAGAGAATTAATGAGGGTGAACTTTTTTATTATGAGGAACACAACGTTTTGGAGTATATGCTTACTCCTTCATCAGGTTTATAAATGCTATGAGGCAGAGAGCATATATATGTACCTGTAAGATCAACAAAAGTGATAAGAAACGACGGTGGAACCTTAACAAGTGAAACCAACAGATAATTGGCGCTGATAGGTGATTAGCAATAGACAAAAGGAAGCCAACACTTAACACTAAATTAGCGCTGACAGTTGACAGCGATGGACAACTGAAAGCCAGGACTTAAATTATCACTGACAGGTAATAGAATGCAAATGGCAATGGACAAATTGTTACTTACAGGTACATATATATGTTCTCTGCCTCATAGCAGTTATGCATTTGATGAATGAGTAAGTAGATACTCCAAAACCTTGTGTTCCTCATAATATAGAAGTTGACATCTCTTCCGTCCTGAGAACGTGTTCCAGTAATTTAATAACGGTTCGAATTATTTGGTACGTTGTTTGTTTGTTTGTTTGTTTGTTTGTTTATTTCTTTGTTGTTCAACGCTGCACTCAGCAATATTCCAGCTATATAACGGCGGGCTGTAAATATTCGAGTCTTGACCAGACAATCCAGTAATTGATATCATGTGCATCGATCTACGCAATTGGGATACGATGACATGAATCAACCAAGTCAGAGAGTGTGACCACCCGATCCCATTATCCACCTCTTTCCTACAAGCATAATCGCCTCTTACGACAAGCAGGGTTTGCTGAAGACCTATTCTATAACCCGGGTCTCCACGGGTCTGATACTAGTATATAGGAACCGGGGGAGATATTCGTTGAGGGATAGACGATATACATGATATATGCTTTGTCGCCTTGATGCAAATACACTACTCAGCTCATGATAAAGAAATAGATCATTTGGGGATTGAATGTTACCGAGCGCGTGCAAGTAACGATGTTACCAGGGCCCCGTTCCCCAAAGCGATCTTAGCGCTAAGGTGATCGTAAGTCCCATACTTTAACATAGGCTTACGATCATCGTAGCGCTAAGATCGCTCTTGAGGAACGGGGCCCTGGGCAGTTTTCAGTTTCACTAACGTTACAATAAATTTGAGTGGATATTTTCAAATGCCACATAGGATCATAACAGTATAAATTATGACATGATCCCTCTATTCAAATGTCAGGTAATAAGTGCTAAAATACCCCTTAACGTATTACGACAATGCATAACAACGCCACCTGGCGTTATATCCGTAATATCTGTCGATGAATCCCGTACGACGCTGAATCCCATGGTGTCTGACGACGACTCCCGTGGTGTCTGACGACGAACCCCGTACTGTCTGAGGATAATCCCTTGCAGCCTGACGATATATCACATATGGTGCATGACGACGAACCCCGTAGTGTCTGACGAAACAGCCATTGGTGCGTACCAAGGCACCCCTTCGTATCTGACATACATAATCCATTACACGGCAAGGGGTACGTCACCACTCTCGGCTGGAACATTGAAGTGAGATTCCATCGGGTGCACCTCGCCTCGGGGTCTGCCAGCCGTGACCTGCAGTGTCAGCACCATGCAGCAGGGGTCAGGCAGCTTCCCACGGGGTCGGGAGTCTCCCCAGGGGGCACCTGTCATCGCGTCAGGGCCGGCACAGCAGGTGTGGTTGTAGATACAGAAATGTACGTCTGTGTGTCAAACTAGAAAGGAATGTTAGACATCCATCAGAACGTATGTTACATTGTGAAATTTAATTACATATTACTACACTGATGTTTAACAGTGCACACGATGTGACAATAAGTCTCCATTTAACTTTCAATATATAGCAATTACATTACAGCTATTAAGAAATAACCTATACGTAATGCGTATATCCCAACAATACTGCTAGGTCTTACAATGAATAGGGAGTTTCTGTATGTTTTAAAAGCTTGTTTCTTACACAACTATGCAATGCTATCCGGTTTGATATATGCAGTGTCGTTGTGTCACAACCCCACACGGTAACACCCACCAGCACCCAATATGCAACTATTCACATATATGTGCTACAAGTTATGTTGTTTAGGTGTATGTTTTCATTTTCTTGTATAACGACATTTAAGAAGGCACAGGGTATGAAAAAGGACCCCTTGGGCCCAAATGATTTGCATACATTACGAAATGCGCAAAACATTTAGAAATAGTTATGAAACTTATCAGAGGTTTTCATATGAATAGAATAATACATCGTTCATTTTAACAACTTGATGTCTCAGACTTCCAGCTTATGTCAGAGGTCTTCAGTGTTTCCAAGATATTAACATGAACAATTCTTCATCTCGTTTTCTTTGGTGACGCAGATTAAGACAGAACAAACTATGGTAACTAATCAGGATTTGCTCAAACATGTAGTGAGATATTCTTTTGAAGTTTGAAAAATAAAAAAAAGTATAAGTTCATGAACATGTCCAATACATTCCATACAACTTAAAAATGTGGGGTAGTGGAGTAGCCTGGGTTCGATTCCCTACATTGGTACTACGTGTGAAGCCCATTTCTGGTGTACCGAGCCGTGATGTCGCTGGTATATCGACAAAAGAGGCTATAAGCCATACTCACTTAAAATGTGACTTGTTCAGTGGGTCTATAATGGCCCTTATTCGTACTCGTCCAGTTTCTTGAACACATTCTACAGTCGTTATATTCATCACATACATGTACGTGTATAGCCTTCTTAAAGGTCTTCTCCGAGGTGATTGTATCGTACTACATACCTCTGTCTTTTAAACAGTTAATTACATGATGATTGCGTGTTAATAGCACTGTAGTCATGTTTGAGTGTATGTCCAAGAATGAAGTGTAAGTGGACGTACCCAGCGTCTCCGGTATCTAGATCTGGGTACTTGAGAATACCTACACTCGTGATTAACCCAGTGGGCTCACGTAACCATACCTTGCATCATGGGTATGAGAGGATTCCGGCTGACATAACCCGGATGATAACGAGATGCCATGTCAAATGTTATTGGGAGCGAAGCCATGGAGTAGATAGCAGTTACGTCCCAGTGGCATACATAACTATGATGTGTGGATAATGTTGCAGTGAGCATTAAATATCTTTAAACTGGGCCTGTGTTGCACGGTTAGACTCACATCTAGTCTCTGAAAGGAACAAATTTTACAGAAAAATACAGTTGTTATAGTTTCTCCTAAAAATCAATGAAGAGGAGCAAATAGATTTTCTTTTTTAAGTAACTGCAGTAATCTAGACTTGACAGATATTATGATACGTTTGTCTCAGGGTCTGTACAATCTCATTAAAATCAGATCTTAGTTCTCGCTACCGCTAAACAAAGATCTGAGGACATCCCATTACTGGTCACGTCAGACCGACCTTGCGCGAACTTTGACCGACCAATGGATTGACCAATCAGAAGGGAGCTTTCTCGTGCTTTACGGCACCAATTTCAAATTGGCGACTACGCTTCAAAACATATTTTGACAAATTCTCGATTACAAACTTGAAACCTGAACAAAAGAACATTCTGAAATGGCTAATAGATGATCTAGCTTGTATGGATTCAGTCGTTAAACCCGTAACTACCGTTCGGAATACCCCGTGTTAAAGTTTTCGAGATTGCATTTCGAGGTAGAAATCACATCCCGACTGTCACTTTCATAATCTGGTAAGCGACGCTCTGATTAGACGGATGAAAGGTCGTTCGTGACCCTTTATGGGATGTCTTCAGATCTTTGTTCAGCGGTAGCTAGAACTAAGGTCTGAGTTTAATGAGATTGAGAGTCTGTATGACAGACGATTGCGTGGTCTGTTGTTACTGATGTTCTTTACATGTGTAAGATTTGGTATTACTTTTACAACTCCTCACCACAAACGAATGTTGGTTCATCTCTTAATTTCGCACCCGTGAAGATCCTGGTCAGAACAGGTCTTCAGCAAGCCTATGCCTGTCGTAAGGAACGACTAACGGGATCGGGTGGTCAGGTTCACTGACTTGGTTGATGCATGTCCTCGTATCCCAGTTGCGTGGATCGATATTCATGTCAATTCAGGTTTTGGCAGGCGGCCGTCATAGAGATGTAATATTGCTGGATACGGAGAGCGGTGTTAACAACAAACAAACAATCTTAATTTCGCCTGAGATTGAAAGCAACCGTTACGGATAACACATAGGACATTTGACTGGTCTCACTCAAACAGCAATCAAACTATGGTAGCTGAAACATCCCTCCATGTCTCCGTCTTTCAAACAATCGTTACATTGATACTTGGTATCAAGATATAGCAAATGAGAAGAATGCCATCTTCATCGATAATATTACTTATTTTTTTTATGTCTTTCAAACAATTCCAGTAAAATGACAATCTCAATAAAATCATATCTTCGTTCTCCCTACCGGTAAACAAAGATCTGAGGACATCCCATAACGTGAACGTCAGAACGATCTTTCATCCGACCAATCAGAGCGTCGTTTGCCTGATCCGGAAATTAACAGTCGGCACATGTTTTCTAATCATGCAACCTCGAAAAGCTTAACACGGGGTATTCCGAACGACAGTTACGGCCTGTATATGTACGACTCATTCCGTCAAAATCATCGTCTATCTCTCGCTTCAATGGGATAAACATTTGAACGGAAGATACGTTGCATTGTACATGGGAAGTACTGCCATACAATCATGACCGTATATTAAACATTCCAGAATGTTCTTTTATTCACTTTTCAAATGTTTAATCGAAAACTTTTTCAACATATTTTTCAAACGTGGTCTGAAATGGAAGTCGCAAGCTTGAGCTCGAGAAAGTTGCTTTCTGATTGGTAAATGGCGGCTTCTTGTTAGTCATTTCATTGGTCGCGAAAGGTCGTTCTGACGTGCCCGTAATGGGATGTCCTCAGATCTTTGTTTAGCGGTAGCGAGAACTAAGATCTGATTTTAATTAGATTTGTACAATGACCACGTGTATTTTCACTATAAACCGCTGTTTCGCTCTGACGCTAATGGTTTCTGCACATTTTCATTCTGTTGTCCTCGTGGTGTATTTCAACAGATCTCGGTAGATACAGACAATTTCGAATCATGTCTAACCAAAAATTGATTTATCCATGCCCGTGAGAGCAAATAATTCACACACTACTCCCTTCCTGGTCGTTTAAGATACTAAATGACAGTTGTAGCTGGGTACTTATAGACTCTGTTGGGCCATATAAACAACACAGCAATCCCTAGCAATGCCACACTTGCTGTCTAAAAGGTCAGTAACAAGTGAAAAATAACATTGTAGCCGCCACTAGTCTGCCATATTAAAGCCATAAATACAGCCCTACAGACGCCTATAACTGCATCCATAGTGTCTGTGCCGTTGATTAACTCCACAGCCCAGTACCTATTCACGGCTATCAAATCAGAGGATCGTAATTCAGCAGACATGATAAGCTAAGCTAAGTATTCTGTCTATTTCTACAGTGCCAGACCTACAGGCACACTACTTCCTTTTAACACCCCTCCTCGTCCCCCTGGGGTGGGGGTGAGGTGTTATAGTCTGGACGCAGTCAAGTCGAAACTAGCAAGACGACACTAACTACTGCCACACCACTTCGCGGGGCTTGGGGGAGAAAGGGACGAGTTATCAATATAATCTTCTTGTCCAAGACATTTGTCTAAGCTCATTGTCGTCAGAGCAGAAAATTGCTTGAAGACGAGCGTCTTACAATATTGTGTTTGAGACTTCAAAAGACTCGCCCTGCAGATGACCAAGTGGCATAGCGTGTATAGAACACGGTAGAACAACACCGGTTGTAATCTTTACAGCTCTGATCATAAAGGATTTGGCGTAGAACGAGATTTGCCATATCATGTTGAAATTCGGTATTGCTAATGTCGGTCAGATGGGGGTTGTAAACGCACTAAACATTGACCATATGGTTCTTTGGTAGAGGATGGCCAAACGGGTAATCGTATTATTAACCGACCAGTGGCGATAAAGGTTTCCGATGGTACGATGGGTAAGGGGTAACTATTTCGTGTGGGGAATTTGATCAAAGTGACTGCGTCAGTGTGGCGATTACGTAACTTGTGTTGTGATGCTGGTGCATTACAGTCTTCAAAGGGGTGACCAGCGAGATGACCTCGGAATCAGAGTTATGATGACAAGGACACGCTGATATATTATCGTAGGTTTGTCGAATGACAGAATGACGTTAAATGTAAGATGAAAGCTTTAATACGTGCCTTATTGCGCTCGTTCGCCTGCTCACGCCAAATTTAAAGAAAATATACACAATGCTTTTGTTATTAACAAAAATATGTTGTGTCTTTGATTTCTGTAATGTTAGAAATATTAGGTCGACTTCCGTGAGAGATCGCAGGTCACACTGTTTGCACTCATTAAAAAGGATAACCGACTAGCATTGCGACCGCCTCCGTGGTCTAGTGGTAGAGCGTCCGACCGTAGAGTGGAAGGCATGGTATCTCAGTGAGCTAGCACTATAAATCGGCATCAGTCCGGAAAAGTACAAGCTGCCACACACGCACACGCACACGCACACACACACACACACACACATGAACGTCGCTATGTATGTGCAATAATCTTGGACGCGACGTTAAGCCCAATTTCACCTACCTCACCGACTAGCATTGTAACACACAAGTGCTAAACATGCTCGTGTCGTCATGTGGTTCGTTTTGGGCGGATGATCCAGAGAATGAAGCGATGGCTTGTCACGCCGCAGACACAGGTTGGATTTCCCATACGGGTACATTACGTTAAAACCATTGGTACATTAACCAAAGATTTTTCTTGGTGTCCCCTAACGTGACACAGCATATTAAAACCTACCTCACTCACGGATTTGTAAAACTAGAGAAGGATTTCCCTAATCAGTGCACTGCTCATGGGTACCCCAGGAAGGGTCCAAGGATGCCTCTCTGTTTGGTTACGAACTGGTTTGTTTGGTGTGTCAACACCGCAGTCAATATCCCTGCTTTCTGACGGCGGACCAGACAATCCAGTGTTTGATATCTTGAGCATCGATCCATGAAATTGAGATACGATGACATGCATCAACCAGGTCACCGAGATGCTGGGGACCTATTCTTACCGGGAATTCCCACGAGTGGATTGGTTGATGCTGGATCACATTCTGACTCCGACAGTCGATTCAAGCGTGTTTTCTCTACACAAAACACGCCTAGTCCATTTCTGTCCACGAGGCACGGGTGGGCAGTAGTCTTTAACGCCGCTGATAACTGTGTAGAGTTAAGTCTCTTACCACATATTCAACCTGATATGTTTCTATGTGTGTCGGCACCAAACCCGTGCTCTTGGGTTTTACCAAGATGACAAACGTCTTAGACCTGCATCACTTCGGGTTTTCCTCCCTTATCAAGCTGACACGCTGCGGTATAACTGGAATACTATTAAAAGCGGCGTTAAACCCAACTCATATCTCTCTACTCTATCGTTATAACGCTTTCATCATAGATAGCAGTTGCACAAAGACATTGTCAGCCACACCACGAAGAACCACCATCCCGTTTTTACGAAGATGAACTGTTTCCAACTTTCTTTCAACGGTCCTGTTTCTATAAGACATAGCATTAACATGACTATTCTATACCCGCCGACTATAACGAGAACAGAAACTCTGTGCCAAGCACACACGTCGTTTCTTTCACTTTAATCTCTCCTGTAGGAACAGAAGTTGGAGATAAAGTACCAACTTCATATGACTTGACATTATCACCAGGCAATAGCTGATGTATGGATTTGTAGACTGAGGAAAATTCGGCGAGCAGATACCACTCTGTCAGTTACTGATAACCTATCGACATCTGTGGCGTGATTAAACCGTATTTCCACCTTCAGACATAACACTGGGATGTCCTTTAATAAAGTGGAACACTTATGGAACACCATTTCGTTTCCTGATCGCTTTTGTGCATTTCTATTACCCCGCAATGTATACTTAGATACAGGCCAGTTTAGATTATTGAGGCGCGGGGAGTTCTGTTTACTGCTTTAAGACATTTTGAGTCATGATCCATCCAGCGAAAAATTAAATTTCATGTTTTTTTAATGTTGTTCTTTTTTCATCAGAACAAGTGATAGGTCCCTTGGAATTAGATTCCATAGACATATCGTAGTCTACCTCAGGTCCTGACAGCGTAGTTAGATGCACGGGCAAGTGTAGGGCTGCAGATGCTGAACCAAGGAGCTGGATGTAGCGTACTGAAGAATAGACAGGGAACTGGATAATGGAGTAGTAAACACATCCTCCGGGGAGAAGTTTCCGTTTTAATAAATGCGGAGGATGAATTACTGGCAAATTCTGGTAGCTTCGTGGATCACTGTGATGTGTAATGTTGAGTTGCTTTTCCTGATGAAATCTTGAAATTGAGCAGACGATCGGATTTTGTCATTCCTCGTTGACGATGATACCACTGACTGTCTGAGCATAGTCTTGTGATACATTTTGTAGGGGGAGGTTGGGTGGGGTCGAAGTGACACAGATCGTTGAAGCTAACAGCTTCGGTGAAACCCATGAGCACGGGTACAGAGCTGACAAGGGGGACAGGGTGGCCCAGTCGTCTAAGACGCCGCGATTCGCTGTGCAGAGTTGCGTCCCTTGGGCACGCCAGAAACCTATGATTGTGGGTTCGAATCACGGTTCGCCCCAATTATGTTTCTAGGTTTGTCAGCACCATGTCCGTGCTCGTGGGTTTCACCGAAGTGGTAAACGTCTGAGACCTGCATCACTTCGGGCTTTCCTCCCACATTAAGCTGTCACGCCGTGATATAACTGAAATAATGTCGAAAGCGGCGTTAAATCCAACTCACTCACTCACTCACTCACTCACTCACTCAGAGAGCTGACAAACCCAGAAACGTAATCTAAACGAATGCAGGTCCCGAACCCACTGTTTTATGGTGTGGGAAATACCGGGGCACAGCATTAGGTGAGGTGAAATTTGGTTTAACGTCGCGTCCAAGATTATTGCACTTATATAGCAATGTGCACGTACGTGTGTGTGGCTGCTTGTACTAGTCCAGACTGGTGCCGATTTATAGTGCTAGCTCACTGACATACCATGCCGCAGTTTAACATAAATACTGACTGACTCCGAGCCGACCAATCCTTCTTTCAGTCCCTAATGACGAGCGTCAGACATGGTAACAACAAGTACCATCTTTTCACGTCTTTTGGTTTGGTGCGGCCGGGGATCGATCTCCGGACCTTCCGCTCTCCGGGCGGACGCTCTATCACTAGACCACGGAGGCGGTCCGGCACAGCATTCAATACAAATGATATATATGGGGTTAGCATTAATCACTTAAGGAAATCATGCATTTCGAATTCACAAGTATTTAATACTGTTCTTGGATTTTAAAGGGGTGCTTGGCTCTGGCAAAATGACAGTCCCAGTCTGATTCAATAACATCAAATACCATTGTAGAATGGACCCGTGAAGATCCGAGTAGAGAACATGGGTCTTCAGCAACCCATGCTAGCCGTAACAGGCGACGAGCGGGCTCGCAGACTTGGTTGATGCATGTCATCGTATCCCAATTGCGTAAATCGATGCTCATGGTATCAATCACTGGATTGTCTGGTCCAGACTCGATTATTTACAGACCGACGTCATATAGCTGGAATATTGCTGAGCGCAGCGTTACACAACAAACAAACCCTGGTAGAATGTCGTATTTTAACCTCATACATGAATGTATTTCAGGGACACATATAAGTTTACTCTGACCGGTAATTTAAAGCTGCCAGATTGTCACGTGAGCAAATCAGTCTATAGGTATGCAATCTCAAATGCGCACACTGTAAACAAAAACAGTGCTACCCACATTGCAGCTGTGTCATGTAGATATTAAATACATACATCACGATGTTGTAAGGCTATACGTCCCTTGTACAGGCAGCTGTTGTGTGTGTTGCGTCAGCCGTGTGTGGAGTTCACTTGTAACGCACGGAACAAGCGGGTTACGTCACACTCTCAGACCACAACGTGCACTGAAACAGAGGGTCACTCACAGGGATATCTATTACAATCAAAGACCTTTGAATTCCCGAATAGCTTCATCACGTTTCTACAACAGACTTTATATTCATTCTAAAAAAAACACCTTCTTGAGATAAAGTTTCCTTTCGACACGCTGACTATTTTTTCGGCAATGTGACGTTTCATCAGTCTTCGCAAACTTCGCATTACGTCTTCCCCAAGTGACATTTAAAATTCAAAATATAAAAGATTAAAGTTAGTTTTTTTGCCTGCGAGTTAAAACTCTTTCGTGTTTGCAGCCGTTGGGCGCTTTTTTTAATTCTAATTGACATTCATTATAACCATGGCAACAGAGCAGCGTCATTAACTCGTGAAAAAGAAGTGACGTTTTTCACACGCCCTTTCACACATGTGAGTTTGTAGCGTAGTGCCAGAACATCCACACCCCGGGGTGTAAGCAACAATCAGCTGACATTAAAGGAACTAAGGGTCGTGCTTGAACGAATGACCCCTATGTGTCCCTTGACCCCTGACACCGGTTGCGCTATGCCTGGAAGCTTGTCTGCGTAACAGACACGCCCGTTATGTTACTCGAGCATGCGCAGATGCCTCCTGGTGGCAATACGTGGTCTTGTGTACTGAACCTGATATATACACAGCAACACCGAGTGGGAATTCAACACCCTTCACAGAAGCCAGATTTTTCTTGGATATTAAATAGCGTTAAGTCATGCAACTACTGTGATTCATTTAATCCCGCTTTTCCGAGAAATATGGGCCTCCTAGCCTTGCTCCAGGGCTGTGCTGAATGATAAGTCCATGGATGTATAGTAATTATATCCTTATACTAGGCAAGTCTAGATAATCCGGCAGTACAGTAAAGTCTAATGACGCCAGGTCTTTATATGTATAGAATGATTACTGGTATTTGAACTAATTATCATATTAAAGACGTGTGCAAGTCTATGGGCTTACGCTCTATTTAGTAATAATAATTGTATTCTGCAGTGTCCTTTTTTAGAGTCTTTGTTTGACGTATCCCGCATATGTGATTCCCGTGTGAGATTGCTCTTGCTGTCTATAAATTTATATATTATATCTAAATACCCCCTCTCTTAGTCCTGCACCATGACCGTGGAATATATTTATTTTATGAAAAAATAATAATCTAGAGACGCATACAAAAGCAAGAATAGCCAGCTCAAGCTAGCTCTTATATTTTTAGAGTCATGAAGGATATTGAGTAATATAAGATTAAGACTAAATGTTAGTCTACCCCCCCCCCCCCCCCCCCCCCGCTCCCCCACACAAGAAATGGGCTTCACACATTGTATCCATACAGGGAATCGACCCCGGGCCTTCGGACGAGCGAACGTTTTAACCAGTAATCCACCCTACCACTACTATAAATAACAAGTCACAGATAGACAACCTATCGTTTGAGACTGATCTATTTGGTTGTGTAAGATTAAAAATGTGTGTAAATGAGTATCTATATCAGTTTTAAATGATAAAGTTTTGTCAAAAACTGATTTTAACACTGACTAATGTTATAAATGAATAGAAAAAAATACAAATTGTTGGTTTCCCAAATCTCAAACCTTTGAAGCTGTTTAAAAATGAAGTTCATTGCCAGTGGATTTAAACATATAAAAAGTGAAGGGTGTCCAACTAACAATATTAGCTGTGACCTCATTTAGAAAACACTGCATGCTTCTGAAGCTCTGTGATCGCTATTTAACAGTGCAGATGTTTGAAGGTCATAAATATTTAAATTAGTTGAGTAAAGTTGACCTTTTTGATGCGGCTGTATTCCCCGCCCGCATCTACATAGACCGCCCTTTCTCTAAATACCAACAGATGCTGAAGATGAGACACATGAGAAGAAGCTGGCAAAGATGCATTCCTTTTTGCACGACATTTTCATCCTCAAATTTGTGTTAAACAGCACACAGCAATCCGTCCTTCCCTGCACTGTAATTAAACCATGTGACATTACTAACCCACGTCGTAATACCCTGCATCAAACACTAGGAGCAAATAACACTGGCCGAACAGGACTTCTTATTGTAGAGTCTAGCGGCAGCTAGACTAACATCTAGTCTCTGAAATTAACATATCGTACAGAAAAAACCAGTTGTTCAATTATCTTAATAAAAATATAATAAAAGGGAGCCCAGTGACTCTCTTCATTCCTGATACGGCAGTAATCTAGACTTGCCAAACATTATAGACTTGCAGGGGCTGTATTTGATATATATTTGTATCAGGGTCTGTAAGACAGACTAAGCGGCAGCATGTAGGTGTCTAATCATGTGGCTATAGACACGCGTCATGCTAGGGGCTGATTACCATGTGATATTCTTGTGGGGGGTGTGGGGCTGGGAGGACCAGGATGTTATAGAAATAATCTATTCCTGAAAATAGTAGAAAATATCATTTGTTATTTTGTTTCAGTCCAAAAAGATTCACAGGGCATGCTGGAGCTTAGGCAAGTGTGCAAATTAATATGTTGTGGGTCAAAGATAAATAGTTAGTCATTTCAGGGAAAATAATTTTATGTTTGGGGGCAAAGAATGAAATATATTTTGTCTCAAACAGAACTCTCTCTTACAAACACGCACACGCACACGCACACGCACACGCACACGCACACGCAAACGCTCAGGCACACGCCTTCAATATATATTGGTCAGCCCTATTGAGAGACTATGAACAATCATTTATAGCCATGGTGGAAACGTTTGACATTGTGATCGTATATATATAACACTGCTTGTCGTCGCTACGCGTTTTAGTGTGTACAATACAATTATTCTCAAACATTAATAGCCATTTAAAAAATGAAAAAGAACCAATGTGTCGGGTATTTGGCGCTATCTGTGCTATCTTGGGACCAAGACAGGCGTGACTATTACAACACGTACACACCACTGCTGAGATCACATGACGAACTGGGAGTGGTGAGCGCCAGATTGAGTAGTCTGTCTGCACAGGTATATATCGCTTTACAGTTACGTAGGGAGTGCATTATAAGATTACAAAGTACCAGTAGGGTACAAACTTTATTTCCTTGCCAGACATGTTTATGAACCTTTGGGTGGCATGTTCAAGAGTTCAAGATACCAAGCAGCAAATGATTCACTGCGTCTTTAGTCTCTTAAATTTAGATATGAAAATGTATTTTGGGGTTAAGTTGTATTCATTGTAAGAAACGGAACAGAAATAGACTTGCCAAGGACTTGTGGGCTTGCTGGGGATTTCAAATATTATTGTTTCAGGTTCTGTATGAGAGACGTGTCCGTGTTGGTGGAATGGTGCTTATAATACGTAACCAAGGCTACGTGGACCATCCCTCATGCTGTCAACCACTGGTTTTCTTGGTGCAGGACGCGGTGATGTAGCTAGAATACTGACGTAAAACATAATATTAACTCTCTCTTAAAGTCCCGGTGAACAATGGAGAACTCCAGACCATGCTAATCGTAACGCATTCTTGGAGGGCTTCGTGAACGCGATGCAATTTAGCGCAAAGAAAAAACTTGAAGTACAGAGGCGCAAGATAAAAGCGGTCAGTGTGCCAACTGTGTCCCCCTGATCAAAGCTGTGTCAGTCTGCCACTGACAGTCACCTAATTACTGGCTGAGATGTGACAGTTGGTGGTAGGATGCATCCGATGCCCTCCTGTGCCAATTAGCATGGCACGGACTCTGGCCAAGGGAACTGGCCTAAAGACCACATGGTGCCCTTAATAATGGGACACTGTCACGCGCTTTCGTGGCACTTCACATTCAGATCACGCTTGTTGTAAGAAGTCAGTTTATGTCCACTCATCCTCGATTATCCAGGGTAATACATCTTAATTCTATTATGCTAAATACCCTGGACCCATTCGCCGCTGTAGCTTGGTTTTAGGCCCGATTCCAATGGTAAAAAGAACCCTCGTGATCGAGAGAAATGCTGTCGTCAGTTTATGATAATGGAGAACGGGTAATATCTCTCAGACCTCAGACCTCAGAGGATATATGTCATAAACCACCCCCATATCACCCCTCATATAATTCTCAGCTCTAAATTAATAGACTTGGGGGATCATTACTACTAGAGGGTTCCACATCTAACCTTACGTGTAACTCTATTTCAGGGAGTTGGTGAGGGAGTTGGGTTTAACGTCGCTTTGAACTGTATCCCAGCCAGGGGTGTCAGCTTAATGTGGGAGGAAAGGCTGAAGTAATGCAGTGCTTCTTTGAAGACGTTTACCGCTTTGGGTACGAGCACGGGCATGGTGATGGCAAAGCTAAAAACACGATCATAGCTTCCTGGCGTATCCAAGGGACGTAACTCTGCACAGCGAATTGCGGCGCCTTAGACGACTGGGCCACCCGTGACCCCATCTGGAGATCGAGATAAGGACGTCATTTTAGTATCGAAGCTATGATAGCGAATGGGTCGGCACTTGTTGTAATAGAGTGGAGACATAATACACTGGATACTCAAGGTTGATGTTCGCTCGTATGCTGTTGCGATGCCTTGTTTGAAGCCGTGTCAAGCGCAGAATCCGTCTCAAACCAGATGTGATGCTGGTCATTTGGGAGCAACTTCACACCAGGCCAGCATTCCCTGGGATTTCGGGGCACACAAAGCGCCAGTGCAACAGATCTAGACTAGCATTTAGTCTATGAAATCTTATATAACACAATATCCTTCTTGACTCTAAAAAAAATCTCCCTATGCTGATTTCATATGTGGAATAGAGCTAACTAGAGCTGGCTAGAATTGCTTTTGTATGCGTTTCTAGATTTATTTATTTTCATACAATAAATATATTCCACAGTCATGGTGCAGGACTACAACAGATCATGCTTTGTATGGTGGTCTCTCATGCAGACGCTGAAACAAAAAAATCCGAAAATTCCCAACCAAGTTAACAATACTTTTGCACGCCTAAAATTTTTCTGGTTTTTTTTTTAAAACGAAGAGATTGTCTGGACTCTCTTCTATCAAACATGAAAGGAAAATTTAACTAAAAGAAATCTCCAAAATAGTCTCTTTTCAGAGACTAAGTGCAAGTCTGGTAGTGGTATGGATGCGGTCGTTCCTATACAGCTACAAACTTGCGAAGTTAGTCTGTCATTAGTTTACAGCCTTGGTTAAACTGAAGCCCCCTGAACAACAAGCAGAAGGGGGATCTATCTACCCATGTGTGTCTGGAGGAAAGGTACACAGATGACAGCACAAAGCCATGAGTGGAATCAGCCTTGTAAGGAACATGTGCCATAATTTCTGTGTCATTTCGGGTCTCGGAAGCAGAATGCTAGCTCCACGTGTGTAAACACGGCTTCAGGGGGGGTGGGGTGGGGGGGGGGGGGGGGGGGGTGGTGGTATCAAGGTTTCATTTAATCTGGTTCTCACGCCTCAACGGCCGGAATATTGGACATAGGTTACTCTAGTCTGCCCCACAGCCCCTCAACCATATTAGTTTCCCTTCCACGCAGCCCTTACTCTAGACTTACGCGTAGTCTCTGAAAATATATAATTGTGATAGAAACAAATAATTCAGTTTTAATTTAAATGGAGCCCCGGTGAGATGGGAGATTCAGAACACGCGGGAAATCTAGACTAACTTCATTTCGGGCTTTTGCATTACAGAAAAGGCTGGACGGAAGGGTAATATGGGACTGCGAGGCAGACTAGCCTTACTGTGATGCTGGAGCTCTCAATGATGCAAGTCTAGATTGTCAACAGGTTCCCGGGCTCCTTTTCAGTTTAAATGTAGTTGCTTGTTTCTGTCAAAATCATATATTTTCAAACATTAAGCTTTAGTGTAGGGTTACCCGAATGCTGCGATATCGCTGTGCTCTCTGGTTGTTGTTACTTGAGATCTTTATCAAAGACCTAAGCACTCTACAGAGGTTTGGAGGGGGGGGGGGGGGGGTGGGGGGGGGGGGGGGGGGGGTGGGGGGGGGGGTATTTACTATAATCCGAACTTCCAACTATATTCGTGTCTGGGAGCAGGAGATGCTAACATCAGCTGGAACCAGGCAGTTTCAGGCAGTTTGAAGAGGTTGAAGAACATATTTCATGCTATGAGTTAATGTCACGCTTCTTAAACTTCATCTCAAGATCTATCAATCCGAGCAAGTGTACACGCACGTACGCTCACGCGCATACGCACGTGGGGGAATCAAATCAGCCAATCTGTTCATGTAAATCGATATTCGAGGCCGAGCTCTGATTTTGTGAGCATGAAGAAACCTATATCTACATGTATCCCTAGGTAGAATAGATTGTCCTGCTTGCGCCCAAATGTTTATTCAAAGATGATGGTCAAAATAAACAGACTCCTTCAAAGTTTCAACAGACTTGAGATTGACCGTTACTGCTTAAGCAAATTCTAAAGCAATACCAGCGGTACTCTGTAAACAACATTATAGATATCATGGATGGAGTGGGTGAGAGGCCGGAGCATCGTGGAGGAGCTGAGAGTGTTTTCCAGTCTCCGTCGCCTCATTCAGCCCAGATGGAACACTTTCTACAGCTTAGCGCGGCGACCTCACAACCATCAAAGCATTACATTGATCGCTTTACGATATTTCTGATATCATTGTACTTTCTTTGACATTAACCCCAAGCCAAAGCTTGAAGGCCTAACCCGGAAGATCATATTGCGATCATATTTGGCTTCAGAATATAGGCTATTTGTAGAAATTCCGGTAAAAAACGTCTTTCCGACCGCGGGTTCTATTTTTCAACGCCTGAACTTTAGTTAACATTTATATCGTGTATTCTTTCACAGTTTCTCTTGCTAATATTTAAAATAAAAAATATATAAATGTCTCATCGATTGTTTTATCAGGATAAAACTGATAAAAAACATCACTGTCTTAACACCATGCATTTGAATCTGTTGATATTTGGTTTGCCAGCATCCCCGTGTAATACAAGTCGCGCCGGTCCTCTTATCGTTATAGGGGGCGGGTGGCCCAGTCGTCTCAGGCGCCGCAATTCGCTGTGCAGAGTTACGTCCCTTGAATACACACGAGACCTATCATCGTGGTTTCGAATCCCGGTTCCCCCGATTGTTTCAAGGGTAGTCAGGCTCGGTGACTTGGTTTATGCATTGTCATGGTATCCCAATTACGTAGATCACTGGATTGTCTGGTTCAGACTCCATTGTTTACAGACCGCCGTCATACAGCTGGAACATTGCTATGTGCATCGTTAAACAGCAAACAGCACCATTTCAGAGCTCGTGGGTTTCACCAAAGTGGTAAACGTCTGTGACATACATGTACATCACTTCGGACTTTCCTCCCACATAAAGTGATGCTCCGTAATATAACTTGAATATTGTTCTAAGCGTTAAATCCAACTCACTCTTACATTATATGCGGCTAATTGTAACAGACCTGTGCCCTCCTCCACAAAGCGATCTTAGGTCTACGGCTGTCGTAAGTCAATGCTAAGTACGGGAGTTACGATCGTTTCGCAATAAAAATGGCTTTGTTGAACGGTCCGGGGTTTAAAAAAGTCGGCAGAGATAAAAGAGTTTGGTCCCTAGCATCAAACAGCATCGTAATTACACCATGTTGTTTGGAAAGATCGGCATTAGGCGAAGCCTTTGATGAATCACACGACACCGAGCAATTACGTACAGCCGCGCGTCGCTAATATTTCTTTGTGATCTTAGCAATAGAACACTTAGAAGTTCATTAAGCTGAAACTAATCGTCAGATATTTCAATCGTGTATACATAGCCCCATGAAGCAATCTATATCAACGTCCATTGTGTAAATACATCTTAAACAAATATATCGCTCACTTAGTCGGCTAAAGGGAGGCTGTTACTTGGTCTGGTGCATATTACCAGACAAAATAGTGGCGTGTGGGATACCGAGACGTTGTCTCTGTGTTAGTATTAACAAACTGATTTAAATAATTAACTGTAGCAGACTTTAATTATTTAAAATCACAAATTGGCGACTTCCAATTGACCAGATACGAATCTCTCTTTTCACTTGTCATCCTGGAATATGGGCGACTCGTGTGCACCCTATGGGCAATTTTAATTCATTGTGTCGAAAAATAAAACAGTAGGATAACTAAGTGTCTGAAATGCAATTTTTGGGGGGTTAAGTTGGGTTTTTTAACATTTAATATAAAGAAGCCCAGATATTCTTTTGATTTTCAGAAACCGAGGAAATCTGGACTTGCCACCGTATAGTAAACTTGCTTTGGAATATTTTCGTTTCCGGGTCAGTTATTAATAGATTAATTAATAAGACATATATCTGTATTTATTCGGACATAAACCATAGCAGGTGGGTCTTTCTATGAGTGAAGTTTATGATGTAACAATCGTCTGAACTATGGAACTGACTATAAACAATAACGTCTTCACGTGCACCACATGTACATGTTCCGACCGTCCTCCACATAGCACTTCTACAAACCCTGCATTGACTTTTTCTTTTATTTCCAGATAACCCCACTTGTGTCCCTCTAATGTCATGCTCCCCACATGACAAAGGTCACGGGAAAGCTTTCTCACAAATGCTGTTTATCTTCACAACACTTGCCTCGGGCCACGCTGCATTTGTCGTAGCTGCAAGAACCAATTGTTCCTCCACATACCTAGACATGGCGAGATAAACCCTTATTTAGATGACACGCTAATTGTTCCTGTTGTGACTTCTACAAATATTAGATAACCAGTTGTATACACACGTAATTAATGAACTTATTGTGTCTTGGACGGTGTAAATATTTACTGAACGGTTTATAATTGGCAGATGCTTTAGAAATGGGATACTTTTTTTATCAGAGGGTTTACTGGTATGTCGGGCAATGAAACCAGGGAATATGCAGGTCAAAGAGGATTAGAGCCGACCAGCTTTTTGACATTAGGGTTTATGTTAAAGTTAATTGCACAGATGATAATGTAATAAGAGCGAAGCGATGAGATCATCAGCTTGAATCAAGTCTTTCATGGGCATTTCAGTCGTTGACAACAGGGTTGACAACATGAAACGTTTTATGATAAAGTCTTACGTTACGTTTAGTTAGTATTCATTCACCTGATGAAGATGAAAGAAGATGCCCCTAAATGCTATTACGATACAGCAATCACTGGATTGTCTGGTCCAGACTCGATTATTTACAGACCGCCGTCATATAGCCGGAATATTGCTTAGTGCGGCGTTTAACAACAAACAAACAGAACATTACAATACAGAAGTCATCCATAAAATAGTTAATGTCATCAATTAGTTTTTTGTAAAGTGAACGTACAACACATCGAGTGAGTTTACCAGTTAGGAGCGTTTCCATAACAACACGTCCCAGTGTGCAGACACTGACTTGGAAGAATAAGTATATCGCAAAGATGTTATATCAGGAACATGTAAATTTGAAATAATGCCCCATGTACATGAATTCATAAAGACATATTACAGGTTTGTATAGTAGTCACATGTCAATTGCTTGTACATATACACCAATTGCTTGTACATATACACCAATTGCTTGTACATATACACCAATTGCTTGTACATATACACCAATTGCTTGCCGTAAAAGGCGACAATGCTTGTCGTAAGAGACGACTAACGGGATCGGGTGGTCAGGCTCGCTGATATGGTTGATGCATGTGATCGTATCCCAATTGCGTAGATTGATGATCATGATGTTAATCACTGGATTGTCTGGTCCAGACTCGATTATTTACATTCCACCATCACGTAGCTGGAATATTGCTGAGTGCGGCGTTAAACACACAATCAACATCAACAACACTCTTTACTTGTATTGCACATGTTATTACATGAAATGTATATCACCTTGTAACCGTAGGTGGGACTACTGCAAGTGGATGACTACTTTTGTCTGATCTATTTGACGTTGTCAATAAAATGTGTATAAATCAAATCAACCACGTGGTATTCAATCAGGACATACGTTTCTGACAGAACGAAAACACCTATGATTTCACATATCTAAGAAACGTGAAACATAAAAGCACATTTATACCCATACCTGATCCCTACCCCTGTAAAGACAAAAGTATTGCTTTGCCTAACCGACATACAATCAGGACAAGATCTGTGGAGTACTGAAACAAAATCACTATAATGTTATCATAAGTATATTATACGACCATTACAACATGAGCATCTTTGAAAAGTGGATTTATTAGTTCATATTAAACTGGGGACTTACGGGCAAATGGTAAGATGGTAAGATAACTGACTTGGTACTTCAAACGACTCTATCCCTGTGCCCCATTATGGTTTTCAATAATTAACCAGTTATATCCATTCAGTAATATTAATTTTCATAAATGACACAGTAACTTCATTCGGCATATCAGATTTTGTTTCACCAGGAGTTTGCTTCCATTGATGTATTGAAGACATACGCCTGGAAATAAGTCAAGCACAACTGTATCTACATTTTCACATATCTCGAACTTCCATGTATCAATTTGATACGTCTAGATATGACATCGATCTCGTGTTTTTATACAAATGTTCAATAACCGATACCTCTGAGGTCTTGGCGCAAGAACGCTGTTGGTTCTTCAAGATGGTCGTGTTCTGTCATACTGTGCGATAGAATGAATATGGGAGAGGGTATGCAACTGACAGGCATTAGATTTCAGTATGACAATACGACTATGTTTATGTCAGTTTGTAAACAAAACGAAAGGTATTTTGTCACAAAATTAAACAAGGATACGGTTTTTATTTAAAATGACTATTTTTAATGGAAATAAATGGTAAGCGGTGTTTAACCATTTTTCCAAGTATCTGAACGAGTGTTTACATCAATTATCAGTGCCATCGTTTACAACAACAACATTGCTGTTTACAGGGGTAGTTAACTACTGACATTAACACCCTAATTGAAATTAGTTAGCATTAATTAAAACGGATTATCCCCTGACATGCCTGACGCCTTGACACAAGAATATTTGAAACCTTGCAAAATATCAGAAAACATCGTTATTAAGCTAAACAGTTAATGCACGGCACATTCCATGTGCACATTAAACACGTTGTTTGGGAACAAACTAATTTTAACAAAAACAGTTCCAGCGATCAGCTAACTTGCAATTATATTTCAGTTACGTTCGAACGTCACCTCCTGTGTCATCGCTAACATCAAACGTGTCAAACATAAGGTTAAGCGGGTGGTATTGTGGCCGGTATTGTGATCTCATTTACAACCCTCACCGGGTGGACGTGACCTTCAATGACCTGTTACGTAATCTGCACATTCCAGCAAAGGGGCTTACCTTTGGAGGTGTGTTATAAGGTATTTGAATTACGTTACACGGCCCTTGGGTATACAAGGTCAGGGTTGTATGTCTTGGGGCTGTGTTGGGCGATGCAGATAGCATGTTTCATTACGGTCAACCGTGACAAACGTAATGACTTTTACACTGAGAGCAGAATTAACAACCGGTTTAGATTAACATCGCATCATTTGATGTGTGAGGCAACTTATAGCTTCTTTTCATTTGTTATTGAAGGTTTTCCCTGGGAAACAAAATCATTATTGGATGACCTCTGATAAACACTTGTAGTGGACACGCTATATTAGAGAAATACAATATACTGAACATGATGAAAGGGAATTGATCAAAATACATACATTATTAAGCACAGTACAAAATGACAGGAAGTCTTCTGACTTGACAAATATTGCTGCTCGGCGGTGCGCTTGGTGTATATTTATTCGTACAAAGAGACATGTACAAAAGCATTGCTCTAGTGTTTGAATAGGCTCGATCGATGTCCGGGGAAATATATCACGAAATCGATCCCCGTACCTTGCAATCGTACCACATGTTACGTCCGTACTGGTACGGATAGTTTAGCTCCTACCTTTCGCCATCACACTTGTTTGCAATATTCATGTTTTGGCTGTGAGGTCACTATTGATCCTTTTGAAAACTAAATGGTTTAACTGTAATGCTGATAGATTAAACAGATTGACATATAGCCTATTCCTGAAAGCGATTCATCACAAAGACAGTCGTAAGGCCTACATAACCTTACACTGACGTACGGCGCGCTTTGAATCAGAGCTGTTTCACAAAGCAACCTTGATGTTAAGTGTATCGAACCTTGAATATTTGAACACGGATTGGTATACTCGCATGTCCGCTCGTAGCGCGGAGATCGTTAGCAGGGCATGGCTGCCAAAAGGTTATTAATATTATATATACATATATGGATATATATCCCTTTTGGTGAAGATAGGGATTCCAAAATTCTTCATAAGCATGCCAAAATAGAACTATAATATAACAAAGGATTAAATACGTTTATTAAATAATAATATTGCATGCCTTTGAAAATAATTTCAAAGGTAGTTTGAGTCAAAACATTGGAATGTCAATTTAAAATTTAAGATGACGAGTATTAATGCACCATCTTGAATCTAGCATGTTGTTGAACTGAAATGTACGAAAAACACAAATATCACCAGAATATCAGCACACAAGCACGTGACCTGTCAGTTGTTGATTGGCAGGGGTGTCAGCAACGTTCCACTGCAACATACACGAATGCAGCTACAATGATCTAAACAGTGACCAGCACTGGTCAGTCAGCGAGTGACCGCTAGATACAATCCAGCGGCTAATACTTGACACATGGGATTTCTAGAACTATATATTCCTGAATCGTTGTAGTAGGACTGTACGTGATTATGATCTCAAACTAACGACACACATTCAACAATGTGAACACAGATCTTCTTGTCTAACACGTAACATATTTGATGTGAGGTAATCACAACGACATTGGTCCCGCATGAGGAATTGACGAAGCTGATGTCGATGTTGTTGTGATGTTGCCATCGTCGTTGTCGTCATGACGGAGTGTGGAAGATAGCACAATACTCGCTAGTGACGCCGACAGTCGCCGAGCTTTGGAAGTGCACGATAAGCAGATACGAATCACTAACACGTGTATGTTTCTGTCACCTCCCTATTTTCCCTGATTTGCCCTTTTTCCATTTCTTTATCATTTCATACATTGTGTCCATCGCTTCGGGGAGACCTTCCCCTGTAACAGCACAGGCCGAAGCCAATTCACATAACTGAGACCGGGAGATATCGGAGAGTGATAACATTGTCTCTATCTCCGACGGTTCTAGCACTCCGGGTAAATCCTGTTTATTCGCTATGACGAGGCACGGTAGACCGTGAGTGTTTTGGGACTTAACAAACTTCATAAGTTCAATTCTCGCTTCCTCCATTCTCTCTTTATCACTGCTGTCCACAACAAATATAATCCCATCCGCCGAGCGTAAGTATGATTTCCACAACGGCCTCATATTATCCTTTCCTCCGACGTCCCAAATCGTGAACGTCACTCCTTTAACTTTGCCACATTTTCCTTCGACCTTTTCACAGTTGAAACCAACTGTTGGTATTGCGTTCATATATTGGCCGAATTTCAGCCGATACAATATCGTAGTTTTCCCAGAAGTGTCTAATCCGACCATGAGAACTTGTACGGAAGCTCCCCCTCCCATAGCCTTACATTGGGGGGACGCCGAATCAGTCAGGTGTATCAAGGTACAACGATTAACGCAGCCAAGCCAACACTGACCGCCGGCATGGTGTGTAGCGAAATTCTCACAAACGTTTCACTGATAAAACAATGACACCGAGGCGGAAGGAAAACGTCCCACGTACCTTTACGTGGGTGTGTATGTATATCCGCAGGTAGACAATCCCGAATCCATTCACTGAAGTGACCGAGTTTCGTTGCAAGTGAATACAATGAATTTGCTTATCACAGCGAGCTGCGGTCTGTAGCTATCCTGGACCCACAGCAGGTGACTTCTGGCGGCCAACTGGGGAGCTGACCTCTCACTCCACACAGTGTTATTCACATGTGATGATATAATTCTGACAGTATGGGTCCACCTTGAGCCTTGCCTAGCTGTATTTCCGGCCATTCAAACAGTACGACTACGGATAGTGACACACATATCACTCACTGTTATCGACATAGCCCCGATCTCCCAAATATGGAATGACAACAAATGCAGCGCCACCTTTTGTCGTTTCGAACAAGGGGAAGTAACCCGGAACATTGAAGCGACAGTAAAATCCCGTGGGTGTGATGTATTATTTTCGACTAAACATTACGTTTTTTGGTGTTTCTGGATGGAACATCGACGCTACATCGCTCTCTCTCGACCTAGTTTAAACTACCTATACTTAGAAATAAATCCTACATTATCGTTGAAATGTTTCTGCTTGTAATGTTATGTTTAGAATAAGTAAGGGGGCGGGTTTCATCTTTTAAGAATAGTATTTCAACTATGTCGCGGCGTGTCATGTTGGTTAGCTTCAGGTCACTTACATGTATAACTTTGTTGAAACTCACAGTCACGGGGGTATGTTGCTGACAAACAAGGGATGATAATCGGATGGATCTCACGATCATCGGATCCTGTGACGAGTCCAGCACAACGCATCATGGCGCCTGAAATCATAGGACCACCTGCTTCTTGTACAAACAACATTAACAAAATGTCGTACGTACTTCAACCTATTTGTAAAAATGTATCATTTTCCTTTTGATGAAATTAGATGTTATGGTTCATTGTCTGTTGACATCAACAATATGGCAATATTTTGACCCATTTAAAATCATCTTTCGTTTCCGAGTACTTACACATTTTTCATAGGAAAACGTTTGAATTTCAAACACTTGTGGTGTATAAGAAAAGAAAACCTTTGTTGCCTATGTCTGCACATCACTATTCACAGCTCGTGTATTCTGACTAATCATGATCTCAATGATAGAGGACATTATAAACTGATTAACAATGAACGGGTTGCAAAAATTAACGCCTGATTGAATTCAATGATTTATATTACCCACGCTTACATATGATTTATGAATGCCACACGAACGACACTGAGCGTCATCAGACCGGAACGAATTAGATAGGGTTGGGACGGGTAAAACTACCACCCGGATACCCACCACCTTAATACCCGACCCTACCCGGGTACCCGCTGTAGATATTTAGAGATAGGTACAAACTGTCCGATTTTAAAATGTTTGACCTTAGCCCTGGCAAAATGTATTTAGATACACGTGTAAAACGATCTGGCCATGCATACACTGAAGTTTACTGCATGAAGTTTTATCTGTATTCAAACATATAAAAGTCAGAAGGAATGGGTGCATTGTCAGAAAGAAATGGGAACATTAGTGACTTATAGTGTAACCATAGAGTTTTTGTCATTAAAGAATATATCACGTGACTAACCACGGGTCCTGGTAGTCCTGTGGGTACCCGGGTCCTACTCAGGACCCACCCGACCCGAGAACCCGAGTTACCCGTCCCAGCCTTAGAATTAGACACTGAACCTATAATACACGCTGGCCTCTAAATAGCAATATGAGGAGAAGTATTGTTTGTTGTTTTACGCCGCACCCAGCAAATTTTCTGCGGTACGTCGGCGGTCTGTAAATAATCGAGTCTGGACTAGACAATCCAGTGATTGACATCGTGAGCACCGATCTACACATCAACCAAGTCAGCGAGTCTGACCACCCGATCCCGTTAGTCGCCTACAACAACAAGAAATGGTTGCATTGGCATCCCGGATCTTCACGGGTAAAGAGTGGTAAATCAGACGGCGGGCCAATGGGACGGACGAACGGACGGGCGGAGAGTTGGATTATGTAGGCACCACGTCTGTGTCCTGTGGGTCACGTAACAGGATAGATGGGTATGTTGGCACCTTCCCAGGGCGAGAGAGTCCACTAGCCTATTTAACAAAGTCTATTAGAAACTCGGCTTTGGTATAGGCTGGTGGATACGCCTTCCTCGCGAAGATGGTAGGTGGGTGGTTGGATTTCTGTTTGAGAAATAATATTCTTTCGGTCTCTCCCTCAAAACATTCTTTTCTCAAAAAAAAGGAGCCAGTCAAAAAAAATCACAACACATTTTTTGTGGCACGTCCAGCCTACATTTTGTTTTAACTAAAAAACTGACGCAAACTTATTTTCCCGGTATATTCTAGGACGTGATTTTTTCATCCAAATTTCAGTCCCCATCCTAACTTTTAACATGGTCGGTCCCTTCAGTGAGGGATTGCTACGTCTGTCAACACGGTGACAAGATTTAATTTGGTTTTCCCTGTTCAGCAGCTCAAAAATGTCACAGGTGATTCATCTGCAATTAGTTAAAAACATTATAAAGGGCTTTTCCATATCTCATTTTTTAAAACTCTGAACCCCTTCTACAAAGCTCTCTACCTGATTTGCCCGCAATAACAGGAACTTGGTTTCATCTGGCAACGGGATTCAAGTGCCTTTCCCTAACATTGTTGACATATCGCACCACAACATTTTTATGGTAACGTCCTCGGTATGCTAGCTGTGCCACGACGTAAAGCAATGCATGCGATTATTCTGGAGGTGTTTGGAACAACAGGTCCCCTATTTCGTCCACCTATACCATGTCGACAGCCACCACGAGTCTCTCTTTGCACTACGTGCAGTGGACCGAACGAACAATTCTACAAGGTGCATGTATTTTCAGTTAAATATTTGGTGACGTGATCTTTTGGGTACTTGTGTGTGACGTGTTTCACAAAAGCGCACTTGTAGGTCGCCCCATTCTTACAGAGCACTCGGGATATATTTGCATTTTAATGACTCTAGAATGCGGCCATACATTCAGAGAATTGCATATCACAGCGTTGCAAGAAGCTTACCAGAGCGAATAATATCGCCGAACAATAGAAGGCTGTTATATATACAGTATATATACGAGCATACGATTAAACAGATAAACTTTAATTCTTTATTCACTTGCAACATAACCCGTACACGTCAGACATAATAAATTATCATTTTCTTCAGGTCATGTTCAGCAAACAGAGTTCATCTTGGCAAAACCTAAGGCAATTATTTCTCTTCAGTATTTCTAGAACAAATAAATTAACGTCCCACCCACCCACTCAAATGGTGGGTCCCATAGACTAACATTTTTCTCCGAAATATTATTATTGTAGAAAATGATTTTGTTACCCTTTCTTTTAATATCTAAAATGTAATATGTATAAACTAATATATTATAGAATTGAGCCTGGAGTATCTCTTCATTTTCAGAAACCGACGAAATCTAGACTTGCCAAATGTAGACTTGCATGGGAATTTTCGAGTATTTCTCTTTCAGGCTATGAAAACACGGTGCTTGGATGACGGGCGAGGGATGTGCGGTTCGTAGTGGATACACGACGCCAAGGCTGTTTTAAACACAAAAGACTGTATTTCTGTTGGAGATGCACATGGTCAACTCCCCTGGCTGGAGTCTGCCATTTTGGTACATATGAAAATTGGAGAATTTTGTCACTTTAATAACAGCGATCTTGTGATATAAATTTGTCACTTGTTTCACACCCGATAGACGATGTAACAGAACCCCCTTTTCATCACTATATGGCTCCGCTTAAGTCGAAGTGAAATGTGATAATATATTGATCAGTGGATAGGTCACTGGCATAACAATATATAGTATGTTTAAATCGAAGTGAAATGTGTCGATATATTGCATCATTCGATATGTCACTGGCATAACAATATATAGTATGTTTAAACCGAAGTGAAATGTGTCGATATATCACTGGTATAAAAATATACAGTAAGTCGAATACAGAGAGTAAAGTTTATTCAGTGCCCATAGAACAACCATACACATCACATACAAAAGCAGGGACTAGATGGTTTTAATCTGTACATCATCTTGCTGGCGAGAAGTAAGAAAATAATGCAACCAACTGCTTCATATATAAACCTTTAACGAAAGGCAGGAATGTTTGGCAAATCCACACGCTGATAAGGACACAGTAAAGCACTTTTTGTCTAAACTGATTAAATTAAATTTTATTTCGGTTTTGTAGGCCACTGGTCCCTGTACAACATAAATAAACATTTTAAGTGTTCACACAGGAGCATTGATTTCAATGACAATATTTATTAAAACAGGTTTTCGTTGAGCTGAGGCTTCCATAATGTACTTCGAACAGTTTCCAAGAATGTGTACAATTACTGCTAATTAATGTATTATATTTATCGACATTGCTAATTTGTCCACACACTGGCATATATTTGTTACGGGTAGCATCATAGGCTTTACACTCAAACATGAAATGGATTTCGTTTTCATTTGCACCACAAACACACACTTTACATGTCATATTCACACTTTAACCTCTCATATTCACACTTTAACCTCTCATATTCACACTTTAACCTCTCATATTCACACTTTAACCTCTCATATTACACTGTATAGGATGGCGGTCGGGTAGCCTTGTGGTTACAGTTTCGCTCGTGACGTTCGATTCCCGACATGGGTACAATAAGTGAAGCCCATTTCAGGTGACCCCCACCGTGATACTACTGGAATATTGTTAAAAGCGGCGTAAAACCATACTCACTCACTCACTGCACCGTAGAGGCAGCTCATGTAATCTAAGTAAACACATATATCTTCTGACATTCGTTTGAAGCTTACATAACATTCAACATTTAATAAGGATTTAATTTCTTGAAAATGTCTTAGTGAGTGAGTGAGTGAGTGAGTTGGGTTTAACGCCGCTTTTAACAGTATTCCAGTTATATCGCGGCGTGTCAGCTTAATGTGGGATGAAAGCCCGAAGTGATGCAGGTCTCAGACGTTTACCACTTCGGTGAAATCCACGAGCACGGGTATGGTGCTGACAAACCTAGAAACATAATCGGGGCGAACCGGGATTCGAACCCACGATCATAGGTTTCTGGCGTGCCCAGATAATATCTTTGATGCAATGAGTGATTGATGTACCAGGAAAACGCTGCTTAGCAGTATCCATTATTCTGTTCTTAAAAGTAGAAAATAACTGTGTAATATATCCAACATCCGGACAGTACCAAACCAAACCAAAACCATATGAACACATCACATATTTAACAGATGCAGCCCAGGTAACTCTTCCAACCAGGTCTAATTACCTCAGAAGTAAATAACACTGTTGAGGGTAGCGATCTTCATACATCATTAACAACCTTCACCAGTAACATATTTCACATGATAATCGACATAAATATATAATCTACCACAATTTGCAATAATACCATAACTCAAAACATGCTTTCCCATACCAAGCACACATTTACAAAGGTTCGTATGAAACATTTCAATTGCCTTTCTTTCTTTAAAGCCCTAAACCTCCTCCCCATGGACGAGTAACAACACAGGGTTGGCCTTACTATTAAACAACCTAAACATTAAACTTACAAGTATATATTAAAATTTAATAACTGTTTCTTTAACGGAAAGAGGCCCTTACTAACTTTACTTACCGGAGTATGAGTACACTGTGTCCACAGCAATCTAGTTAAGAATAAAATACCAAAATAGTTATAAGTTGCTGTTTTAACTGATATACCGTTATAAAACCACTTCTCATAGGAACGAACAAAGCCACAATATCGAAAACCTAAAAGTTCAGTTTTATCTACGTTTAGACACCTAGACACCACGATTTACAACAACAACAACAACAACAATAATAATAATAATAATTATTATTATTATTTAAGAGACCTATCATTCTGCTGTAAACCAATGGCAGTGTCATCAAATAAATTAAGATCTAAACTGACCATATTGTTAGAATCATTAGGTGATAAATGTATTTTACGGGTGCATTATATAGATATTTGAAATGGACAAACTTCGCAGTCCTTACATTTTGAACGTGTTAATACAAAATGGTCATCATCTTCAGTAGCTTATACACTTTCAAATGTACTTTCTAATGTCTAAATATCGATTTCTTTCTGGCATTATTATTATGGAGTGAAAATCTAAACGACGCAATGTTGTTCGATATTTATATTGTAAATGTATTGACAAATACGTTTTCTTGATTTAATGCTGATATAAACCGGTGTGAATAGTTGTAAAACACGAAAAACAAATAAAAAGTTGAAATATAGTGACACACGGTATTCTGCCAGGACCTATTACACTGGATTGCGAGAAATGAACTCGCACATGAACAAGAAGTAACGGTCGGTTTCCAAGCTCTGGTTTGTCAATATAACACCGTGTTGTTGTTGTCACGGGAAATAGAGAACCAGACCTAGCATTTGTTGCGTGTATTTGTGCACTGACTGACAAAACCTGAACGAACTGGTTCAACTCGGTAACTGACAACATTGGGCACGTGAACATGAGGAAAGTAGGGCGCCATCTGTAGATTCATTGTCCAGAATCAACTAAACTTGACAGTGAACTTGACTGTCGTTATCACAAGTCGCATCAAAACTAATTGTAACATATTTGAGAATAAAGAAGCAAATATTTTAAAGCGGTCGTCTTTCACCCTGACTGGTTATATAATGTGTTTTTTTTTATTGTTTTGCGTTTCAGATGATTTTATTTTTAATTCAGCTTGACCAATACTTACGCAGAGAAAACAGTGTTAAGTCAATTTCAGACGAAAAAAAAACTTGATCTCCTTTCATTTTTATGTCATATGATGAAGTATATAGTTATTCATTGTCAATGAGGTATTAATCTACTATTCACTTTTACCAAGTAATGTGTATACTTGTTATAATGAAACCGAGTAATATGTATACTTGTTATAATGAAACCGAGTAATGTGTATACTTGTTATAATGAAACCGAGTAATGTGTACACTTGTTTTAATGAAACCGAGTAATGTGTACACTTGTTATAATGAAACCGAGTAATGTGTACACTTGTTATAATGAAACCGAGTAATATGTACACTTGTTATAATGAAACCGAGTAATATGTATACTTGTTATAATGAAACCGAGTAATGTGTACACTTGTTATAATGAAACCGAGTAATACGTACACTTGTTATAATGAAACCGAGTAATATGTATACTTGTTATAATGAAACCGAGTAATGTGTACACCTGTTATAATGAAACCGAGTAATGTGTACACTTGTTTTAATGAAACCGAGTAATACGTACACTTGTTATAATGAAACCGAGTAATGTATACACTTGTTATAATGAAACCAAGTAATATGTATACTTGTTTTAATGAAACTGAGTAATGTGTATACTTGTTATAATGAAACCGAGTAATATGTACACTTGTTATAATGAAACCGAGTAATATGTATACTTGTTATAGTGAAACCGAGTAATGTGTACACTTGTTTTCATGAAACCGAGTAATGTGTACACTTGTTAAAATGAAACCGAGTAATAAGTACACTTGTTATAATGAAACCGAGTAATATGTATACTTGTTATAATGAAACCGAGTAATGTGTACACTTGTTATAATGAAACCGAGTAATATGTACACTTGTTATAATGAAACCGAGTAATGTATACACTTGTTATAATGAAACCGAGTAATATGTATACTTGTTATAATGAAACCGAGTAATGTGTACACTTGTTATAATGAAACCGAGTAATATGTACACTTGTTATAATGAAACCGAGTAATGTATACACTTGTTATAATGAAACCGAGTAATATGTATACTTGTTATAATGAAACCGAGTAATGTGTACACTTGTTATAATGAAACCGAGTAATGTGTATACTTGTTATAATGAAACCGAGTAATGTGTACACCTGTTATAATGAAACCGAGTAATGTGTACACTTGTTATAATGAAACCGAGTAATGTATACACTTGTTTGAATGAAACCAAGTAATATGTATACTTGTTTTAATGAAACCGAGTAATATGTATACTTGTTTTAATGAAACCGAGTAATGTGTATACTTGTTATAGTGAAACCGAGTAATGTGTACACTTGTTATAATGAAACCGAGTAATATGTATACTTGTTATAATGAAACCGAGTAATGTATATACTTGTTATAGTGAAACCGAGTAATGTGTACACTTGTTATAATGAAACCGAGTAATATGTATACTTGTTATAATGAAACCGAGTAATGTGTACACTTGTTATAATGAAACCGAGTAATGTGTACACTTGTTATAATGAAACCGAGTAATATGTATACTTGTTATAATGAAACCGAGTAATGTGTACACTTGTTATAATGAAACCGAGTAATGTGAATACTTGTTATAATGAAACCGAGGAGCAAAACATCTATACCGCTCAGTTTATTTTTTCATATGTTTAATCTTCAAAGTTTGCGATATTATTTAACAAAAATAAACTGTGCTGGTGCTATGTCAGCACAGAAAGAAAACTTTACCATCGTTTATTATTTAAAACTTTTAGAAATTAAAACTAATATTTAATACACAACTGCTGATGGGTATCTTAGACATGTTAGCTTTGAAAATCAATAAATTTCTACTTTTTTTCGGCACACACTTACAACATTTAAAACATGGTAGGGGTCATGTGGTTGCAAATTCATTTCTTACCTCAGTCTTCATTGAACCAGAACCGTGAAGATCCGGGTTAGAATAGGTCTTTAACAACCCACTTGCCTTAAAAGGTGACTATGCTTGTCGGAAGAGGCGACTAACGGGAGCGGGTGGTCAAGCTCGTGTTTTAATATAGAAAATATTTTCTTTTGTCCCTCATTTTATATCATACACTCCACCTGAAACTTTCTTTGCTCGCATACAGTCATTTATTTTACACCCCGGAAAAATCTCATATACGCAATCTCGAATATGTCAGTGTTAAATCTACTGTAATGTATGTACGGGTCTGGGGGAATTGTGTATAAGTTATAATCTCGAGCGTCCATGGTGCTATCCCCTCCATAACCACGACGTCACTACATTCCATTAATAAGTATACATATGGTCTTATATAAACCGCTTGAAAGAAATTGGTCTGTATAAAACAAACAAACAAAGAGACAAAGTAAAATTATTGGATACGTTGGGCGAGCAAAACACAGCGAAGGATGCAACAGTTACCTCCCTTGAACATTTGGAATTTCGCCTTTAACTGGCCTTGTCGCTTTATTACACATATGTATAGGTGCAAGTTGTATGTCAAGTCGCGTTATATATAAACAGTATTTCAGGTGAAACGAAACTTGAATCATTCTAGCATTATTGGATGTATACATGGTACCATATGGTACAGACCAATCACTTGCTACCAGTTATTATTCCACTACATCTAAAGACTAATGGTTTCATATGAGATTCGGTAATCTGTATTAATTAACTTAATTATTTATAAAGAAACAGACTTATGATATGTATTTTAGCGGTTTGTGTTCTGTATCTGTACTGAAATTTATGAAAGTGTCACATTGAAACGTTCGTAAAATAATTCAAACGACTCTGTATTGGTTTGGTTTGGTTTGTTGTTTTACGCCGCACTCAGCAATATTCCAGCTATATGACGTCGGTCTGTAAATAATCGAGTCTGGACCAGACAATCCAGTGATTAATGTCATGAGCACCGATCCACGCCATTAGGATCGATGACATGCATCAACCAAGTCAGCGAGCCAGACCACCCGATCCCGTTAGTCGCCTTTTACGACAAGCATAGTCACTTTTTACGGCAAGCATGGGTTGCTGAAGCCCTATTCAACTCCGTAATCTTTACGCGTCCAAACGACTCTGTAACGCCTGGATGGAGGATTCTGTGACCGTATTGACGACGTATACGATGTATTAACTACTGTTTATTCTACTATTGCCTGAAGCGGTGGTAGACCTCTCGCATCAAACATGGAAGTTGTTGAATTAGGAGATAAATGTACCTCCATTCCCCCATGACTCAACAAAACGGGAACTCTGTGGAGCTAGAAGGTAAACTGACGTCCAAAAGAAACTTTACCAACTGAAAATATAAATTTCAGACAAAGTATATATTTTCTTTCGATGAAGTCTATCTAAAACACATAACCTAAATACAACAATAGTGTATGCAGAAAATGTTAATCGTCTGTTACATGTTTGCGAGATAACACGCGAAAAAGTGAAAAACACGTGCACCACGGACAACTGCAAATGCACATGCGAGTAAGGGTATAAAACGATTGCAACGGCAAGTCAGACATCCACAGTGATAAAAAAAAACCACAAAAGAAATGCCACGACTCACAGTCGAACCACGTGAACGAGCCTTGGGTATGGTACAGATGGGAGCCACCCACGCCTATATTGCACGAACCTTCGGTTGCTCCCGTGTTGCCGTTACCAACTTGATGCAACGTTACAGACAGACAGGGTGGACCGCTGACAGGCCAAGAACAGGCAGACCCAGGGTGACCACGCCCAATGATGACCGGTACTTGCGTACCTTGCACCTCCGAAATCGCTTCCGGACAGTGACGTCATCGGCGACAAATGCCTTAGGTCACAGCAGAGACCATTTTAAGATTCTATAATCTATTATATGGTCTCTGGTCACAGGGTTAGTCGACAGACAGTGGCCAGGAGACTCAGGACAGCTATTGACAGCGCAACATCGTCGTCTGCGATTGAGACGGGCCCGGACTGTACGACGTTGGCAACGACGTGACTGGCAGAGGGTTGTCTTCATTGACGAAAGTCGATTCTGTATGTTTAGGGCTGATGGAAGACAACGTGTTTACCGCCGAAGGGGTGAACGAACGGCGGCGTGTTGCGTGCAGGAGGTCGTACCATATGGTGGAGGGAGTGTCACGGTGTGGGGAGGGATCTGTGGGCAGGAGAGGACACTGCTGGTCATCGTTGACGGAAACTTGACAGCTCAGCGTTACATGGATAACATTCTTCGTCCAGTTGTCCTACCATTCCTCCAAAAGCAGCCACGTGGTGTCATTTATCAGCATGACAATGCTAGAGCCCATACAGCCAGAGCTGTCACTAACTTCCTCGCAGCCGACAACGTCAACGTCCTGCCGTGGACTGCATGCTCACCCGACATGTCCCCCATAGAACACCTCTGGGACTTGATGGATCGTCGTGTTCGACAACGACCACACTCTCTAGCCAACCGGCAAGAACTGATCTTGGCCCTCCAAGAAGAATGGCGTCAAATCCCACGTGACCTCATCAGACGACTGACTTTTTCTGTGCGTCGAAGAGTTTTTGCGTGTATTGAGGCATTTGGTGGTCACACACGCTACCAATGACTTGTTATTGAACGTGAGCGATTGTTTATGTACTCTGCCTATCGTCCATGATTCTGAAAGCTCGAGTTTTGTACCACACCCAAATTTGGGGGGCTCTGACGTCATTCTCGGTCGCGATATGATTGTCATTTTCAGTGTTGATTATGTTGATATATTGATCTTCTCATTACACTTTACTTCATGCATGTATGTTTTGTTGATTTTTAGCAAGAGTGATTTCAAACTCTGGTAAAGTTTCTTTTGGACGTCAGTTTATATTGAGTGACGTGGCATGGGTTGAGTACAGTGTTTTGAGTGGGTTGTCGATCTTAATTACGGAACCACTGACAACAGCCTGTAAACAAAATATGGCGCTGTATATGCTCAATCAGTTTGTTTACACCGTAATACTTCACTCGAACATATGACAGGCATTGAAAGCATGTATCACGGAAACTTGTAGGTTAACATGAGGTGGGCACGCCTAAAGAAAACTAAGCAAGCTTTGCAAAGCTTTCGTTCTACACCGCACGTCATCGTTATATCGTTCTTTGTGACGCAAAAGATATGACGTCACAGTCGCATATAGAGAAGCGCCAAATTCCAAGCTCTCTGTTGTCCCCCAATATATTCTCTTTCTATCGTGTTTTCTGCACGAAATGTATTGCCACACATCCTTTGAATATTGTAGTGACCGCAACTTTGCATTTTGTAACCTGTTGATAATTGTAGATATAATTATTTAAATATGCCTACCGACAATGACTGTAAAAAGTACTATGAATATTAGCTTCCGCGGTGATGCGGCCGTCAAGCCATCTGTTTCAATCAGAGGGAGTTTATTTTGATTTAACAGCCTCTATTAACCAATCATAATCGTGTTATTTCCAAAGTCATGGTAGGATGTTTCTTATATACCCCTCACAAAGTAGGGATATGAAAAGTGATATCGTTAGGCATATCATGTAGACAAACCATAACACAATACTCACAGAGTCTGACACTTACTCTTCCAAAACCATCAGCAGTTGCGCCCTGATACAACCAAGGTGAAGAACACGCATTGCACGTGAAACAAACACATGCCTGAATGGCTATAACAGTTTGTGTAGGAATGTTTTAACCAGCCATTACCTCGGTGGCAGAGACGCGGCAAATCCGAGAAGAGGCACGTTAGGAGAAACTGGGATTATCCAGGTGAAGAACCCAAAGGTACACTGCGGGGTAGACCGACATCTAGTCTCTGAAATGAACATATTTTACAGATATAAAACAGTTGTTTAATTATACCTCATATAAAAATATAATAAGAAGGAGCCTTGAGGCTTTCTTCATTTTCAGCCTGATACTGCAGTAATCTAGACTTGCCAAATATTTTAGACTTGCATTGGCGGTATTGGATATATTTGTTTCAGGGTCTGTATGACAGACTAACTGCGGGGCAAAATAATGCAGTATGTGACAACCATCTGTGGCAGGTTGGTTGATTCATTGGTTGATTTGTTGTTTAACGCCGCACTCAGCAATATTCCAGCTATATGACGGCGGTACACGTAACCAAGTCGATCCAGCCAGATACCCGTGAAGATTCCGGGGTAGAATAAGTCTTCAGCAACCCATGCTTGCCGTAAAAGGCGACTATGCTTGTCGTAAGAGGCGATGACGGGATCTGGTGGTCAGACTCGCTGACTTGGTTGATGAATGTCAACGTATCCCAATTGTAATGGGTAGAACTAGGCAACAGGATGAGGAGATGAGAAAGGGTGTTATTTCTCAAATCTGAAAAAGTGATTGTGCAATGAAATATCCTGAATATGACTGACATAAGGTGTAGATTAGGTTTTGTCTTAAGTTTCATCACAGTGTAAACATGTAACCTGCTCCATACAGTTGGTGGGGTTAATTTAATTGTATGTAACGTTTTAATGTTTTGGCAGAGTCCCTTTACTTCTGACTGGGAACCATCCTCATATAGTTTGTGAGACGTTAAACAGGAAACAAAAAAATCATCTCCATTTGGGAACGTCAAAATTGATATTTTACTAAACATCGTCCTTAGTTCATTTTGTTTTTCCCAATGTACCTTTTAATGTTTCTGTTTGATGCAGTACCTGATAAAAATTCAATCCTGGTCATTGTTCAAGCTGACATAGTCTTATACGTCAAACATTCTCTGAGAAAAAACTGTGATGGATCTTCATATAGTTTTATTACTGCAGTTTAATTAGAGACGTAAATATTTACTCACTAACTTACGTTAAGTTGTATAATGGTGAGCGACAAGTACATTTTCGGTTCGGTCTTTAAAGTCTTGAATCTAGATAACCCATGTTAAAAGCAATTGTTCAACTGTAAATGCACCCCTCAGCCCAGCTTTGGATCTTGCCGTGCATGGGTTGAGGAAATAACACATCAGATCATTTTTGTAATACTTTGAGAAGCGGTAATAAAAGGCAACGTCTGGCCCGAACACGTTGAATGCTTGTCGGCTATTTTTGTTCATTATTCTCGAACTTTTAAACACAGGAATGACAGCAGAAAGATTATCACAAAAATCTGTAATTGACACTCTCTTAGCTGGCGCTTGCTAAGAGCTGGAATGTCATGAGTTGTTTATAACGGCTCGCGCTATTCCTAACCTCACAGCATCAAAGTCACGAAAATTATTTTTTCATTTCGGAAAAGTTTAACACATGCAATGAAAAGAAACCTGATACTCACCACGAGTTAAAATAGTTTTAAAACATTGCCTGTAATGCAACCAGACATTTTCTGGTACTTTCGTATGTTTTACTCTTTGATAAAGACATCACATTGCCATATCACATTGCCACTTATTCTCCCCGCGGAACCATGCAGTCTCACATTGCTAATTACATTTCTGGTAAGCATACAATTCATAACAAGACGATGTATTGTAACATATCACGTCTTTGGTATTTTTATGTCTGTAATACAACTCTTACTTTAAAGAGCTCTTCTTAAATTTATATTACGTTTTTTTATTGACGTTGTACTTTTCTGAAACACAGGTCTTTTTACGTATCACCACCTGACGTCTGATCTTTTCTCTAAGATAGCGCTTGTTAGCTTCTTTTGACTTTTTATGTTTCCCGCAGATGTTTTATATGAACCAAGACCTTCCAGGTGCATCATGCTCACAATTGACAGATAATGTGGGTTCTGCCTTATCGATATTATTTCTATATTCATATGGCGTGACGTGACCAAGTCGAGTTCCAGTAAATATTACCCCAACACGACGTCCAAATCACACTGCATCGTACCGATTATCTCTTCCGGATGACCACATTGTATGCATATGTTGTCCAACAGTACCATCCTGTCATCTGCATGAATAGACAGATAGGACTCGACATAAGTATCTTAATTTGGTACCACATTGATCAAGAAGGATTGCGGTACTTCGATTCGAGCTCGCAAGCGGTCTTTGCGTTTCTTTCAACTTTTCGCGAACACCTGGTATCATCACTATTTGATAGTGATTCATAACCAAGGATCTCCAGAAACGTATCACCTTCTTCGATGAATTATCTATACTGAAGGAAAGAATTTTTGTGTGTTTTTGTTGTTGTTGTTGGGTTTGTTTTGTTTTTTTTGGGGGGGGGGGATTTTTTGTAGTGATCACTGAGCACATACTTTCATAAACATATCCCTAAAAATAATCACGATCCCCAACTTTTGTGTTCACAATATATAGAACACATGACCATGATATATTTAGAACGAAGTAAAGGCTCAAGTATCTCTAATTTGAAACAAAATATGCACCTCGGTGCTAACTCGATACTCGATCGGCGAGTGATTGATACTTTTGGTAGATTTTACACATCTTTTAAGCAACATACGTTCAATGCCAAATCGTCTTCAGAATGATCCATCATCTGTAACGCGAGTGAGGAAGCCTAATGGGAACCTCCAAATACCACTCCCTCAGGAGTTGAGGGTGGCCCTGTCGTCTATGGATCCGGAACTCGCCGTGCAAAGTGCAAATCGCCCTAATTATGTTTCTTGGTGTTGTCAGTAACATATCCGTGCTATAGTGGGTTGCTCGAATGTGTTAAACGCCTAAGACCTTCATAACATATATCGCGATGTTACTGAAATACTGTTCAAAACTGCGCCAAACCAAAGTAGCTCACTCGCATTCCTGTTGATTCACGTTTTTTTTGTATGATATGCAAGCAAGAGAAGGTTTGCTCCGTACAGATGCTTTCTTTCTATGCCAACAGGGCTATTCTGAATGCCTATATTTTTCAATCTTCAGATTGTAAGCTAACGAGCCGATAAATAGATGGATGACCTCAGTCCTGTGATTGTATTCTGACGAAAGAAAGATGTTTCCGAAGGTGATTAATGATTCTTGCCACGTTTTTGCACACATTGTTTCCGAAATCAAATGTGTTTGGTGAAATGATGACCATAGCCTGTAATTGACGCGACCGATATCAAAAGTATTTTGCCATGTTTAATATGAAAGACTGCGAACAATCCGTTTGAACTCAATCCACAAGCATTTGGAATATGAAAAATCTGAAACCGAGTTCTGTTTGTAAGCCTCCTACCATTCTTCATTCAACGGTGTTTTGCTTTTACTTAAGCCGAAATATAATTCATTAATTTGTCTTGTAACATTTTCACTGGAAATATTGATTTTGTCACTGAAAACATAAAACGCAATATGTTCAGAACAGCGATACATTAACTGAGTCGACTAAGCCGATCGTTCCGGAGTCAGCCCAGTGTAAAAAATTGTCATGTTGAAAGACAGTATTTATAATGACAGGGAAATCACACAGAGAGATCTCAACAAAGGAATACCATTTCTATTGATCTCTTCGAGTCTTTTCCCATTAGTTAAAATGACAAAAGACCTTAACATGTCCTTTGTATGTACCACACTGCCTTAAGAAAATACGAAAATAAGTACATGCCCTCTAATTTTTAACCATATTCTCAAAAGTATCTTAAGCCCAATGGTTGCCTCAATGACGGGCTGACGATATGATACATAATTTGTTCAAGGTGCGATCCCTTACCTCGAAATAGAGTGTGATATGACCATCTTGTTCTGGAGTTTGGTATTTGGGATGCTAGATTATCTCGTTTGACGGAACCGGTTCACTTTGATCATTAAAGACGTTGTGAACCATATGTTATTATGATATGCTACAATACTTAGAGTACGCCTGTGCAATGTTTCCAAACCAAAGTTCTAATGCGCTGCCTCTCTTAATCCATATACTAAGCATACTGCCTACCGCTGGGCGCCTGAAACGGGATATTCTTGGACAGGTTATTACCTTGATAATGCACAGCTCAAGAGTGATATGGCTGACCTTTACAAGACGACATTTTAGGTTTCAATGTATGGTGTTTCTATGATATTCCAGACGCCAGAGAATACAGCTGCGTTCTCGACACTACCGCTTTCTACATGTCATAACATTCGAGGCAAAATAAAACATGACCTATCTACGACGAATTTAAAGAGACTCATATGATCTTGCTCAAAAGTTGTTTGCTAAGGCCTCAGTTCACCTTTTCGCGAACACAGAAACCACAACCACTGAATCAATTAGTCTGTGCAAAATTAAAACAACTGACCACATATATTTTTTATTGAAACAGCAAATATATATCTATCTATCACAACAGTGAAATAAGGAGCTATTGAGATCAAAGGGGAACAGGCGATTATCACGGTAACTGTACAAATGGTGAGTGAGTGAGTTGGGTTAACGCCGCTCTTAACAGTATTCCAGTTATATCACGGCGTGTCAGCTTAATGTGGGAGGGTAGCCCGAAGTGATGCAGGTCTCAGACGTTTACCACTTCGGTGAAACCCACAAGCACGGGTATGGCGCTGACAAACCCTGTACAAATAGAACTCCGAAAGGGGTAAAAAGTGACTATGCTTGTCGTAAAAGGCGACTAACGGGATCGGGTGGTCAGGCTCGCTGACTTGGTTAATGCATGTCATCGATCCCAATTGCGTGGATACCGTAAAGATCCGGTGTAGAATAGGTCTTCAGCAACCCATGCTTGCCGTAAATGGCGACTAACGGGATCGGGTGGTCAGGCTCGCTGACTTGGTTGATGCATTTCATCGATCCCAATTGCGTGGATCGATGCTCATGATCTCAATCACTGGATTGTCTGGTCCAGACGCGATTATTTACAGACACCCTGGATAGCTGGAATATTGCTGAGTGCGGCGTAAAACCAACAAACCAAACCAAAACCGAAAGGAGTTGATGTTTAGATACTGTTCCGTCGGTTCATTAGCATTATCAGGATATTTTTCAAGGTAAGGTTGTTGTTTTTAAAATACTTGGTTAACGGAACCGCCGACTATGATGTGCCGACATGCGTAGTGGAACTAAAGTAATAAGAACATTCTTTTATTTCCTATCCCGGTTTGTCTGCGAACCAATTTGAGTCGTGAAAAAAACTCGTTCAACGTTAGTCAATAATTATAGTAAGCGAAGTTTCCCTTTAACTCAACATTCCCCCTTAACACTTTCTAATTTTTACTTTACCAGACTGCCAATTCTTCATAATGTATTTAAACGTAATTTAAAGTATTTTTTTAAATGGCAAAAGATGCTTTACTGTTGTCATATAGTTGTGCTGTTAATGTGTGGAGATCATCTGGTGTTGTCCTCCGAGGGGATTCCGGGATAGCAAAGCCCCCAGCAACAAATAATGATCGTAAGATGTGACTAAATGGATCGGGTGGAAAGACTTGGTGAAGCAGTTGAGAGTCATCCTGATTGTCTGGTCCAGACGCGATTATATACAGGCTGCAGTCACAAAGCACGAATATTGCTGAGTGCGGCGTGAAACAACAAACACACACAAAACTCTTCTAGCAGGAATAGTTTTATGCCTGTAATATTCGTCTTGTTGTGCGAGAACACATTAATATGTACAATGTAGCAGACTTCTACCTTCTTGCCCGTGAAGATCCGGGATAGAATAGGTCTTCAGCACATGCTTGTCGTAAAAGGCGACTAACGGGGTCGGATGGTCATGTCATCGGTCCCAATTGCGAGGATAGATGATCATGATATCAATCACTTGATTGTCTGGTCCAGACTCGATTATTTACAGACCGCCGTCATATAGCTGGAATATTGATGAGTGCAGCGTTCAACAACCAACCAACCAACAACCGTGAAGATCCGGGATAGAATAGGTCTTCATCAACCCATGCATTCTGTACCTGGTCAAGTGGGAGAAGTGGCAGGGCTGCGGCACGTCGAACATGGGACTGAATTGCTGGATTGTTCGTGTATTCTCGTACAATACCTCTCTCAACTACCTGACGCCACAAAGCTTGTGAATAGTGAAACAGACAACCCCTCACATAACTATCAGGAAAAACCTCTGCAATGGCATTTATGACTGCTGACTCGTCTGAAACACCTCTGGAGAAAGTTCAGTACCAGTTCTGGTTAGTACTGTGTCCTTCAACAACCTAAATAGTCTAACATTATCTGTTTGGTCTTGTTAGGAAGCAACGAAAAAGCATTTTACCATTTACAAGACAATGAATAATATACACTTGGAGCCACAAGCTAGGACAAACAAAAAAAGTACCATCCATAAACAAACTGTCAGAGTCACTCATGATTTCTAACATCTCAGTGGTAGCAAACACAAGTAGTCTGTCGTCTTCCCCGTCATTGATGCACAGAAAGTCTCTTCCATCTTCTGTCTGTGTCCACGTTCCTTCCAAGTTGACTGCTGCTCTGGTTTCTGGAACTTGTGGAATAGTCTTGGCTCTGTTTCTGTACAGGGAAGCTCGAACACTTGCAAAAGAAGGGGCAGTCGCAGCTACTTCTTCATCAAGTTGATCCAGTTCTGCGTTGTATATCTGCTGTACAGGAGAAATGTCGGTCTGGACACGCTGCTTGAGTCGACCAATGAGTCTGATGTGTTCTTCATTCTCTACAGGGGGGTGGCTGTGAGGAGTTGTAGACACGACACACTTCCAGTGAACAGCAACTTGACGCTTGACATTCAGTCTGTATCTATAGCCTGCATAAGGTACTTGCTGGCCACGTCTTTGTGATGTTACAAACTCCGCTCTCTGAAGATTTGCCATTTTGATGCTGACTAGTAAGCTTACTTACTTACTTACTTACTTACTTTGGAGAATTAACGTGCGCTTTCCGACTGATGCGTATTTCGCACACGGGCCCGGCCAGGCCATTTAATGTGTTTCCGAAAGGGGCGAAAGTGGTCTGTGCAACCCAAGAGGGGGGTTTAGGGGTTGCTTATATAGAATTTTGGGAATTTTGAGATTTGGAATAGATGCCGATGGGGTTGGGGAGGAGAACTAAGGGAGCTGGGTATGGTGGATGTTTGTTTGTTTATGTGATTTTGATTTGGTAGGTTATTGTGTTTTTAGATGCGTTTTATTAGTTCCGTTTTTATTAAGAATACGCCTAAGGCCTTGAAGTTTTCTAGTTTATTTTGTGGGTTTAGTATTGCTTCTAGAGTGAGAGCCTTGTTTAGATTGAGGGTGGTTTGTAAATGCGGTTCGATATGTTATGTAGTGTGTGCAGTGGATGAGTGCGTGTTCTGAGGTTTCTGGTTGTTTGCAGTGTGGGCAGTTACCTGTACATAGTGTGTTTTTTTAATTGTTTTAGGTGGTTATTTAGGTTGGTGTGTCCTGTTTGGAGTTTAGTGATTACTCTGTCTATTTTTTGGATGGATGGAGAATTTTTGGTTTGGTTAGTGGTTTGCTGAGCACTTTTTTGATTTGGTTATTTGAGTTTAGATATAGGTTATGCCATTTTTTTGTGATTTTTTGCTTGTTTACACTTTTAATTTCTGATTTTGAGATGGGTAATTTTGAGCTTATTTCTAGGATTTTGAGGGATAGTTTAGCTGCTTTATCGGCGTTTTCATTACCGTATATTCCTACGTGGGCGGGTATCCACAATAAGGTTATTTGTTTGCCTGCCTTAGTAAGGTCGTTGGAGCTTTTAAGTATTTGATTTATTAATTTAGGTCGGTTTTTGGTATTTTTGTTTTGGAGGGCTTGCAGTCCACTTAGGGAGTCGGTAAGTATTAGGATTTTTTTTTTTGTTCTGCCGTGAATATTGATTGGTTGTTTGGGAGTCGGAAGGATTGTGTGGTTTTAGTTGGTTGTGTGGTATGGACTCCGAAACCTGTGTGTTTGGAGGTCGGATCTGAGGATCCGTCCGTGTAAATGTGACACCAATTTGGCCAATTTTCGTGTATGTATGCTAGTGTGGTAGTTTTAGCTATGTTTGGGTCGGTTTGTTTATTTATTTGGCTAGCTAGTGTTGTGTCTATTTTGGGTATTTTAAGTTTAGGGGTGAAGATATTTGATTGTTTGCAGTTTTGTTTAAGATTTTTAATTTGGTGTTCATTTAGGTAGTTTGTTATTCTTTGGGATATTGGGGTAAGTAAGGGGTGTTTACGAGCTAGAGCTTGGTATTTGGGGCTGATGTTTTGGTTTATTAAGTTTTGGATGAGAGGGTTTGATTGGGACGCGGCCCAGAAATTTAAGCTTAGCTGTTCCCTGCGTAGACTTAGTGGCATTTCTCCTGTTAAGGCCTGAAGTGAGGTGTAGGAGGTGCCATGTTGGGTGCGTGTAATTAGTTTGAGAGCCTGATATTGTATTGAGTCAAGTTTTTTAGATAGAGAGTTGTTTAGGGTGTTGTATATGGCGCAGCCGTAGTCTATTTTTGATCTAATCAGTGATATGTAGAGAGAGAGGAGGGTATCTTTGGAGGCTCCCCAGTTAGAGCCAGTTAGGCATCTTAGGGTGTTTAGGTCTTTACTGCATTTAGTTGTTAGGTTTTGGATGTGAGCATCCCAGGTGAGATGTTCATCGAAAATAAGTCCTAAGAATTTGGTTTGTTTTTGAAATTTGATTGTTTGATTGTTTAGCTGGAGGATTTGGGAGGCGGGTTTCATGATTTTATGTTTGAATACTATTCCTGTTGTTTTTTCTGAGTTAAGGGAGAAACCCCATTTGTCAGCCCATTGTTGTATTTTATTAAGAGATTTTTGGAGTAAATTTTGGACCATGTTCATGCTTTTAGTGCGGATCCAGATGGCTCCATCATCCGCGAATTTTGATGTGTTTACTTTAGGGGATAGGCCTTCGAATAGATCGTTTATCATTATATTGAAGAGGGTGGGGCTGAGGATACTGCCCTGTGGAGTGCCTTTTTCTAGGGGACATTGGTCCGATAGAGTTTGGTCTATACCCACGGTTATTTTACGATTGTTTAGGAAGTCCTGGATGTAGTTTATTATCTGACTTTTGAGTCCTATTTTTTTAAGTTTTTGTATTAGCCCATCGTGCCATACCATGTCGAAAGCTTTAGAGAAGTCTAAGAAGATGCCTGTGGTATATTGTTTATTTAGTTGTCTTGTCTTAATATCTTGTTCTAGTCGGGCGAGGTTATCTAGGGTTGAGCGGCCAGGAGTGAAACCGCTTTGATCTGGGTTTATGATGTTATTTTGGGTTAAGTAATGTTGTAATCTATTTTTAGCCATTGATTCCATTACTTTACATAAGTTTGAAGTTAGGGATATTGGTCTATATGAGTTAGCTTGATTAGCTGGTTTATTAGGTTTAGGGATTGGTATGACTAGGGCCTTTTTCCAGGGAGTAGGAACCTGTCCGTTTAGGTAGATGAGATTGTATAGTTTGAGTAGTGCCTGGAGTAGTTTTAGGGGGAGTTTTTTAATTATTTGGTAAGAAGTTAGGTCTAATCCTGGGGCTGTGCCCTTTTTCCTGTTTTGGATTACGTAGAGGAGCTCCTCCATTGTGTAGGGTTGATTTATTTCTAGATTGTTATTGTTTGGTTCTTCTGTGGGTTTGTTTTCTGTTTTAAGTTTATCTTGGAATTTTTTACTGAAGTTGGTGTTACTGCTAACGGCCGAAAAGTGGTTGGCGAGATTATTTGCTTTTTGGGCGGGGTTGGTTGAGTTGTCAATGTTAGGGTTTTTTATGTCGCTTTAAGCCTCTGATGGCGTGGATTTTGCGCCAGACCATTCTGGCATCTGTACGGTTATTTATACCTTCGCAGAATTTTTTCCAGTCTCTACTTTTGGCTATTTGGACTAGTTTTTTAACCTGGTGGTTTAGTTCGTTGGCTATGTTTAAATATTTGTAGTCGCGTTTTGCTTTATTGAAGGCTGATTTACGTTTTCGTCTAGTCTGTTCTATTTCCTCATTCCACCATGGTACCGTTGGTTTGCCTGTCTTAGATGTTTTGAAGGGGATGGAGGTTTTGGCTGTGTTTATTATATAGTCTGTTAGGTTTTTACTAGTAAGCTGATAGGTCAGGTACATATATACCAATGCAATAATAACAACAATAACAGTTCAACAATTGAGCAGACATCTAATTTCCTTTAATTAAACCAATACTAATAACTAACCAGTTTGTAACAATTACAAACAATGTGAGAAGCGATGATAGGTTTCTTTACACCTTAATTATTAAATAAGATTTATTTACTAAACAAGATTTACTTGCACATTCAAAACAACTAAGGATTAACAGAATGACCAAGTCAAACAAGAGTTGTCATAGGTTGTAAAAACTTCACTTTGAACCTCTATGCCGCTTGGATTAGATTAGAGCTTGGATTAGTTAGCAGCCTGAGATGGACAATGCCCATTCATATAATAGGGGTGAGGCAATTAAGCATTTGAATTATTGTAGGCGTAATGAGGTGTAGGCGAAATGAGGTGTAGGCGAAATGAGGGCAAGCCCATGATATATTTAGAACGAAGTAAAGGCTCAAGTATCTCTAATTTGAAACAAAATATGCACCTCGGTGCTAACTCGGTACTCGATCGGCGAGTGATTGATACTTTTGGTAGATTTTACACGTCTTTTAAGCAACATACGTTCAATTCCAAATCGTCTTCAGAATGATCCATCATCTGTAACGCGAGTGAGGAAGCCTCCAAATACCACTCCCCCAGGAGTTGAGGGTGGCCCTGTCGTCTAAGGATCCGGAACTCGCCGTGCAAAGTGCAAATCGCCCTAATTATGTTTCTTGGTGTTGTCAGTAACATATCCGTGCTATAGTGGGTTGCTCGAATGTGTTAAACGCCTAAGACCTTCATAACATATACCGCGATGTTACTGAAATACTGTTCAAAACTGCGCCAAACCAAAGTAGCTCACTCGCATTCCTGTTCACGTTTTTTTGTATGATATGCAAGCAAGAGAAGGTTTGCTCCGTACAGATGCTTTCCTTCTATGCCAACAGGGCTATTCTGAATGCCTATATTTTTCAATCTTCAGATTGTAAGCTAACGAGCCGATAAATAGATGGATTACCTCAGTCCTGTGATTGTATTCTGACGAAAGAAAGATGTTTCCGAAGGTGATTAATGATTCTTGCCACGTTTTTGCACACATTGTTTCCGAAATCAAATGTGTTTGGTGAAATGATGACCTTAGCCTGTAATTGACGCGACCGATATCAAAAGTATTTTGCCATGTTTAATATGAAAGACTGCGAACAATCCGTTTGAACTCAATCCACAAGCGATTGGAATATGAAAAATCTGAAACCGAGTTCTGTTTGTAAGCCTCCTACCATTCTTCATTCAACGGTGTTTTGCTTTTACTTAAGCCGAAATATAATTCATTAATTTGTCTTGTAACATTTTCACTGGAAATATTGATTTTGTCACTGAAAACATAAAACGCAATATGTTCAGAACAGCGATACATTAACTGAGTCGACTAAGCCGATCGTTCCGGAGTCAGCCCAGTGTAAAGATATTGTCATGTTGAAAGACAGTATTTATAATGACAGGGAAATCACACAGAGAGATCTCAACAAAGGAATACCATTTCTATTGATCTCTTCGAGTCTTTTCCCATTAGTTAAAATGACAAGAGACCTTAACATGTCCTTTGTATGTACCACACTGCCTTAAGAAAATACGAAAATAAGTACATGCCCTCTAATTTTTAACCATATTCTCAAAAGTATCTTAAGCCCAATGGTTGCCTCAATGACGGGCTGACGATATGATACATAATTTGTTCAAGGTTTTAAAAAAGACAATTCGCTCACTTGACACGCTGTATGTCCTTGAAGTGACCGACAAATATTCTGTCTCCCAATCCCAGCCACTCACCAGAAGGGCGATCCCTTACCTCGAAATAGAGTGTGATATGACCATCTTGTTCTGGAGTTTGGTATTTGGGATGCTAGATTATCTCGTTTGACGGAACCGTTCACTTTGATCATTAAAGACGTTGTGAACCATATGTTATTATGATATGCTACAATACTTAGAGTACGCCTGTGCAATGTTTCCAAACCAAAGTTCTAATGCGCTGCCTCTCTTAATCCATATACTAAGCATACTGCCTACCTCTGGGCGCCTGAAACGGGATATTCTTGGACAGGTTATTACCTTGATAATGCACAGCTCAAGAGTGATATGGCTGACCTTTACAAGACGACATTTTAGGTTTCAAAGTATGGTGTTTCTATGATATTCCAGACGCCAGAGAATACAGCAACGTTCTCGACACTACCGCTTTCTACATGTCATAACATTCGAGGCAAAATAAAACATGACCTATCTACGACGAATTTAAAGAGACTCATATGATCTTGCTCAAAAGTTGTTTGCTAAGGCCTCAGTTCACCTTTTCGCGAACACAGAAACCACACCCACTGAATCAATTAGTCTGTGCAAAATTAAAACAACTGACCACATATATTTTTTATTGAAACAGCAAATATATATCTATCTATCACAACAGTGAAATAAGGAGCTATTGAGATCAAAGGGGAACAGGCGATTATCACGGTAACTGTACAAATGGTGAGTGAGTGAGTTGGGTTAACGCCGCTCTTAACAGTATTCCAGTTGTATCACGGCGTGTCAGCTTAATGTGGGAGGGTAGCCCGAAGTGATGCAGGTCTCAGACGTTTACCACTTCGGTGAAACCCTCAAGCACGGGTATGGCGCTGACAAACCCTGTACAAATAGAACTCCGAAAGGGGTAAAAAGTGACTATGCTTGTCGTAAAAGGCGACTAACGGGATCGGGTGGTCAGGCTCGCTGACTTGGTTAATGCATGTCATCGATCCCAATTGCGTGGATACCGTAAAGATCCGGTGTAGAATAGGTCTTCAGCAACCCATGCTTGCCGTAAATGGCGACTAACGGGATCGGGTGGTCAGGCTCGCTTACTTGGTTGATGCATTTCATCGATCCCAATTGCGTGGATCGATGCTCATGATCTCAATCACTGGATTGTCTGGTCCAGACGCGATTATTTACAGACACCCTGGATAGCTGGAATATTGCTGAGTGCGGCGTAAAACCAACAAACCAAACCAAAACCGAAAGGAGTTGATGTTTAGATACTGTTCCGTCGGTTCATTAGCATTATCAGGATATTTTTCAAGGTAAGGTTGTTGTTTTTAAAATACTTGGTTAACGGAACCGCCGACTATGATGTGCCGACATGCGTAGTGGAACTAAAGTAATAAGAACATTCTTAAATTTCCTATCCCGGTTTGTCTGCGAACCAATTTGAGTCGTGAAAAAAACTCGTTCAACGTTAGTCAATAATTATAGTAAGCGAAGTTTCCCTTTTACTCACCATTCCCCCTTAACACTTTCTAATTTTTACTTTACCAGACTGCCAATTCTTTATAATGTATTTAAACCTAATTTAAAGTATTTTTTTAAATGGCAAAAGATGCTTTACTGTTGTCATATAGTTGTGCTGTTAATGTGTCGAGATCATCTGGTATTGTCCTCCGAGGGGATTCCGGGAGAGCAAAGCCCCCAGCAACAAATAATGATCGTAAGATGTGACAAAATGGATCGGGTGGAAAGACTTGGTGAAGCAGTTGAGAGTCATCCTGATTTTCTGTTCCAGACGCGATTATATACAGGCTGCAGTCACAAAGCACGAATATTGCGGCGTGAAACAACAAACACACACAAAACTCTTCTAGCAGGAATAGTTTTATGCCTGTAATATTCGTCTTGTTGTGCGAGAACACATTAATATGTACAATGTAGCAGACTTCTACCTTCTTGCCCGTGAAGATCCGGGGTAGAATAGGTCTTCAGATCATGCTTGTCGTAAAAGGCGACTAACGGGGTCGGATGGTCATGTCATCGGTCCCAATTGCGATGATAGATGATCATGATATCAATCACTTGATTGTCCAGACGCGATTATTTACAGACCGCCGTCATATAGCTGGAATATTGATGAGTACAGCGTTCAGCAACAAACCAACCAACAACCGTGAAGATCCGGGGTAGAATAGGTCTTCAGCAACCCATGCTTGCCGTAAAAGGCGACTATGCTTGTCGTAAAAGGCGACTAACGGGATCTGGTGGTCAGGCTCGCTGACTTGGTTGATGCATGTCATCGGTCCCAATTGCGTGGATCGATGCTCATGATATCAATCACTGGATTGTCTGGTCCAGACTCGATTATTTACAGACCGCCGTCATATAGCTGTAACATTGCTGAGTGCGGCGTTAAACAACAAACCAAACCAAAACCAAACCTATTACATTCGTCACACAAAGACATTGTGAAAACAGATACCACTGGACGGGACTGATGACCGTTATGCGTTTACTGACCACTGGTATTAATACGGGGACGACCATTTGCTTTTTAGCATAAATACCTCTGTTATTTGAAAGACATGTTTTACATAAAGAGCGATATCTATGAATTACGCAAAACTGCAGGGGATCATTCATTTGATATTCGGGGATTGGGATTTATTTATGCTGAAAAAATATTCTTTTCTTTAACACACACAAAATCCATACATAGTTCAGTAGATGTTCTGAAACAAGACGTCTTCTGGTTCCACAACCAATTGTTTGGCCCCTTCCGTTGTACGTCTTAAAGCCCTAACGGAACATTAACATTCTGTCTAAAATATAAAGTTGCTATGAGCACGGACCTATATAACGCATGCTTGTAAGCCGGATGTTTTGGTAACCAGGGGAAGTCAAGTTAAGCCCTACTACGCATGCGCCATAAGCTGTCCACATGTGGTTGGCATCGCGCCTGCGGGATACCGATAACATGGGGCTCGGATTTCAATTCGGGGATGCGCGGCAGAGATAGTTTCAGGAATTCTGTATCGTTTCCTATCCAGGTTATACAAGTCCGTGCTATGAGGCAACGGAGTGAGGTTAAGCAGCTTGACAGGTCAGACCTGCGTGATGAGCTTCTGGTGTTGTGACCACATGGTCACATAGTAATGCCACCTGGTAGACAGACTGAAGAAGAGTCTTAAAACTGAGTTCTAATTCTGAGGCAAACTAGATCCTCCAAATGGGGATTCCAAGACAGAATAGCGCCTCCATCCCCACTCCCCTCCCACATACCCCAATGCGTGTCTCATTGAGGTGGGCCTACAGATTTAGTCCAAAGCGCGCCACGCATGTCGTTAGAGGAGATTAAAGTGGGAATCAGGTTATTTCAATATGTAACTAAAGCGACTGTGTGTTATCGTATCCTGGGGGCAGAGATGATTGCTAATGCTATAGACCGTTGGATTGTAGGACACTGTCATAAGGATGTCCTTTGTGGGTTATAACTCGATGTAAACAGGGCTACTGATTAGAAATAAAAATAGATATGGAAATTAACAACAGTTAAGATACTCAAATTGTGGTATACATATTTAGACGGATATGCGCCGTTGTGCTGGTTTGTAAATAACTCCTGAATTATAAACGGCACACATGACGTTAAGCGAAATTCGTTTGTTCGGAATAATGAAAACATTAGTTGGTAATCTTTAAAAAATGCCAGATTTAATTGTTTTAAGCTCTAGGACCTGTATGATAGGAATTTAACTGTCGATATCAGCTGATACAAAATCTACTGCCGGGAGGGGTGGAGAATCCCAGCTAACCATGTATCAGAATACACATTTTAAATAGAATCCACATATGTTATCTCATATTATGCTAAGATCGGTTCTGTTTTGTGGATTCCAGAGTGAGACATGATTATTGTTATTCATTTGTTTTATTTTCATGTCTGTTTGCCTTTCAGAGAAAGAAATTGTTTGTATGGATGCCTTATTGCACATCAGTGCTGATACTAGTTGGTTGGTTTGTTGTTTAACAACGCACTCAGCAATATTCCAGCTATATGACGACGGTCTTAAATAGTCGAGACTGGACCAGACAATCCAGTGATTGATATCATGAGCATCGATCCACGCAATTCGGATCGATGACATGTATCAACCAAGTCAGCGAGCCTGACCACCCGATCCCGTTAGTCGCCTTTTACGACAAGCATAGTCGCCTTTTACGGCAAGCATGGGTTGTTGAAGACCTATTCTACCCCGGATCTTTATGTATTTTTACCGCCGTCATATAGCTGGAATATTGCTGAGTGCGGCGTAAAACAACAAACCAACCAACCAACAAGGCAAACCTAGCCTGATCGATTATTGGGCATTTATCAAATATGACAATGTTTCAACCGTTACTAATAATGATTAATCAAGAGCTTTCACGACACAAGAGAATAAAAGAGTTAGTTGCAATAAAATCAAGTTGGTATTATTTGTGATACACTGAGACGTAATTACATGTATTTTAGACAAAACGGTACATGACAAAATAACAAATTGACAGATATCACGGTGTAAAAGTCAAGGTTGACAAGGATTACCAGTATTTTCCCGACTGACAAGATTTAATACCTCCTCGCGACTGTTAGGAAGGTTTGGATTTCAAGAATGGGCATCTAACATGTAGTTGAAACAAAAACATTGCAGAGTATTCAATTGCATTAATCGATTTAATACAAGTAATGTGTAAACCGTCACATGTTCCTGAAGAAACATCAACTGAATTGAACCGCAACTCTGCCAAATCAGCAAAATCGAGGTGGAAGATTTACGTTTTGAACAACACCTCAGTCGCCTGTTCAGTGGAAATTGATTCTTCCGTTGCATGCAGAACCCCCACTATCCACTTTCTTAGCAGCTTTTAACTGTATTGTTGTTGATAAAGTAAAGTTCGCCGATGAAACAGCAATAAGCAGTCTAATGTTTGACAATGAGGAACCCATAAACAAGGTGTAGCTACATTTATCAAGTGCTGAGAGGACAGCTTTATGTGAAAACGACCAAAAAGACGTACCATAGATTTTCGGAGAAAGATGAACCTCGAGTTGTTACCGTGACAATAACCATATCTGGAAATCTGGAATTTAACAGGACTGCTGACCCCTAGCCAAAAGTGCGACTCGGGGATGCATTTCACTTTTTAAACTCTTGTTATTCATGTTTTACCATCTTGACGAATCTATATCATTTCAAAGGTTAAAGACCCGTGAAGATTCCGGGGTAGAATAGGTCTTCAGCAACCCATGCTTGCCGTAAAAGGCGACTATGCTTGTCGTAAAAGGCTACTATGCTTGTCGTAAAAGGCGACTAACGGGATCGGGTGGTCAGGCTCGCTGACTTGGTTGATGCACGTCATCAATCCCAATATCGTGGATTGATGCTCAGGATGTCAATCACTGGATTGTCTGGTCCAGACTCGATTATTTACAGACCGCCGTCATAAAGCTGGAATATTACTGAGTGCGGCGTTAATCAACAAACCAACCAACCAATCAAAGGTTAAATTTACTAAACGATCCATGACCTCTTCTTCTCCAGTTAGCATATCACTTCTAAACAAATGTTAAATCCTAGTGTTTTGAAGCTTTCTAACCCAATATCTATACCATTTGTATCGTTTACCTTTAAAACCTTTAATGTTCTTGATGCTGAAACTTCCATCTCACGTCGATGTTTCGAATTTGTATATTCATTCCTTTAATCCCCTTTATTTGTTATGCTTTGTGTAACATTTGTGATGCTCTGATGTAAAATGAATTCACTTACGGGCAAAAAAGTATTACCTATATTTTGTCTTAACATCGTGATTGAGTGAAATATGAAGCATGTCAATTTGCTTGTGGTGTTGGAGAAAGGTTTCAGAAATCTCTCCTTGTTTGTTGTGTAATATCCTATGTTTTGTAGAACAAAAAGTCAGCCTGATTCCAACAACAGTATAATTTGATTCGGAGACGGCGCTGCCTCCTAACGTATATCCGCGTAAAAATGCGAATGATAACACGACACATGCAGTAAGCTTGAAAGACGGATGGACTCATAAACAATGAAGCCCAGACATTCAAGGGGATCAAATGAAAAACAAGTTGTATTGTTGTTAACGCCGCACTCAGCAACATTCCAGCTATCCAAGCGGTCTGTAAATAATCGAGTCTGGACCAGATCATCCAGTGATAAATATCATGAGCATCGATCCACGCAATTGGGATCGAGGACATGCACCAACCAAGTCAGCGAGCCTGACCACCCGATCCCGTTAGTCGCCTCTTACGACAAGCATAGTCGCCTTTTACGGCAAGCATGAATTGCTGAAGACCTATTCTACCCCGGATCTTGACAAGTAAGTCATCAGTGATTTTCATGTATTGATCAGAGATTAAAAATATACAGCGTGTAGAGAAACGGGAGGAATGTTGTTTTTTGTTCGCTGTCCAGAAACGGTTTTCGTTGTTTAGATCAATTTTACTGCCATTTGCTAACGTGTTTTGCAATAGGGAACAACCAAAATCTCCTGAATTCCTGATTCAATGGTCAGACTAACCATCCCACTCAGAAGTTTCAATGACACAATCTGACACAAAATTCCGATAGGGGCGACAGAGAAGCTGGAACTGAAATGTTTGTGCAATAATTGCTTCCCAACTTTGGCGTCTGTTTGCGACACGAATATTGAAATATAGGTTCGAAAGTACAAAAGTGGAAACAACATGAAATACTCTCCTGTTTTCAGAAGAGTTTATACTGATACTGACAAATTGATCATTGTCTGACCCTGAAGACACTGATCCCAATCTCCTCATCGCGTGACGTTCAGAGAGTAAAGTTGTCGATGTGATTCAGTTAAGGCATTACAGATTTGGGTTTGTTTGTTGTTAAACGCCGCACTCAGCAATATTCCAGCTATATGACGGCGGTCTGTAAATAATCGCGTCAGGACCAGACAATCCAGTGATTGATATCATGAACATCGATCCACGCAATTGGGATCGATGACATGGATCAACCAAGTCAGCGAGCCTGACCACCCGAACCCGTTAGTCGCCTTTTACGGCATGGGTTGCTGAAGACCTATTCTACCCCGGATCTTCACGGGTATACAGTTTTGGGACATAGTCGTCTACTGTTAGTCTTTTGAACAACTAGAAAAAGCAATGAAAGTTACAAAGTCGTGTATGAGCCACATTATACGGAGCTATTTTCTAAAACGTCTCTCTGAATCAAAATGTGTTATGTACAATGTTGATATATACAAACCTTGATATATTACTTCATCAACCTAAAGATTAGAAGGTCTTCATGTGAAACGACTCTTTATCTCACATTTTCGTATTCAAAGCTTCTAGATCGACTTCGAATGTATTTCCAGACATTTCTCAGCCATGGTTAGATGAAGACTGTGTAGGCTGACAGAGGCATTGAAAAGGCATATAACAACGTTCACCATAATCCTTGCCAGACGATTTAGCCTTAAGGTATAAAAAGTGCAGAAATCACACGTATAGTTCGCAGCACTATTGATTCAATTGGCATTCATTCCATTCCAGTGTTCTTCGATTACTACTCTCTATTTTCCTCGTTGAGCAATTTACAAAATCCTATAAAAAATCATCCTGGGATTTCAAGAGTGATTCGAAAGTACCTATCATTGCTGATGAATCCAGACATGCCATACCAGAAGATTTTTTTCAAGAAGGTATAAGGCACCAGTAAATATTTGCTGTTATTCCAGTTAGAATGTCAGGGGTAGATTTCTTTGCCTGTATCTAGTTAGCCGATTACTTTGACCGAGGAAAGTCCTCCACAGTTGAGACTTTCATCTTGAGGCCATTATCAAGGTTTCAATCGGGACTTTGAAGAGGCCACACCTGCACAGATGAACTTGTTCGTTTGTAAACCGAAGCTAATAAAGGTAATTAGTTAGCCATAACTAACAATGAAGCAAGATCTAGTCAAGACAGCATTGTATAGGTCATCACAAGGCAGTGTCATTTGCCCAATACACGTTTATTTGCAAAACAATACTTCTTAACAATAGGTACAACTGGGTCAAAAAGTGACATTTCTAATGGCATCTTGTGTCATCATGTGCACTCAATATGCACTGGTGTTAACACCCACGGAAAAGGTTTCATCTTGGTCACTGTCGTCTCTGAACTTATAAAAGTATTTTAGATGAAGACGTCTCCCCTCTCCAGTCATTGTAATGATCGAATAGCCAAGCTACTACCAGGTGTAGTATCAGAGATATAATTCAATATCTCTGTCCATGACGATTGGTCCAATCATCTTCAACGTTTGTATGTTGTTTAACGTCGCACTCAGCAATATTTCAGCAATATGACGGCGGTCTGTAAATAATCGAGTCTGGACCAGACAATCCAGTTATTGACATCATGAGCATCGATCCACGCAATTGGGATACTATGACATGCATCAACCAAGTCTGACCACCTGATCCCGTTAGTCGCCTTTTACGGCAAGCATGGGTTGCTGAAGACCTATTCTACCCCATATCTTCATGGGTCCCTCTTCAACAGGTCAATGCCTCTTCAACGGGTCAGTGTTATGTCAACATTAATTTATGATGTTTTATGTAATCAGATCTGCTTTGTCATCACTTAATGTCTCCTCACATTTGATGTTATTGTTATCTTGATAGGTATTATCGGCCGACTTGTTGTGTACTATGGAACAGAATAATAACAGAAGAGAATGTGTGGATACATAACCCCGATATACGGGAAGCGGAGACGGGCACTAGACCGAGGAAAGGGAGATAACTCCCAGAAGCAGCAACAGCAGCGAAAAACCATGTGCTCTCTACTGTACAGCAAACGAGCTATATGCGTTTGTGTCTACCCACGAAAGCATGAGGGCTGGAATGGCTCCCGTACAAGCAGGCAGCCGAGCGAAACCTAATCGGCCCAGCGCCTCCCAAACCTTGCCACACCTAACGTGATTTATTGATATAAGACGCTAATCAGCGATAGCAATAACATTATTCATAACGAGGTGCGAGGGAAGGGAGGGTGGGTAATTGTTATGTAAGAATAATCGCGTACCGTAGCAGTTACAAGATGGCGAACAGAGTGTTGTTGATATGACGTAATATATATAACGTCATAAATATTACGTCACTTGAGAAAAAAACACAAAGACGATAACAAGCGGAAGAATGTGTTTGGCCACAAGGCCACGTGTTATAGTTGTGGATGTTGCATATCATAAAGTGAAGGGTGTTAAATTATTACAGAGTCACAGAGTGTATAATTATATTATGATTGTAACTTAGTGTAACTATGTACAGCTGAATGAGGGTGTGTGTATAATGGATGAGTGTGCGCCTATGTGTACATGTTGATGAAAGTGAATACATGTTGTACATAGGATACTTTGATATGCATGGAATTAAAATTAAGTTAAGGTAGATTTATCAGGCGGGCCAATAACACCATTTAGCTAAACATTGCTAAGTCATTATTTCATTGTGTATTTCCCTTGTGAAATAATAGATATAGTAACAATCCCAGTCAAAATTTCTCTCTTTTTTCCCGTACAATACAATATGATACCCATTTAGGCCAGGGGTATAAATACAAGCCCAATTTCGCCTTAAATATACTACTATGGTGGACGTCTTTTGTGAATGATAATCAGAAGAAGAGGTTTTACGAATGTTTAGTTCAGTAACACTTTTCACATTTTCACACCTCACAACATCTAGTCCTTGCCTGAAATGGAACGTATTCCTTTGAAGACATACATATTCAAAATCAAGCCACAACAGGTTATCACATGATTTCGTTTCATAGGGGCAAGTGACCTAATTTCAGGAAGAACATTTCATCTGGTGCTGTAAATACATCGCCCCTCTGGACGCTTTGGTGTTAGAGGGCGTTCTCAGTGTCCTTGCTGCAGGGTGTTGTGATGGCTGTTGGAAAACAATTCGCGGCTATTGACTAGGTCAAGGCGACTGTGCTTGTCGTAAGAGGCGACTAACGGGATCGGGTGGTCAGGCTGGCTGACTTGGTTGATGCATGGCATCGTATCCGAATTGCGTGAATCGATGCTAATGATATTAATCACTGGATTGTCTGGTCCAGACTCGATTATTTACAGACCGCCGTCAAAAAGCTGGAATATTGCTCAATGTGGCGTTAAACAACAAACCGACGACGACCAGGTCAAGGTCAACACGTTTCCTTTTAGGCTGTGCGTCAATAAGTAATGTACGCACATAATTGAAATTATTTGTATGACAAACATTATTGAAAATAGAATTTTGTTTATTAAAAGCAGTTAAGCAGTATATGATTGTCTGAGATTGATATTCCATAATGAAAGAAACACGTGTCAGCGTCATTAACTGGAATGTGAAGCTGAGACAGCTGAATCTAATGTTCACACAAAACACTGACGCCACTTCACACGAAACACTGACGCCACTTCACACAAAACACTGACGCCACTTCACACAAAACACTGACGCCACTTCACACAAAACACTGACGCCATTGCCCAAGTGTGTTTATTTGATAGGGAATCTCATTGTGAAATTCAGGACTATACGAAAAATAGTCAGAATTTACACAAAGCCATGTATGAAATGAATAACTAATGAAAATATAAATGTCCATAGGTCTCCTCTGCCACATAAAACATTGTTGTTCGTTTTACATCCTATTGTAGAAACCTTACCAGGTAGTCACCTAGTCTAGGAGTGGCTGAAACAGACACTCAAATTTTTTTTTTTTTATGTTTCAATGAATATAATAGATTGGTGTCACTGATGCTACATGTACTTAAAACGAAGAATTCCCGAATGACAAAGATGAATACACGATACTTCAAGAGATATATCTTAGAATCTAATATGTGTTGTCAATCTGGTTAAAACTAGAAGATGTATGGTCAGGTGCCATGCCTCCCCACCCCAATAGTATGACCCTATGAAAGATGGTGTTGCGGTCCGTGTTAAAGGTCAATGTGATCCGAATATTATTAACATCTAGCAAATAAATTAACACTAATGCACTGAAGGTAGGCGTTTGGACCCTTCTCCGGTCGGAACATTATCTGTATGTTGTAAATCACATTTATTAACCTTTCAGCAAGATTTCACTTAATTTTGTGTTTGGTCAGTTCAAAGCCGGCGAAGTCTATATGTTCAAAACACTGTATATATTTTTCGGATGCCTTCATCATGTAGGCTGGTGGTGGACTCAGAGGATGAGTTCGTATTGCTAACGGGAAACCAGCGGCTATATGTGACTTTGTTTCTAGGTTTGTCAGCACCATACCCGTGCTCGTGGATTTCACGGAAGACAAAAAACGTCTGAGACCTGCATCACTTCGGGCGTTCCTCCCGCATTAAGCTGACACGCCGTGATATAACTGGAATACTGTTAAAAGCGGCGTTAAACCCAACTCACTCACTCACTTTTCGTTTACACACACAAACAACATAGTTCATTCGATATTCTGAAACAAAACGTATTTTGGTTCCACAATCAATTGGTTGGCCCTTTCCGTTGTACGTCTAAAAGACCTAACGGAAAATAACATTCTGTCTCAAATATATTTGCGATGAAGAAACGGAGTGAGGTTAAGCGACTTGACAAGTCAGACCTTGGTGATGAGCTTCTGGTGATGTGACCAGATGGTCACATAGTAATGCCACCTGGTGGACAGACTGAGGAGTCTTATAACTGAGTTCTAATTCTGAGGCAAACTAGATCCTCCAATTGGGATTCCAAGACAGAATAGCGATTTAGTCCAAAGCGCGCCATGCATGTCGTTAGAACAGATTTAAGTCATCTTCCCGAGGCAAGTGAGTTATCTGACTTTAAAAGTCCAGTTTCCACCCTTGCCGAACTAGGCTGGTATTATGGAGTTACATTTTGGCTGGACTAACGAGTCTATGCATAGTCCAATCAAAATCGCGCACCGAAATCGAAATCCGGTTCGTAAAGTGTCATGCAGATTTCGGTCGACTGCAGGATTTGTAAAGTATGTGCACCGCTAACTCGTTGTCAACAGATATTTTCTAAATCTTTTCATGTTTTTAATCAAGGTGCTCACATGATTTGATGCACGATGTAAGACTCGTTTTATCACAATATAGATCTTGATTATCGATCAGATCGTCTTGACTGGGCGCCACCGTTTTGTTTAAAGCAAATGCAAGTGATATACAAGAGTTTGAATCTGACTGGTCAATGGGAGAGGCAGAGAAAGGACATAACTCGTAATAGCCACTGGTGGCGCTACGATCAAGCCCAGGAATTCCAGCCTAGTTCGGCAAGGTGGAAACTGGACTTTTAAAGACAGTTAACTCTCTTGCCTCGGGAAGATGATTAAAGTGGGAATCAGGTTATTCAATATGTAACTAAAGCGACTGTGTGTTATCGTATCAGGGGGGCAGAGATGATTGCTAATGCTATAGACCGTTGGATTGTAGGACACTGTCATAAGGATGTCCTTTGTGGGTTATAACTCGATGTAAACAGGGCTACTGATTAGAAATTAAAATACATATGGCTGTTAACAACAGTTAAGATACTCTTTGTGATATATTGTGATGTGACATATTTAGACGGATGTGTGCCGTCGTGCTGGTTTCTAAATAACTCCTGAATTATTATCACGTTAAGAAAACCCGGTTTGTTCTGACCAGCGGACACATTAGTTGGTAATCTATAAAACTGCCAGACTCAACTGTTTTAAGCTCTAGGCCCTGTCTGATAGGAATTAACTGTCGATATCAGCTGATACAAAATCTACTGCCGGGAGGGGTCGGGAATCCCAGCTAACCATGAATACACATTTTAATTAGAATCCACACATGTTATCTCATCTTATGCTAAGATCTGGTCTGTTTTGTTGATTCCTAAGTGTTTGTAGAGTGAGACATGAATATTTTCCCCCGCCCAACGAAGTTGGCGGAGGATATAGAAACGGGCTCCGTCCGTCCGTCCGTCACGTTTCGTTTCCGGAGCACAACTCATAAACCGTTCAATATTTTTTCATGAAACTTTGCAGGTCTGTCAGGTACATGCTGAACTGGTGCCTTTTGCTATTCAGAAATTTTAGAAATTTGTATTTTTTACGTTTCAATGGTAACAAGATTGACTTAGGTTCTGTGAGGGTAGGGTTCGTTTCCGGAGCATAACTCATAAACCGTTCAATATTTTTTCATGAAAATTTGCAGGTCTGTCAGGTACATGCTGAACTGGTGCCTTTTGCTATTCAGAAATTTTAGAAATTTGTATTTTTTACGTTTCAATGGTAACAAGATTGACTTAGGTTCTGTGAGGGTAGGGTTCGTTTCCGGAGCATAACTCATAAACCGTTCAATATTTTTTCATGAAAATTTGCAGGTCTGTCAGGTGCATGCTCAACTGGTGACTTTTACTATTTAAAAAGTTTGGAAATTCATTTTTTTATAAATATTTCATGGCAACAAGTTGAACTTTTAGAAATTTATGAATTCAAAACATTCAACTTGATACCCATTTTACCTGTTTAAGGAATCTTATAAGTCATAATAAAGGTTTTTTTTGTGCCTACATTTTATGTTTGTCATCATTTGGAGGTATCTCCCATAGTAGGGGAAACTGTGCATGCCTTCTACCAAGTTGTCACCATGTGCCTCATTAATGGTTGAGTGTAACTTTCGTTTAATGACTTCGTTATCAAATCCATCATCCCTTCTTCTGCATTGATTATGAGAGAGATGAGTGTGCGATAAGATGGCATACTTCTCTATGAAACTTTTTACAGTTTTCAGCACATGTTGATATGAAGACTTTTGTGCTGTAGAGTTTTAACGTTCACATTTATTATATTGTCTTGTTTGTTTTTTCACTTTATCATATGACATGGTATGACCATATTTTTAATAAGCCACAACATCAAATGTGTGTGGCACTCGTGGCAGCCTACTTCCTCGCAGTGAGTGCCGGTAACATGACTTGTAATGTTTTTTCTTTCTCCCACCCCAATGAATTCAGCAGTAAATGTAGTAACTGGTTTTGTCAGTTTGCACTTCAATCATGATTTTGTGGAGAAGGTTTCATTTTTTTCTTGAACTTCATAGAAATTGTGTTTTGCAGCATTTTATTTTGTTTCTTCAGGATATTTTGCATTTACATCAAGAAGATGCTCCCCTGCTGCATTTTACTCCTTACAAAATTTTGAATATTTTCAAATGTATTTGTTTTGTGTGATCAAATTTCACTATTGTTGACATAACATACACTTCATTTGCTTGGCAGGAGACTTGGCCACGTTAGTGGCAAACTCTTCTTTTTTTACAATTTCCATGACAAGTTCCACCTCGGTTAAAAAAGGTTAGGGTTTGTTTAGATTTTAGTGGCAAACTCTTGTTGTTATTTATATATTTATTTCCATGTCAGTTTGCCTTTCAGAGAAAGAAATTGTTTGTATGGATGCAATGGTCGAAAAGATATGCTGCCTCTCCCTACCCCCTTCGAAAGAGGAGTGGTACGGTTCTGACGTATCATAGTCGATCCGTATCTAGGATTCGAACCCAAGACCAGCGGATCCGGGCTTGGATAATGGAAACAACTCCACGCAATGAATAACGATAATCATGTGAAAATGTGTTGGCATACAACCTTAATGCAGATCAGTGCTGATACTAACATACTGTGAAGTGCATTCACAACTAACTAGTATTGAGTAGTTCAGATATTTCTTTCCCTTAAAACCCTGTTTATGTCGATGTGTGTGATTTAGATGTATAAGTTAATTATCTAAAACTTAACTTAAAAAACGGTACATCTTTTACCCATCGATGTAATTTGGCACAGGATCAAGCTTATCCCTTGATACGAGCTGCCTCAACATGCAGCATCCGTCAGACACAGGATGGCTATTCCAATGCATACCTAGCCTGATCGATAAAAAAAACAAAGAGTGAGTTGCAATAAAATCAATTTGGTATTATTTGTGATACATAGTGACGTAGAGAATAGAGAAATGATGTATTGATTACATGTATTTTAGACAACACGCTACATGACACAATAACAAATTGACAGACATCACGGTGTAAAAGTCAAGGTTGACAAGGATTATCATTATTTTCTCGACTGACAAGATTTAATACCTCCTCGCGACTGTTAGGAAGGTTTGGATTTCAAGAATGGGCATCTAACATGTAGTTCAAACAAAATAAATAGCCCAGTATTCAATTGCGTTAATCGATTTAATTCACGTAATGCAAACCGTCACATGTTTTTACATTCACGTGGGTATCAATGGTAAAATAATGACAAATGCGATTAGACCAGTATACATTGATAGATTGATGTAACTCCTCGGTATGCGTTTCCACATTTCACATGAGCCTTTGTTCATCCATCCCCTGTCTTTTGATTATAAGGTTTCGCCTTCACTTTCTCCATGAGGATGAACTTAGGAGTTTCCCTGTTGGTGACATATCCGTACTTTTAAATATAGTAAAACTGAATTAAACCCGGAAATCTGGCAAAGTAGAGGTGGAATATTTACGTTTTGAACAACACCTCAGTCGCCTGTTCAGTGGAAATTGATTCTTCCGTTGCATGCAGAACCCCCACGATTTTCCGCGAAAGAAGTCAAACATTACACCAGTGATCATTAATTGAGAAGCCGAGCAAGATGTGTCAGAGTATAAATACCTCGAATTATTACCTTGACAAATTACCTGACGTTTTCTCACAACACACATGCCACATACAGAAAGTTCCACTGTCGCCTCTACCTTTTTGACGGAAACTGAGATCTATAAAAATACACTGTAGCCAAAAGTGCGACTACTTAAACTCGGGGATGCATCTCACTTTATAAACTCTTGTTATTCATGTTTTACCATCTGGACGAATTTATTAAATTTCACAGGTTAAGTCTGATCGATCCAAGGTCTCTTCTATTCCAGTTAGTATATCACTTTTAAACAAATGTTAAATCCTTGTGTTTTGAAGCTTTTTAACCCAGTATCTACATCATTTGTATCGTTTACCTTCAAAACCTTTAATGTTCTAATGCTGAATGTTCAATCTTACGTCTATGTTTCAAATTTGTATTTCATTCGTTTATTCCCCATTATGTATTGTGTTTTATGTAACATCTGTGATGCTCTGATGTAAGAAGAATTCCCTTACGGGCAAATCAGTATTACCTATATTTTATCTTAACATCGTGATTGAGTGAGATATGATGCATGTTAATGTGCTAGTGGTTTCAGAAATCTCTCCTTGTTTGTTGTGTAGACCCGTGAAGATACGGGGTAGAATAGGACTTCAGCAACCCATGATTTCCATAAAAGACGACCATGCTTGTCGTAAGAGGCGACTAACGGAGAAGGGTAGTCAGGCTCGCTGACTTGATTGATGCATGTCATCGTATCCCATTTGCGTGGATCAATGCTCATGAAATCAATCACTGGATTGTCTGGTCCAGACGCGATTATTTACAGACCGCCGTCATATAGCTTGAATATTGCTGAGAGCGGCGTTAAAAAACAAACACGGCGTTAAAAACAAACAAACATACGTGAAATATGCTCCCTGTGCCAATCTCACGTGTAATTCGCTCTTTGGCGACTTGGGTTATGAAATGCATGTCCAGAGGCAAGTATCGAATTCGCGTTAAACAACAAACAAACAAAGAAAGTTTGTTGTGTAACGTCCTGTGTTTTGAAGATCAAAACGTCAGCCTGGTTCCAACAACAGCATAAAGCATTTGATTTAGAGACGGCGCTGCCTCCCCCCCCCCCCCCCCCCCCCCCCCCCCCCCTATCAATTATCAAAGCCAATGAGGAAAATAAAAACACGACTTACTGGAGCCTTCCTTCAATCAGTGTCTAAACCATGTAGGATGTTCATAAGGTCCATTTATGAATAACAATCTGTTTGAGCTTATCCAAGTTTATCAGGCTCAGTCAAGGAGGTACCCCCATGGGATAGCTATCGAACACTCATTCCAAGCGCCCTTTCATCCTAAAACCTTACATACTTATATAATCGTAATATTTTTGGTGTCTCTGGGTTTTTTACCACGAGTTCTAACTATTGTCATAGCACTAGTGCTATGCGCAGAGAGCAATTTCACCGTGACATATTGAAGGTAGGTGTTGCCTTAGGTCTTACAACCTTCGGATGTTTCTTGCTAACTTCCTTTAAGCATCAAATGGTTCCGCGCGAACTGGGTCACTGTGTGTCATCGTACTCTAAGTCGTGGATCGTTACCGATTTCGTCAACTTCTGTTTTGGTTGTCAGACTCGGTTATTTCCAACAGCCGTGATATAGCTGGACTAACGAAGATTCCGACGTCATACTACATTTAGTCACTGCCGAACTATTCTCATGAGCATCAAATTTTTTGGAAAAAGATACGAATGATAACACGACACATCCAATAGGCTTGAAAGATTGATGGAATCATAATAAACAATGACGCACAGACAATCAAGGGGATCAAATAGAAAACAAGTAAGTCATCCGTGGCTTTCATGTATTGATCAGCGATTAAAAACATACAGCGTGTAGAGAAATGGGAGGAATGTTTTTTTGACGGTACAAAGTTGGTTTTGTTCGCTGATGTTCAGAAACGGTCTTCTTTGTTGAGATCAATTTAACGACTTTTTGCTAACGTGTTTTGCAGTCGGGAACAACCACAACTGATTTCCTGATTTATTTGTCTGACTTAACACCCCAACTCAGAGTTGGCTCGACTAAGAGGAAGTTTCAAAGACACAATCCGACACAGAATTCCGATAGGAGCGACAGAGAAGCTGGGACTAAAATGTTTGTGCATTAATTGCTTCCCAACTTTGGCACCTGTTTGCGACACGAATATAGAAATATAGGTTCGACACTACTAAAGAGGAAACAACACCAAATACTCTCCTGTTATCAGAAATGTGTATACTGACTAGTTGATCCTTGTCTGTCCAACCAGACACTGATCCCAATCTCTTCATCTCGTTGAGACATTTCAGTTTTGGGATATAGTCGTTGACTGTTAGTCTTACGAACAACTAGAAAAAGTAATAAAAGTTACAAAGTTTCGAGTAAGCCACGTATACCTAGCCATCTTCCAAAACGTCTCTCTGAATAAAAAACATGTTATGTACAATGTTAATATATACAAAACTTGATATATTACTTCATCAACGTTAAGATTAGAAGGTCTTCATGTGAAACGACTCTTTAACAAATCTCACATTTTCCTCTTCAAAGCTTCGAGTTCGAATGTATTTCCAGACATTTCTCAGGTCAGACGAAGACTGTGTATGAAAATCAGAGGCATTGAAAAGGCATATAATAACGATCGCCATAAATCCTCACCAGACGATTTAGCCATAAGGTATAAAAAGTGCGACTCAAACGAATAGTTCGCAGCACTATTGATTCAATTTGGCATTCATTCCTTTTCAGCGTTGATCAATTACTACTCTCTATTTTCCTCGTTAAGCAATTTACAAAATCCTGTAAAAAATCCCAATAATTTAGAGAAAGCAAGGGTATATTAGAAATGTGTGATTTAAAGTCTGATTCGAATACAGACATGCCATATCGGGAGGTTTCAGCATATAACAGGTTTTTCTCAAGAAGCTATCAGCCACCTGCTAAATTCTGCATCGAACCGATTGCTTTGACCCAGAAAAGTCATCCATAGTGAGGACTTTCATCTGAGACCATTTTCTAGGTTTCAATCTGAACTTTGAAGAAACGTGTTCGTTTGTAAACCGAAGCTGAAAAAGGTCATTAGTTGCCGTAACGACATGGCATATGGAGCCGATACCTACTTTTGAAGTAACAACAGATGGATCAGCTCCTTCTCATCAATGAGATCCAGTCAAGTTAGCATTGAATAGATCATCCCAAGGCAGTGTCATTTGCCCAATTCATGGTTATGTCATCATGAATGATATTTGCAATTCAATACTTCTGAAATTGTGGGAACAACTGTCAAAAAATAACATTTCAAATAACATCTTTGGTTTGGACACTTTTCTCAACTCAAAGATAATTTTTCATGTCATAATCCCATTTCACACTGGGTAAGTTGGCAGATCAGTTTGTCAGATTGTAATTAGCAACGTCAGGTTTAACAAAGAGCATAGTTTCATGATCAGAATTCAAACCAAGATTTTCCAAGAGAAGTCACACATTCTTTTTACCTATCATGGTAAAGGATTGTGGAAAACACGCAACTCTTGTCATCGTGTGCACTCAATGTGCACTGGTCTTATAACTAGTGTTAAGACGTGTCAAAGTTATTCAATATCGTCTTCATCTTGTCACCGTGGTCTTTGTGCTTATAAAAGTATTTTAGATAAAGACGTCACTTCTCTGCAGTCATTGTAATGATCGAATATCCAAGACTCTGGAACATTATATTTTAATACGTTGTGCTCTACTTACCGTACACTCGCTTACCAGGCAACGCATCCCCTTCGTCCTCCATATTCGTTCTACATCCTGTCAGAGTATCCCCTTACACTGCCTGTACATGTATGGTAACACAAGTTACCTCCATTATACTACAATATCTTATGACGCATTTGGATCAGTGGTATAATGACAAGTCAAAATTCGCCCTTTAGCTATAACAATGGTAGACGTCTTTTATGAATTATACTTGATGAATAAGAGTGATCCAGCGAGCGCGATATCTATAGAGGAAGGGTTTTTACGATTGTTCAGTTCAGGTTGATGGAAAGTAACACTTTTCACATTTTCACATCCCACAACGTCTAGTTCTTGACTGAAAATGAAAACATACATATTCAAAATATAAACACCACAGGTTATAAGATTTCCTTCTGCGGGGGAAGTGATCTAATTTCAGGAAGACAGTTCATCTGGTACTGTAAATACGCTTTGGTGTAAGGGGGCGTTCTCAGTGTCCTTGCTGCAGGGTATTGTGATGGCTGTTGGAAAACACTTCGCGGCTATTAACTTGGTCAAGGACAGCGCCTTTTCTTTCAGGGAGTGGGTCAAAAAGAAGCTGAGTTAGCTAAAACTCATATTCACAAAAACCCGGACGCCACTGTTCGAGTACGTTCATTTATTAAATGAATCACATTATGAAATTCATGACTATACCCAAACAGTTAGAATTTGCACAAAGCCATGTTTGAAATGAATAAAAATGTAAATGTCCAAAGTCTCTTTTGTAACGTACAACTTTGTTGTTCGTGTTGCATCCTACCAGGAGCTGTTGCTTTTTACTGAAACAGACACTAAAAATGTATGTTTTAATGATTATAATAGATTAGTTTCACTGATGGCATACTAGATACCTGAAGAAATATATCTTTGACCTGATATATGCTGTCAATCTGGTTAGAACTACAAGACATATGGTCTGGTGCCAGCGGCTATATGTGACCTTCGTTTCTTTCAGAGGTGGACCGTAAACACAAACTTTACCACCAGCTTTTAACCCACAAAATTTTCCAGCAATGCTAAAAAATATATTCGTTGCTTGAGGTTAGCATGCTGTGGGTTTTCTCATTTATGATACCAAGACAATCATTCTTAGACAAGCTATACACGAGCCTTCTTATCTATAAAGCCAATACGATCATTCTTACATAAGATACATATATGCTTTTTTATTCTTGATACAAAGACGGTCATTCTTAGATAAGATATACACAAGCATTCTGATCTAACCATCCATCCATCCATCCATCCATCCATCTATCCATCTATCTATCCATCTATCTATCTATCTATCTATCTATCTACACATTTTGATGGCACCCCCTTGGCTGATGTCGAGTAGATTTCACAAGGTAGAACTCTCTATTGGACGTCAATATCCATATACCTATGCTTGTGTGTTATCCATATACCTATGCGTGTGTGTCTTGACATGAAATGTGATGGCTGTATACACTGGTAGACGAGTGACAAGGCTGCAAGGGCATGTAGTCATACTTGGTCTTAGTGTAATATGAACACTGTAAGTGTTAGAGTAAACTTGTATTCAGATTGTATATGGACTCGAAATAATTACACATGTTCTAAGTCAGCCGTAGGCCATGTTTCATAGAATCCACTACGACCCGCTCTGTATATAGATGACTGCATTGACCGTGATTGCTGTCACCTTTATGTAGCTTCATGCCGCGACGTGTTTCCCCCGGAGTAAGCTCTGGGGATGAGGCCTGTGCCCAAAACGCATTAGCTGCTGCAACGTTCATCACACTGTCAAAGATTGACGTTCTCAAAACTAAGTTGAGGTGGCATTTATTATACGATGAGGATCTGTTGAATGTTAATGAAACATTACGACGCCTTAGGGGTATTCATAGTAAATATCTGTAACACGAAATGTAACAAGAATGGCATGTTTCTAACAATTGCATATTCCAAGGGACACATCAAGGTTCACGCCAAACATGTCCATATTCACACAGCTGTCAAAGAAACCAAAACGCTCTCAAAATGTACATGGGGATTCCATGTTAGAATGGGTCTCAAACAACCTGTGCTGGTTGTAGGAGGCGACAAAACGGAGGAGATGGTCACGCTCGATGACTTTGTTGGTTGCGCGTCATCGTACCAATAACAACAATAATAATAATAATAATAATAATAATACTGCGCCAAATCCACGCTTTGAAGCGTGTTCAAAGCACTACACTATTACCCCGATCAATGGATCAGCATGCACTCGATTTTCACTCTCAGCTCCCTATACAACTCCCTGGTAAACAGGCACATTACCATTTCATCCTACCGGGTACCCATTCACTGATTGGTGAACAGGGGCAGATTTCGAACTAAGTTACTTGCTTAAGGAAACACCACACGTGCTCGATCTGCTTCAATGTGGGGCAGAACCGAAGACCTAGAAACTTCAGGAGTCAAGCTGCCGAACGTGGCCAATGCGGCGTGCGACGTTGCTCGTGATATCAATCAGTGGTTTGCCGGGTCCAGACTGGAATATTTACAGGCCGCAGTCGTTAAACTTGATTTTTTTCTGAGAGCGGTGATAAACAACCAAAAAACAACAAAACCCCATCCAGAATAATAAGAAATCTCCGCTTAAAACAAGGGCCCTTGGTACGATTCCGACAAAATCATAAGCATGTTTTTGAGTCACTATCAGTAGTGATGATACCAGCTGTGCGTATCCTGCTCCAACGATGGCACCATCAAAAACACATGCAAAGGCAAGTTAAATGTTAACCTGAACAAAGACGATAACATAAGGGTATGGTTCTGTACCATGGGCTGTTTTTAATATCAATTAGGCGTTTACGATACTTTAACCAGAACGTAAAGAACTATTTACGCATGGTTGATTAATGCAGATACATTAGGATTACATTTTGAAAGTAGATGACTTGGTCACACATAGACATGTAATCACACATTTCACATTAGTTGTCGCAAGCAGAGACTAATTATATTCCGTATAATTATTGTCTCTGATTTGTTACCGAGGCGCGTGACATTTTGTCATTGTGTTGAAGCTATTGAAGGCGCGTGACACTTTATTGCTGTCGAAAGATACCTTATGAGTTTGCCCAGTTGTATTTGAAAGAAAACTAGGTCTGTCTAATTAACTTATTACGCAAGCTGAACTAAAGTATCTTGAAACTAGGTTACTGTGCTTCTACTGCTACTGCTTCCTCGGGCGTGACCGATTTCTCGTTGGATTGGACTACATCCAATGCAAAAAAATATCGCACAACCTGAAGTTTGTGGATGAAATAATATTGCTATCACCATAATTAACATCAGTCTAGCAATTTGTTAGCACACTCTTGAGGTGAGGACATGTCTCCATTTTTATTAATATCAAGAAATTTACGCACGCGCATAAATTTTCATCCCTACTTTACAGGTGCAAGTTTGCAACCTTCTTTGTGGACATTTAGAGCCATGAAAACTGTCCTTACTTGCATGTCATGATTCAGAGGTGTGACAAAGTAAGAAATCATTGTCATGTCATGTGTCATGTATCATTGCCACAAAATGTCAAAATGACAAAATTGACTTTCCTTTGCATGTGTTTTGGACGGTTGACACCGATGGGATGGCATATAATCATCTCTTCACGAACAGCTTGTATCATCACTATTTGATAGTGATTATAAACACTTGCATATAATATTGTCGGAATCGTAACATGGACTTTACTTTCGGTAGAGATTTTGTTATGTTTATGGAAATAGTTTTGTCGCTTTTAATTAAAACAATTCTGTTGTACATAACTATGAAAATAGTCACAATAGTTGTATTACTATAACGCTCATGGAAAATGCTGAAACAATATGTTTGTTTTTTTATTTACAGCTGATGTTCCGATGACTTTGACTTCGTCACACGGTGGTGCGTTGAATTGCTGCTGAGTATACATTCATAGTTACCCTTCTTATTCATTTGATTCAGTTGATCTTTGCTTCCGCGTTACAATTTCAAATACAGTAAACTACGTTTATAACGGACACGCTTATAACGAACTGACAGACATAAGTAACTGTTTTGGGGTCCCGTCCATTTGCCGTTTAGATGTTGTATATATGCATATAACGAGCTACGGTTATAACGAATTGAATTAGTGGTTCCTTAGCGTTTGTTACAACCGTAGTTTACTGTATCCCAAATTGCACCTTGATACGTTTAAGACTTATGACATCGCCTTGAACCGCTGTTGAAGGGTTAAGTGTTCAAAAGACATCTGTCTGGATTCCGAGCCGGAAAAGGTTCCAGGAACCCATGCTTGTCGGAAGAACCGAACAGAGCGGGGATCGAGATGTCAGGCACTGTGGCTTGCATCGTGTTCCGATGGCTAGGACCGTTGCTTTTGCCTTAAGAGACTATTTTTGTCTGGAACAGACGCAGTTATTACTTGGCAATTTGTCATAGCTTGAACATTGCTGACAGAAATTCGAATACCCCGAAGCCATTGACATTTGTATTATCCTGAAGCACATCCAGATTATATCCAATAATGTATATGTGAGAGATTAATCTCACGATTTGTGAAGTTCTAATGAATAGGCACAGAAACATACCAATCTTTATGGCGTCACCACTCGTGTTACATGTGTTGCATGTGGAGTGCATAATTAAAGCCCAGCGCGATATTACTTTTTGCGTGTGTGGCTTCTTGTACTGGTTCAGACGTATGTCGATTGTATAGTGCGAGTGACAAACCTTGCAACAGCGTTACATGTTCACTCCACTCAGACATATTACATAACTCCGGGTCTTCAGCAATCCATGCTTGCCGTAAAAGGCGACTATGCTTGTCGTAAGAGGCGACTAACGGGATCGGGTGGTCAGGCTCGCTGACTTGGTTGAAGCATGTCATCGATTCCAATTGCGTGGATCGATGCTCATGATATCATTCACTGGATTGTCTGGTACAGAGTCCAGATTATTTACGGACCGCCGTCATATAGCTGGAATATTGCTGAGGGCGGCGTAAAACAACAAACCAAACCAAAAAAATATAACTCCGAGTCGGCTAGTTCGTGTGTTATCCCCTTAATGCCTTGCGCCAAGTAGGGTGACAAAAATCCATCTTTTGACATTTGAAACAGCGTTTTGGTAGTACAGTCAGAAAAAAATGAATCCGGAAACTAGCTCTGGGCATATTCAAAGACCTTACAGAGATGCGGCTATGTTGTTTGTTTGTCACCTGTAAATAATTGAGACTGAACCTGATAACCCAGTGATTGATATTGTGGACAACGATCCACGCCGTCAGGGTACGACGACATACTATCAACCAAGTCACCGAGCCTGACTCCATTTAGTCGCCTCCGGAATCACAACGTGGTGATACAAATATGAACATACTTAAGGCAAATGCAAGGATGGGATTTATGCATGGACAACTTCTTTATTACAATCAAGAGCGACGTTTCGGTGAAGGTTCTAACACCGTTATCACGCAAGTGACAGACAGTATGGTTGACAAGTATATATACAGGTAAGAGGCAATGTTTATACGGGAGAGTAGACTTCACCGATAATTGTCTTCAGTACCCGTTTGTGTATATAACAGGCTTTTCCACTCCAGTACAAATACATCTGATATCTACTCTACTGTATAAACATTGCCGCTTAACATTTTTAACATTTTCTAAAACAAATTATTTTTTTCGTTAAACTCGGACAATTTTGAAAGTTTACTTTAACATTTCTGACTACAAATACACACATGTGTTTGCTATTCTACTCGCATCCTCTGTTTGTTTGCTGGTTAACGCTGCACTGTTCCAGCTAAACGGCGGTCTGTGAAGAATCGAGCTGGACCAAACCAATATAGATGATAGCACAACCGAACGCCTGACAACCCGATCAATTCAGTCGACTGTTACAAGCATAGGTAGGGTACTCTAACCCAGAATCCTAACGGGGTCCAACTTTTGTCTGAAACTTCGGATACCTATTCCTTAGTCCGAAAAACAAATTCCTATTGGTTTGAATTCTCATTGTTCTGTCATAAAAACACATAACACATGAACGAAGCCATTAGTATGTTTCTCAGAATGATGAGATGAAGAGGTAATTTAAGAAAGTGTTGTATCTAACTTATAATATCTTATTGTAAGATCTGACCCGTGAAGATCCAGGTTAGAATTGGACTTCAGCAACCCATGCTTGTCGTAAGAGGCGACTTACGGGATCGCATGTCATCGTATTCCAATTGCGTGGATCGATGCTCATGTTATCAATCACTGGCTTGTCTGTCCCAGACTCGATCATATGTTCACAACGACGTCACATAGCTGGAATATTGCCGAGTGCGGCGTTAAACAAGAAACAAACAAACAAAAATAATTGTGAGATCTAATCAAATATTTATACGAAAATAAAGACCATGGGAACAGAGAATTATGTTATCCCATTTACTTGTTTTCGCCCCAGGATAATTTATTATTTGAATTAAACTAAAAACACGCCTAAAAGTATATAGTCTGATTACATTTGCCCTTTTCCTGCTGCGGGGGAGATTCAAATCTTGTAATCGTCGTATTGGAACTACGCAGCTTAATTGGATCACATCATGTCAATGAGACCTTATACATTTCTACGATAAAAACACACGTGAAACAAATCGATAGCAGGTGACATCGTACACAAACACTTCATTACACAGTCAATTGTACTAAAAACAGAGTGCCCCTATAATTCAGCTGCTTTACTAACATTCGATAAACGCGCATTACTAAAACCAAGAGCAGTTCTAATTGAATTCATCTATTTTGGTCTTTTCAATCTTAAGATTTCGTGCTGCACGAACGTCTCGATTACCTGCTTTAAGTGCATGTTATATAGCGAAGAAGTGCAACACCTCAGTAATGTGCAGTATGAGACATGCACCTGTTATCTGCATTATTCATTCATATCGGGTCCGCCTCCGTGGTCTGGTGGTAGTGCATCTGCCCGGAGAGCGGAAGGTCAGGGGTTTCATCCCCGGATGCGTCATACCCAAAGACGTTAAAAGATCATACTTGTTACTGTGCCTGGCGCTCGGCATTAAGAGGCGAAGACAAGGACTGGTCGGCTTGGAGTGAGTGTACTGTGTGTGAGTAGGGTATTCATGTTAAACTGCAACCTGGTATCCTAGTGGGCTGGCACGCACTTTAAAATCGGCATTAGTCCGGACTAGTACAAGCAGCCACACACACAAACACTCAATAATCTTGGAAATCTTATTCGTCATAACTATGTTCCTTAGTGTTTGTCAGCACTTAATTATTTTTCCCACAACTATGATTCGTGGTTTGACAGCACTTAAGTATTCGCCATAATTATGAGTCATGCTTTGACAACCCTTAATTATTTGCCATGAATATGATACTTTGTTATCAGCACTTAATTATTCTGCACTGATATGTTTGCGAACACATCAGCTGCATCACCATTGTTAAAATAGGTTCCACAATTCCATGCACCGGCAACAAAATCAGGATCAATACTATTGTGGCCAAGGAGATAACTGTTCTAGCTGGTTGTATTTTGACAGTACAAATACGTAAATGAAATAAGAGACGTTAAATCCAATTCTGCTACCTTCATTTCAGATCTAATCTCATAAACATATCATGTCAACATCAAAGAATAATACATGTCGATATTTGGGGGGCACATCTAACTAATCTGTTTTAGGGAATGGTCTATGTACTGATGGCCCGGTCGTCTAAGGCGCCGCGATTCAATGTGCAGAGTTGCGTCCCTTGGGCACGTCAGAAACCTATGATTGTGGGTTCGAATCCCTTGCTGGTGGGTTTCAACGAAGTGGTAAACGTCTGAGACCTGCATCACTTCGGGCTTTCCTTCAAAATTAAGCTGACACGCCGCGATATAACTGGAATACTGTTAAAAGCGGCGTTAAATCCAACTCACTCACTCATTCACGGCATGTGCTTGGGGAGAAATGCTCACCCGTTCGTGAACCACGTGGTTTCATTTAGGCTTACAACAGATCGTCTGTAAACTTTCTGCTTGAAAGTTGTTTCAACTTTCTTTTGATATGACAGACATTTACTATTTATAGCATTTACCATTGGATGGTTCGTCTGTTTTCCCCTTGATGATATACGGTTGAAAAATGGTATAGGTTTCAAAGTTGCAGATCTCAAACATGAAACTGAAGACGATGGTGTTCGGTGCAATTTCTATTCTCATAAAGCATAACATTGAAGATTTGTTTGATTGTTTGTTGTTTAACGCCGAACCCTGCAATATTCAAGCTATACGACGGCGGTGTGTACATAATCGAGTCTGGACCAGTCAATCCAGTGATTGACATCATGAACATCGATCCACGCACGCAAATTGGATACGATGACATGCATCAAAACCAAGTCGTCGAGCCTAACCACCCGATCCCGTTGGTAGACCCTTACAGCAAGCATGGGTTGCTGAAGACATATCCTACCCCGGATCTTCACGGGTCTTCACGTATGTCATGCAGGGGCTACTCACACTGTGTTCTCATAGTTAAGCATGAAGTTCTAGGATATGCTTTTAGTTTTGGAGAAGCGGGGAGCTTTTGTAGGCTGATCGCTCACCGCGAGCCGATCGACCAGATAAATCTAACCCGAAGGACAAAGAGCCAGTGCCTGGCGCAATTACTTGTCCAGAATACATAATTCCACTTTGGAGAATGTTTTTTTATGCCTTCTTTGCTGAAAGAAAAGTAAACTTTGACCAAGAGGATTGGCTATATGAAATCGTAATTTGAGGATAAGCTGGCGCTTTTTAAGTTGAATTCTTTATGATGCATACGTCTATCAAGGACCATTCGATCCAAGGATACGAGGATAGTTATTTTGGATGTTATCTAACGTTCCCAGCAAACAGACGTGGGACTAAATTGCTAAAGGTGGACGATGCAATGTGCAAGGCTTTCATTGCTATTACCGAGCGTTTGAAAAATTGACAGGTGTATTGTCCAGGAGATGCAAATTACTTCTAACGTTCATAGCTTGGAAAATAATTGGATTTGACAAACAGCCCTTTCAGTGGCTAAACCTATTTCATTCAGTTATGTGGAGGAAAACGTTATTGATTTACTGATTTACTGAATTCACAAGTAATTGAACACACTGTAGATGAAGGAGGGCAACTCGTCTCAACATTTTATCATTTAAAAGCACAGTAATAAACATGATTTATTTTTAATTTGAAGATTGTCAGTAAGCATATCAAGCCTATCATTTTATGATGGAAAGGTCAGATTCAGTTTTACAAATGATAAAAATAAACATGAAAATGACATCAGTTGATTTATAAAGGATGAATATTATTCAGTCAAAATACATCCTAAGTGCTTGTGCTTCAATTGGAGAAATACACTGTATCAATTTATCTATATGCCAAATGGGATATCTTGGTACCTTTGTGCTAAATTGTTTAACCCAGATTGATACTTTGAGATAAAGGAGTATAGAATGTCTCTTTCTTTGTTTCTTTGTTGTTTAACGCCGCACTCAGCAATATTCCAACTGTTTGACGGCGGTCTGAAAAATAATAGAGTCTGGACCAGACAATCCAGTGATTGACATCATGAGCATCAATCAACGCAATTGGTATATGAGCCTGACCACCCGATCCCGTTAGTCGCCTCTTACGAGCATGGGTTGCCGAAGACCTATTCTACCCCGAATCTTCACTGGTATATCACATATCTCTGGTATCCAGAATACATTGGTCGATAGAGCATATGATGTTCAGGCTGAATCCAGGTGCATTTTGTTTGTTTGTTTGTTGGCAGCACTATTCCAGCTATATGACGGCGGTCTGTAAATAATCGAGTCTGGACCAGACAATCCAGTGATTGATATGAGCATCGATCCACGCAATTGGGATACGATGACATGCACCAACCAAATCAGCGAGCCCGACCACCCGATCCCGTAAGTCGCCTCTTACGAGAATGGGTTGCTGAAGACTCATTCTAACCCGGATCGTCACGGGTCAGGTGCATTTTGTACCTCATGGGCACATGATGATGGGTAGTTTTCCCATCTTTCTGATTATGGGCACATGATGATGGGTAGTTTTCCCATCTTTCTGATTAATCGCCGGGCTAGAATAGGTCTTCAGCAACCTATGCTTGCCGTAAAAGGCGCCTATGCTTGTCGTAAAAGGCGACTAACGGGATCGGGTGGTCAGGCTCGCTGACTTGGTTGATGCATGTCATCGATCCCAATTGCGTGGATCGATGTTCATGATGTAAATCACTGGATTGTCCGTTCCAGACTCGATTATTTACAGACCGCCGTCATATAGCTGAGTGCGGCGTAAAACAACAAACCAAACCAAACCAAAAATCTGATTAATCGCCAGATGCCAACAAACACTGGTGAATGACAGAGCAGTAGCCCTAATGATTGTGTCTTTGTGGACCATACAGTCTTGGCGTTCTTTCATTCTAAACTTATGTTGGAGGACGCCAGTGATGCCATCACACCTGACAACATTGCCAGGCATGAACATGCAGCATCCATTAGTTTGGAGAGTCAGGGAGACCTACAGTTGTCAGGGAATTTCAGATGCAACAACCTCAATTATCCTCGGAAGTTATCTAGGGAAAAACATTACGTTTCATCCTTGCGCAGTTGGCAAGACTTTTGTCATTGGAGACAGATATATATTTCTAGACCACCTTTAAGTGATGTACCTGATGGTTGAGGAAACGCTGGGATATAGCGCCATACATACTGCTAGGTGCGCCGTATCCACGTGTATATTTTCAGTAATGGACGACCTGATGGGGCAACCCTAACAGTTTGCAAAATTCTGAAGACATATCTCAGAGCACTCCGGTCACATCAAGGTACACAGAAATCTGGGATGTCAGTGATATGTTTGGTTTATGCTTCCCCGACCTGAAGGCGGGAAAGTGTAAGGGTTAGTTTAATTTTATACCACGTGTTTCGCCATTTTGGTTTATATGAAATTTCAAGCCACGCAGTTACAGAAACGAAACATACAAATCATGTGCATGAAATGTTAATGCTATTCTTTTCCAGCAACAAGAGATACTTCAAAATCATCTTCATGTAGTTAATTGATGTATCTGACTGTTCCTGGAAATTAGCTGACATTATTAAACCCTAATAAAAGCCAATAATCCGATGTTGTCTTTTCCTCAATGACTAATTTTCTGATTGGCACGGTCTATACAAAAAAGGATATACAATATTCCGATATCGTCACTAACAACATAATATACAATATGTTCTTAAGATGCTTATGCATGAACAACGACAATATCTCAGATGACATGTACATATTCACATTCTACATACCACACTTTTGATTGTTGTTTGGATGCTCACTGAAAATATTTGAAATTGTTTTATTCCATATTTTGAATTAACCACCGTGATTTATTAATCAGTGCACCGCACATAGCCACATGTGAAACTTTTAGTGACAAAGTCAAAGCAACACGATTAGTAGTGTGTCAGCGAATTTGCAGAGAGGCTGAGGTATTTTTCGACCGGCCGCAGCTCTGGTCGTTATCATATATTTTGTGTCCAAGGGCTCAAATCTATTTGCGTCTGTACGGTGTTCCAATGACCTCGATAATCTGTTATATGAAGGCAAAGCTCTCTACGGTCATGTAGTTAACACCGAAGGCTATTAGGGGTATTTAATTCGTAATCAGCTCCCGGCAGCCACTGTCTCGAGCTATATTGTTAACGTAACATCAGTTTTATGACCCAGTCACAGGTGCTCCAAATATTCAAGTATGGGAAGCAAATTTCCGAGAATGATTTCAACAAGAAATATTGATATCCCCGTCACGCTTGTTAACCTTTAATGATGTCTCCATTGCAATTTTTACGGATTTAGATTCTTATGCATTTAACTCTCATGAGTGGAATGGTTTGAGAGGAATTGATCCGAATGTAGAAACAGTTTTACCTCTATTTAGTTGCATCTTAACAGTACATCACTCATCAACATATGAACTCACACCAGTCATTGTACAAGTAAACCACATTCTATAACAGATACTGACACTGGAAAAAACAGTACATAGAAGAAGAACAGATGGCTCATTTCATCATGATCATAATTACTGTTTTTTGAAAAAGGGAAGAAATACAAAAAAGAAACTGACCCAAAAACGCAAAATAAGAGACGAGGAATCTCCGTTATTGATTAGTTCGAGTTTTGAAATGTTTTCCACTTCAGAAGACATACTTTCACGAGGCATAATTTGCGACACAAGTTTGTCAGAAACCATATTGGACCCTGATGTTGATCCTGTTGCGAGTGTTTTTGAGGTGAATACTGAAGAAATCCAGTAATTAAGAGGTTTTTTTTATTGTATCTTCACATTGTGCAGATTATGGAAGGTTTAAAAAAACACCTCATTCATGTGAATATTGTGAGCGCTTCTTGTATCACGATCAACACAACTAAGAAGTGCATCTCAGAACCTTTGATTGAAGGATCTATCCTGTGTCGTACTTGTCAACATAATCTTGCCAAAAATAAGATGCCAAATATTGCACATCAAGCCAATAACCTGGCAGTTCGAGAAACACCTTCAAGTTTTAAAGTGTTTAAAATTGAAAAGAAATTATTTTGTATGATATATGTGTTTATGACTTATAACAATTCTCACAGGTGGTCAAAATGCTGAAAAGGGATTACCACTAAATCCACCATCACCAATTAAAAGAACAGAAGAACAGATACCACATCCTTTACAAGATTCAAATTTGGCTGCCGTCCATTTTCTGTATAAAAGTCCACAAATTGCACAGTCATTTAAAGTGGCATCAAACAGATTATATGAGGCCATTCACTGGGTGAAGTACAATAACCATTTGTACAATGACAATGACATTGGCAACTATGAAAAAAATAATAAGTCAGTTACGTGATGCTAAAGCTGACAATACTGTCAGTATGGATGAGGTTGAGTCATCAGCCAGTGCAACAGCAATCCCGTTGAATCCCACTGTAAATCAGCATCTGCTGCTAAAACAAACCTTTCAGCAATTAGAAAGTGAACATTCACAAGTAAATGAGGAAAACTTGCAAGAAAATCACTAATGTACCATCCATCACTGATAAACCTATTGATATTTTTGCAATTCAATATGGTGAAGGAATTGCATTTCCTTGGCCATTCCTAAATGGAAACAATGGTTTACGACAAGCATATTTGCCTTTAACGGAAAGCATGGGTTGCCGAAGACCTGTTCTACCCCGGATCTTAACGGGTCTGAATGCATTAGGTAAAGGGATCTTGACTCTTCTGTAAGTGTTTCTGAATGCAGAATCAAGATCCCCTTCACCTATTTATGGCGTGGATCTATGCTCATGATATTGTCACTGGATTGTCTGTTCCATACTCGATTATGTACAGACCGCCGGTACAGAATTGTGGTCAGCACTATACATTTATCCACTATTGTTTATCCAATCTACAATAAAAATGTCAAAAGAACCTTTAGTGTGTTACGTATACAAGTGTAGCGGAACATTATTTTTCTGGAGATGATACATTGTCGCCATTTGAACCTGTCCCTCTTAAAATGATCCCAGATGATGATAGGTTAGCTACTAGTTCGGAGAGAAAATTTCAAATTTCAATATGTACACGTGTGATGTTGATGACAATATGCTTACGAATCATGGACTAGTCAATGGAGCAATGGGAGTTGTTGACTCGGTAGACTTTGCCATTCATAGAATTATGAGTGCGATCAAAGTTCTATTTGATGATGCAACTGTAGGGGGTACTCTTCGTGTAACTCATAGGCACACAGTTGAATCAGTTGAACATAAATTCATTTTCAAAGGGAGGCGAATAATAAGCATGACATCGTATTCCATTTGCGTAATTCGATGCTCATGGTGTCAATCATTGGATTTTATGATCCAGACTCGATTAATTACAGAAGGACGAATATAGCTTGAATATTGCTTAGTTAAACAAGAAAACTTTCTAAAAGACCTACCTTATGCAAATGGATAAATTGTATTGACAATACTTTTTTTCACAACAGCCTTGTCTTATTTGTAGTTAATATAATAATGCACCTTCATGCCTTTCAGAAACATAATACTTATGCGTGTGTGAGGCATCACATATGACGGGGATCTTTGATGCTCGACATCAATGGTTTCGTGTGGAGGAAAATGTCTCCAGTGCAGTTGTGTTCACTGAAAGATTTGATGATAAACAATGTTCTTCTTTTGTTTTCGTTAGTGACTGCCCAGAGGCAACAAACTGCACATTAGCTAGATTTAAATAATGTAACTGTTGTGAAAAATCGTTCTTTTTACACGTTTGTTATGACTGAACATGTGAACTGGAAAGCCTGCACTGACGGGTACATTAACATCTTTTTCTCCAGATAGGAGATCATGTATCATCACTGTTCTCAAGGAGTATATCCACCGCACAAGCAGGTTGAGTGAGTGAGTTGGGTTTAACGCCGCTTTTAACAGTATTCCAGTTATATCACGGCGTGTCAGCTTAGTTAGGGAGGAAAGCCCGAACTGATGCAGGCTTTAGACGTTTACCACTTCGGTGAAACCCACGACCACGGGTATGGTGCTGAAAAACCTAGAAACTTTATCGGGGCGAACCGGGATACGAACCCAAAAGAATAGGTTTCTGGCATGCTCAGGAGACGCAACTCTGCACACAGTATCACGGCACCCTCGACGACTGGGCCACCCGTGCCCCCTCCAGCAGGTTGAGGGGTGTGAGACCAAGTTAATGATTGCATTAAATCTCATTTAAGGGCGTCTAGATACGCTATAGCTCGTAGGACTAGAGCTGGCTTTGAACGGGCTGGACAAGGTACCAGTTAGCATAAGCCACATAGCATGAGGGCTGCAACTGCAGTTGCTGTTCTCATGCAGGACAGTCTCAGCAAAGGAGATTGGTCATTTGCTGTGTATTATGAATAAACCTGTTGAACACAACACCTTTGACAAAGCAAGTATGAATCAATGAAGTATGATTTGTTGAACAGATAGTTTGATCTTGGTTAATATCGGCGTAACTGCATTCCTCTTTGAAGACTCACGGAATCAAGAGATTACGTGATTGACAGAATTTATAAGTTAAACTAGGCCTTCTTGTAAGGTGACGTTTGAATTGGATTCTATCAGTCAATCAATAGTGACTGAGAGATTACGTGCCCACCCACTCTTATTGTTATATGGATGACATGCACTTAGTCTTTAGAAGACTGACCTACGCATGCATATTGAAATGTCAGGTAATCCCTCCATCACTGATTGACTGACAGAATCCAAGTCAAACTTCAGCTCTAAGGTAAGACTCGTTTAACTTATTCATAAAACCCCGAGATGCACCTAATGGGACCTTTTCAACAATTAAACATCGGATCTGAGTGCTCTAAACTATACTTTACTCGTACTCTAACAGCTGTGAAAAGAAATGACATCAGATGAGATTCAGAGATTTCATCCTATCAATGGAAGACTACTTATCCATTCAAAGCACCTAAGATCGAAATTACATATGAAAGATTGACATACGTTCACATTCCGCAACAGAAAAGAATACGCCATGAAGCACGCGGGGGGCATGCCAACGGATTATCAAAATATATTTAACATGCAAATGAGGCTCACTCATTTGTGGGACAAGGTCAATTGAATGATAAAGTCCGGACCAATCTGTGTCACGTACTCTGTTAACCACATTTGAAACAAGAAGGTTTGAACGCACTAACAATCCGCCCGGGGCATACGCACCGGGGATACGTCTAGTTTAGGTCAAGTACCTATATATCATGGTGAGTCATGTCTCTCTGTTTGTCAAGTACATTTTACATTGTGAGGCTAGATACTCTGTAGGTCAAGTACCTCTATTTTAGGGAAGTCTAGAATTTCCTTGCTCACTTCAAGCGACTTTAGTCTGTAAGGCTATATTGTTAATCAGGCGTGTTCGTCTATCTTAATTATCAAAAAGACATAATTTTAGGGATAGGCCCACAGTGCTCGTTACTCCCTATCTAACCAAGCTGAGGGTATTCACTCATTATGTGTGTGGAATTAATTAACTTTCGCGTGTTAATTGCTTAATTGACCCGTGAAGTTCCGGGTAGAATAGGTCTTCAGCAACCCATGCTCGCTGTAAGAGTCGACCAACGGGATCGGGTGGTCTGCTTGCCTTAAAAGGCGACTACGCTTGTCGTAAGAGGCGACTAAGAGGATTGGGTGTTCAGGCTCGCTGACTTGGTTGATGCATGTTATTGTATCCCAATTGCATGGATCGATGTTCATGATGTCAATCACTGAATTGTCTGGTCCATACTCGATTATTTACAGCCCGCCGTCATATAGCTGGAATATTGCAACATATATATAAATATATAAACAACAAACAAACAAACAGATAATTGGTTAATTGACTTTCTATACGTCTTGTCGATTGTCTTGTTGATTTAGCTATCTTTTAGAATAGCTCTTTTAACAGTTGCTTTTCCAATCAGCTTATATAATTTATTTGTTCTGGTTTATTAATCAGAGAGCATTGTCAGTGTCGATCCTGTTATTTGCCTATCTTTAGTTACATTTAGCTGTCAATAATACAACTGTGAATTACGTTTCCTAATATTACCTTTGTTCTTTTTAACACTCTTTTCTCAGGGGCACAATGTAATAAAACATTTTTATGCAACGAAATTCCACAAATTACGTAATCGGATATTGTGACGTGATTGTAAACTTTGTGGTGCAGGGCCCACCAAGCCCTTGGGGGATTGCAAGCTGGACAAACCGCCCGGCAAGTTTGCCAATGCATTTCAAGTCCACGTAAGGACCAGATACAGGCTCCAGCAACGGTACCAGACCACCAACACTACAGATGACCGACCACGTAGTGGAAGACGAAGGGTCACCACCCGACGTCAGGATCGTCAGATTGTGCGACAGATCGCTTTGTTACTGCTGCGGAAACTGCTCAACAGACCATGGGGACACACCAGCGACACATTAGTGCGGACACTGTGCGTCGACGATTGACGAGCAGACATCTACACTGTCACAGGCCACATCGAGGACCTATTCTGACACAACGTCATTGCCGGGACCGTCAGTGGGCAACACAGCACCAGCATTGGTCCTCTATTCAGACGAGAGCCGTTACTGTATCTCAACAGCAGATGGCAGAGAGAGAGAGAGTCTGCAGCTGGCGAAGCCGTGGGGAACGTTATTCGGATGCTTGTGTTGTTGAGAGAGACTCGTGGGGTGGTCCGAGCATCATGGTGTGGGGTGGAATTTGTCTTGCACAGAGGGTCGGCCATGTGGTCTTCGAGTCCAGGGAGGGGCAATGGTGTCACAGAGGCTCGGTACATTGAACAAGTCTTGAGACCACACGCCATACCTCATTTCAGCATGATAACGCCCGTGCCCCACACTGCAACAGCAACAAGAGACCCCCTCCAGCAGAATGGCATCAGAACCATGCAGTGGCCTCAGTGACCTCAGTCCCGATTTTAATCCAATTGAGCACCTGTGGGACGAGATTCAATGACGGCTGAATGACGTCCCACCAAGGCCGACAACTGCAGCTGAACTGCTCAAGTGCCTATGGCCTTCATCAACCGTCTCATTCATTCCATGTATCGACGTTGCACGGCAGTCATCAATACGCATGGCGGACACACGAGACACTGACTTGAGATGCCATTTTCTCAGAGACTAGTGTTGCGTTTCACTTTAAGAACATTTGACACTTTAATTTCAACCTTGGTGATCAGTTTTGCCAAGTTTCATCTCTTAATATGTCTCAAAGTATGTTTACAGTTTTTGGACAAATAAGGTTTATCCTATATCTGTCCATGGTGACGTTTCTTTTGCGGTTCAGTATATTAATGCCTCGCCGTTTGTGGTACTTTAAAATGAGTCCCCTGAATGGTTTATGTAGTGACAACCACAATATTCTTAACGACGACCCCATATAACATTGGAAATAATATTGATGTTATTTTACATGTTAGATTTAAAACCTACCTTGATATTTCCAATGAATGCCGGGGGCACGGGTGGCCCAGTCGTCTAAGGCGCCGCGATTCGCTGTGCAGAGTTGCGTCCCGTGGACACGCCAGAATCCTATGATTGTGGGTTCGAATCCCGGTTCGCCCCGATTATGTTTCTAGGTTTGTCAGCACCATACCCGTGCTCGTGGGTTTCACCGAAGTGATAAACGTCTGAGACCTGCATCACTTCGGGCTTTCCTCACACATTAAGCTGACACGCCGCAATATAACTGGAATACTGTTAAAACGGCGTTAAACACAACTCACTCACTCACTCCAATGAATGCAGGCGTCATGCCAGTCACACATTACAGACGGGCGATAATCAATTTACGTCAGACCTCTGTACAACGTTAACACATGCTCCTGATAGATACAGAAGATTTCGAAAAAGCACAAATTCCTCCCAAATGTAATGTGCATTTTAATAATTTGGTAATAGATTTAATCAAATTAATCGTTATAAATTAAGACTGGGTTGTAGCGATTAACACGTACACGGGTTTTGCAGATTTATTCATGATGATCCTACATTGGGTAGTGTTAATCATAACGAAGACAGTTTGCAATGTTAATGTTTGAGTTATTGTGATATTAGATCAACATGTTACTTTTATGTCAAGGGCTTTAATATCAAGACCGTGTTGTTTGGAAATACTAATCCTCAAGGTGATATCAATATTATTTAATCGGTACATGACTATTTTACACTCAAAAGAGATTTGGCAAGGCTAATTTAATACTATAATGGTTTATGTTACAAATTTCTGTTATCTGTTACAAATGCCTGTTACATGTTACATTTCTGATTGTTATTGTCTACAATAGAGTTCTTCATATAGTCTTTTACACTTGTATGTCTGTCGACACAATCCCCTTTCCTTTATAAAATAGATTTGGTATATACGATACAAATATGATAACATTTTGTAAAGGCTTCAGTCTGTGTAAGTATTGCTGATCCCATGCAGTCTGCCAGCATATTCCGGGTATTTCGGTCGGGTACGTCTAATGCCCGGCCAACATGACGTATAAGACACTGCGGTTTTAAAAATAAACATAAACCATTATTATTAAAAATGAAAAATAAATCAAACAACAACAGACAAGCACGTCTAATCAGATTGCGGATCTTACTGTAATTCTTGTTTTAACCGAGCCTGGGCTGGGGCGGGGTCTTGACATTCCTGTAACAAGTGAGCAATGGTTTCAGGTTGATTGCAAGATGGACAAACCTTGTCATAGTGCTTTTTGTGACAGTGTCTGAGGCGTGAGATAGCTATCTCAATTTTCCTTTCATTTGAGTATGAGTTTGGTTTTGGGGGGATCTTGGGTTGAATTGTGTATAGCCATCTGCCGATCTTACTTGCGTCCCACTGGGCTTGCCATCTTTAGGCTATTGAGCTTTGATTTTGCTTTTAATCTCTAGTTTACAAAAGGGAATAGGCTGTATCTCCACTTCGTCTCGAGCTAGCTTCGCCAGTGTGTCTGCTTTTTCATTTCCATGCATATCTTTGTGAGAGGAGATCCAACACAACTCCGCCTGTTTCCCTTGGTCTGATAGTGTTGTATATACGTATACAATATTATTGACTGTGTTTGGCTTGGAGTTTGAGTTTCTGCTGCTGATGGCTTTTAGTGCACTAATGCCCCATTATCCACCACACTATAACTACATCCGTACTCATTGTATGCACTAACACCAATATAATACTGTACGCGATAAGCTTATTTTTGGTTTAAGTGTATAAGCCAACATCAAACGTTAGACTTTAGAATATTATGAAGTGGACGTTTGGAGGCCTCTAATGACATCCTTCAGAATGTGTTTTACGACATTTGTCACTAATTGTAAGAGGATATTGGAAACAGATAGACTGCCACGTTATCTGACTGTAGATAGGATTTGCGATCTTAACAAATTACCGGACGTGACCATGTATACATGGTCCCATTAGGGAATACCAAGGGTATGAGTTTAGTATTAGAGGCAGTTGGTAGTGAATACATAAGAGCATGTAGAATTCTAATCCTTTCTTTCTTTGTGAATAATCCTATCACACTGATGGAAGGAGATCACTCAACCAATTCATGCATTCTTTGTAAAAAAAAGATCTGACTTTGTTGGAATCTGTGTTTATCTGAGACTATTTTCAGAGCGATCGGATAAGATAAAAAGACAACTTTACTAAAAATGTGTACCGTGTGCGAAATACGCATCAGTCGGAAAGCGCACGATAAATCTCCAAAGTAAGTAAGTAAGTAAGTAAAAATGTGTAAGAACATTTAAGAAATATTCTTTCCGGGTTTGAACTCTATCACGATTATTTTACTACAACATAGATCGTGTTCTCAATGTTCCTAATCTTGAGCTACTATAAAGTAAAATCATTTTAAACATCTTAAATATTGTTACGTTTAATCTAAGAATATTCATGAGTTGTTTTCTCTCTGTTTTGAATGGAGAACAGATAAACAAAAACTGTAAATGCCCGGTAGAGAGCAAAAGAGTAAAATCGTAAAATATTACTGTATATGACTTCAGTAAAAGTATCACCACAATAGAAAATCCTAAACATTTGGCTTTAACTTAAACTATGGTAACCGTGTCTGTCAAACTATCCATTCCCGCCTAAGGTTATGATGCAGTGATCTAAATGCACACAAAAACAGAGAAAGAGAGAGAGAGAGAGAGAGAGAGAGAGAGAGAGAGAGAGAGAGAGAGAGAGAGAAAGAGAGAGAGGGGGAGACAGGGAGAGAGAGAGAGAGAGAGAGGGGGGGGGGGGGGGGGGTGTCTTGTAACACATCACTTTCAATCAACTGCCGATTATTTCGACGTTAGTCCTTTGAAACGGAAAGTAAAACTGTACATCGGTCTAAACATGCATCACTTCATGTACAGTGACTGTAAAAATGTATTGGGAACAATCAATAAACCATGACGAAATGCGATTGCGAAGCGCCCTTTACATACAGATAGTGTTGACATGTATTTTGTCTTCATTACTTTTTCAACGTGATGTTTCGGTACAGGTGATGGTCGAAGTACTGACTACATCAGGAAACCGCAACAATACATTTTGTAATTCGATGACATTTGTTCAGTCATCACTTTAATGTTATAGTATTGGTACTCAAGAAACATAAAAACACATCCAACCTGTATGAAGTGTATATATTTTATGCTTACCACGGCATACAGGAAAAGAACGTTAGGATGACTGACTTGCATTGTCTATCTAATAAAAAAATCAAGGCTTCCCACCATTGGCCTCTTTATGTTACATATATCGCGACAGATATTTCAGTTCCTTTTAGACACTGATATTGTTTTTACTATCTTAGTTTTTGCTTTATAAACTTTCGCTTTTTATTTATTGTTTTCTTATTCGATTTTGTAATGTGATGTGCATGGGATTGAAATTAAGTAATTTGGATTGGCTGTTTGTAGATCTATTTCGACAAAACAGGTTATATTTCTGTCAGTGGGGTGGTATACGTGTACGAGCGTATACATGTACATGATATTGAAGAAATACATGTTTAAACCAGAATGGCTCAATAAGCTGAACGGAATGATCGCAGCGCTTGGTGATGCTCAGTAAGGCCTTGCCCAGGAAGGATTCGTCCATATTCACATACATAGACCTTATTTAATATTTGTTAAAGATTTATTTGCTTTAACTGAAGTTAGCTTACTTGAATTATTTCCAGTTGCGTCAAGCCATTCTAAGAATTCTAACATTCGCCATCTGAATATTGTTTGGCAAATCAAATTGCATCGTCGGCATAATGTAATTCTAGTTTAGGGAAATTTATATTTAATTATTGCAACTTTATATATCACCAAGTATAAAGTATAAGTATTATTATGAATAATATTCACCAAAGCGTCTAATACACCTACGCCGCCTGTTCATTCACCTCTTTTAGAAACTAAACCACAAACATAGACTTCGTGCAGTCACAAAGTCTTGAGGTTTATGATTTGAACATTGAATATATTCCGGGTTTGTTTGGTAGCCTTAGCAATATAAACGAGTGGGTAGATGTTGAAAATTGGGGTGAATCTAGAAATGATACTCAAACAGTGTATTCAGTCACCACTGCGAATTGCGTTCTCATACACTACTCCGAAGAGAATTGATAACTGATACAAATGAGTTATTAAATCTGAGGAATGTCACACACAATAGCCAACATAGACCTTTGTCTATGAATTTCTTATTGATTAATGTAGAATAGGTGTTGTATCCATGCAGACACAATACTCATTTTAAGAACATGGCCATGTAAAGCCTTGCACTGTTACTGGATGTAACCGGCTACACCTTTCTAATATAACATGAGGAGCACAAACAAATTGTTTTGCACAGGCTTGATATAGCTCCAGGTTAGACTGAACATACATGAATCTTACAAATGGGGAAGTAACACACGGCGCTATTTCTGAAATGTAGTGTATCGACATGGCGCAACTGTTGCGGCACTATTACACACTTTCACGGCACTGTCGCGCCACTTTAACGGCACTATCGCGCCACTTTTGCGCCACTATCGCGAAAGTTCGCGCCATTTACGCGCCACTTTCGCGGCATTTTCTAGCCTCTTTCGCGGTATTATAGCGCTATTTTCGAGTCATGTTTGCGATACTTTCACGGTACTATCGCGAAACTATTTTGCGATACAAGGGAAGGAGCTTTTGAAATGTACTGTATGTATCACCAGAATTACCATTGACACCAAGCAGAACTGCACCCAAAGGGCAACATAAACTGTAACAGATCTTCAGTTTTCTTTAAATAGTTTGAGATCACCATGGTAAGACAATGCATTGCCTATGAACAAACAATAGGTGTTGTATATACAGTTGTAAACATATTAAAGTCCTGTACACTTGCAATCTGATCGTTGTCAACATCAGAATACACCATCCAGACTGGACCCTTGCTGGAATAGGAAATACTTAGACATAGTGCCAACATCTTGCGACTCTCAGATGAAATCTTGAGTGAATCAATATGCTGATACAAGTGACTGTGCATGCTTGTGAAAGTATTTCAATTCATACCATAATTTGTCCGCTTGTGAAATATTATCTAAAGCCTATTTATTGTTTTTATAGTGTGTATAAAGAAAGCCCAATTGAAATGTTTTTGAAGATTTATGGTATCAACAATGATATTGAATTAGCATAATAATGTACATTGGGTGTATGCTAATAATGTTTCAGTTTGTATGTCAAAATGGTCCTAGAAGATTCATTAGGTGCTTACCATTGGAAATTAACGTTTTCAAATGGTGTGGACAGTTTAAATATCAAAATGTTTTGTGCTTGCACTAGCTGTAAGGGTTCAGCAAGTACACTGGTTCATAGGACAATAGCCAATACATATTATTTAGTGCCAGTAACCATATAAGATTGGTCCAACTGGCTAGTGGTAAATATGAAATGTATGTCACTTCTTGTGTTTAACTTGGCTTTATTAGGAGAATATTGGAATACACAAATTATGAAAAATGGGTGCAATTGTTTCTATCTCTGACGCAAGTCAATAACCCTGTACCCTTACATGTTCACTGAAAGAATGATCAATTTGAACGTCTTAACGTTTTGAACTCCTGGAAATATTTCTACTTGGATCCTCTGAGAATAACAGGGAGAAATTTTAATAAAAACACAACTTTTCATCACAATTAACCTTGCTCATGCTATCAGGCACAGTCTGCAGTGTAATGACAATGATATACTTGACACTGTGTAAAACACTTTTCATTTCTTTCCCTCAGAATGAATTGCACTTCATGTATTGGTTGTTATCTTTCCTAATTTGGGTAATGTCATTGGACTTTGGCTTCAATTATTCAAGTATTTGATCGTGCATTTTGGCCACTTGGAAGTCGCTGTGCGCTGATTCATCTGTTGGGTACTGCAAAAGAGAATTTCATTCCTGCATAACAAAGACAAAAAACATTCAAAAAGACATCAAGTACATAAACATCAAGTATTCATGACTGGACTTAACAAATAATGTTTACGTAATGTGAGAAACAGATGTTTCATTCTCAATTTTCAGACTTAATTGTAGTAATTGTTTTGGGTTGGGTTGATCAATGTTCATATTCCTGACATAAGAAATATTTTGCACAAACCTGAAACAAACCTGAGACTAAGAGGTCTTGAAATTTGAGAAAGTTAATCTTCATTATTTTTGGGATCAATTTATTTGAAGGCAGGACTAAGATCATGTATTTTGCATGTAATAATCACTATCATTTATCCAAAGGAACAAATCACTCATTCATTCCCCCTAAACTTTCCATTAATTTAACAAACCATTTTATTCGTGCATCTTTCAGTCTTGCGTGTTAATTTCTGCCAGCTGAACTTCCATATAGTCTTCCTGTAGATGTGGATGAGAGTACAATTTTAGTGCAAGCCTATCAAAAGTGTAACAAATAATGGCTCTGCATTATTATATCTGTTCACGTTGGATATACAAACTAATTATGTTAATTGCACAACAATTTATGCACACGCTTTCTACATTGCGTAAAACCCAATTGTCTTATAACTAGTTTGTTTGTTGTTTAACGCCGCACTCAGCAATATTCCAGCTATATGACGGCGGTCTGTAAATAATCGAATCTGGACCAGACAATTCAGTGATTGACATCATGAGCACCGAGCCACGCAATCAGGATACGATGACATGCATCAACCAAGTCAGCGAGCTTGCAATTGACCACCTGATCCCGTTAGTCGCCTCTTACGACAAGCATAGTCGCCTTTTACGGCTAGCATGGGTTGCTTAAGACCTATTCTACCCCGAATCTTGACGGGTCGTCTTATAACTACCTGATAAAATCTAAACAATTAATTTGAAAGTAAGTCCTTAATTAAAGGTGTGTTTCAGACTAAATAAGATCAAATAAAACATGTAAATAATAGATATTAAAGTTTAAGTTTCAATCACATGAGTGATCAATTAATATAATTACTAAAACAATTATGAAATACATTTTACTAAATTAAATTCTAGGTCTACAAATGCATGGCATAGAATTTCGATATTTCATCCCCTAACTCTTGCCGAATTTAATGCCTAGGCAAACTGTCAAATGCACAGGGTACCATGGCACTGCTCAGATACAAGAAAACCATGGTTATTTGACCGACCTATTGGTACATCTTCATACATAATCGTACATCACAGAAACAAGCAACACATCCTTCGTAATCACAAACACACTGTCCACTATACATGGTCCCTTCACATGTTCAGCAGCTGGCCAAGGGATTACACCCATTATGATTGTTTAAGCAACATACATCTGACGTACTTACACCCAGCATTCGTTTCTTTAAAATATAAAATAAACAACTGATAAAAAGAATGAGCACTGCACAAAATAGTTCACATTTCACGTTTACATTTTTACATAATTCGCAGAACAACTAGATGAGAAGTAGCATTGTGATAATCGTACACCGGTTTCTGGTTGGCAAGAAGTGCTCCGTGCTCTTGGTTTCGATAATTCTTCTTGGGTGAAACGACCTGATCGAAGCTGGATGATTGTGGTCTAGTATTGTCTTGCTCAACCTCAATGGATTTAGATGGCTACGTCCAAGTCTCTTCAGGTTTAAATGCCACCCCTCAAGATGATTTGTTAGTTGGTGGTTTGCCAGGGACGTATCAACAGTGGTCCGTGATTCATCACCCAAATGATTATGGATTTTATTGTGCTTCGTGACACAGTCGTCTTTGGTGTTAAGGGTGGATGGACATTCTCTTTGAGAACATTTACAATGAATGGGAGTCTGTAGCCTACTGACCGCCTCCGTGGTCTAGTGGTAGAGCGTCCGCCCGGAGAGCGGAAGGTCCGGGGTTCGATCCCCGGCCGCGTCATACCAAAAGACGTTAAAAGATGGTACTTGTTGTTACCCTGTCTGGCAAGGACTGGTCGGCTCGGAGTCAGTATACCGTGTCTGAGTGGGGTATCCATGTTACATTGCGGCATGGTATCTCAGTGTGCTAGCACTATAAATCGGCATCAGTCTGGACTAGTACAAGCAGCCACACACACACACGTGCATGCACGTCGCTTTATAAGTGCAATAATCTTGGACGCGACGTTAAACCCCATTTCACCTCACCTGTAGCCTACTGTTGATCATGAACATGTATCCCACAAACACTGCTAATACCTCGTCGAATTGAGAATACTCTCAACATCAACCTGTTTCTTGCCTGTGGTTCCTTTTGTAACCCAAATCGTACCAAATTATTAATATCTTCACTCACTCAGTGCTATATATATAATATGTTTTTTCCCAGTAAAGTATTTGTGGATATCGGTCTCTAGTTAGTTGTGCCACATGTGAGATGCCCGTGTCTTCAATATTGTAGATAACATATTATACGTCAGCATGAGTAAGTAAACGGTTGAGCAGAACAAAAAAACTCTGCAATGCGATTAAAAAATCTGAGGCGGAATCAGGTAGACTGGTTGCCGGCCCGATCGTTGAAATTGCGCAGCGTGTTAAGCACCGGGAACCCGTTTTAACCCCAAAAATGTTTTCGTTTGGAGAACGATTTCGCCTGTCATTTTTATTGTCTGTTTTACCCTTTTCCGTTTTTCAAATATATTTTTGGTCAAGCATTTGTGATTAACTGTGCCCAAAGTATTCAAATCTGCAAAGTTGTGTTCAGTTGCCCTTTATTGAAGGCTTAAACGTCCAACCGGTGTGAACACGTTGCGTAAATGCGTTAAACGCAAAAAAACAGTTAATAATAACATGAGCTGTGTTGTGTATCCAACAAGGATAGAACATACTAAATTGTACACCCCACAAGTATGACATATGCTATGTTACATATACCAGAAGGATGACATGTACTAATATGTTAATCCCACAAATGCACAAAGTTTCATGACCCACAAGGGTAACATGTACTAAGTTGTATATCTCACAAGGATAACATGTACTGAGTTGTATATCTCACAAAGATAACATGCACTAAGTTGTTTATCTCAAAAGGTTAACATGTACTGAGTTGTATATCTCACAAGGATAACATGTACTAAGTTGTATATCTCACAAGGATAACATGTACTAGGTTGTATTTCCCATAAGGTTAACATACACTAGGTTGTATATCTCACTATGTTGCAAATGCCACAAAGATGTCGTTGTCGTTATCGTTTTTTGTTTAACGCCGCACTCAGCAATATTCCAGCTATATGACGGTGATCTGTAAATAATCGAATCTGGACCAGGCAATCCAGTGATTGACATCATGGACATCGATCTGCGCAGTTGGGATATGATGACATGCAACAGCCAAGACAGCGCGCCTGACCACCCGATCCCGATAGTCGCCTCTTACGACAAGCATGGGTTGCTGAAGATCAATTATATCCCGGAATCTTCACGGGACTGTACTAAGTTGAATATCCCACAAGAATGACATATGCTTAGTTACACTTCCCACAAATATTACATGTACTAAGTTGCATATCCCACAATGGTGACAAGCACAAGGTTGTATATGCCACAGGGATGGCATTACTAAGTTGTCTATCCTACATGGATGGCATGTACTAATTTGTATATCCCGCAAAGATGACATGTACTTAATTGTATATCCTAACATGATGTCATGTACTAAGTTGTATATCCGACAAGGATATTAACACGTACTATGTTGTAATTTCTACAATGCTAACATGGACTAGGTTGTATATCCACACAAGGATAGAATGTGCCAAGTAACATATCCCACAACGATGCCATGTACAAAGTTGTAAATCCAACAAGGATGACTTTCACTAGGTTGTCTATCCCATAATGATGACATGTGCTAAGTTACATATCCTACAAGGATAACATGCACTTATTTGTACATCCCACGAGGATGACATGTACAAAGTTTCATATCCCACGAAGTGTGGACATATTTCCTGATGAAGTCTCTGAAATGTCCATGCACCGCGTGGTTTAAAACACGTGCGACGGCGTCGTCAGTTCAATTCTAATATTCCCATGTACATTCTTTTTAAAACTCTGCCTGTAGTCAGCACAAAAAACCACAAACACTGGTCTTGAATGTGTGATGACAATCTAATTTTGACAGCCCATTTAATTTTAACAGGTAAAGATGTTTTTGTTTTCATTTGCTAGATGACATCAGAGAAAAATGAACGCCATCGGGATATATGTAAATGATACGTTCGATTCAGACAGAAAGGCCACAAAGTGTGTGTCAACAAAATATCATCTTTATCTGAAGTCAAATTTGTATAAACGGTACAGGGCCAAATTGAAAGATGAAGCATACCTCCCAACAGTTATCACTTGAGGGGGTGGTCAGTGAAGAAAATATGCAAAAAAGATCAACTCTGTCAAATGATACCTGTGACCTTGAACACTGTAGTTGTGTGCAAGTACTGGGGAAACTGACATTTCTTCAAAGGTATCCATGTACCTTTAGTAAGATTTTCTATTTCGTAACCTTGAACTTTGACCTCATGATCAGTGCAAAAAAGGTTTTCCAGGACCTGTTGGAATGAGTCCTCTAATGTAAATAACCTTTGCATAGCAGACATAAGCAAAATTACCGGCGGTGGCAAATGTCACATTCGGACATAACCTTATAGAAGTACCGTTTCATGTTCAGATAATAAGTTTAGGTCATCCAAGTAATATGAAGATATCTTCTGAACTCATTACTGAATCTAATATCGTGAAAATAATAATGTCAAGGTCACCATAATCATCATCTGTTCAGCAAATATGTGACTGGTGTTGTTCGCAGGGATGCAGCTGACATGTCATGAAATATTCTCAGTTCAGTCTCCGCATTTGAACTTAAGTATATGATCTACCTTCACAGACAAATAACATGATCACATCTGGTTTATATTTAATGGCATAACAGGCAACACTGACGAACTCAATTTATCTGTTCATAAAGACATGACAAAACAGCACAGTCGCATGCAGCATACGGTCAGCAGTATGTTTGTGATGGGTTACTTGTCAATGGTATCAATACACACGCATATGCAAACAGATAATTACCTCATCCTGAAGATGCTCCGACGCAAATCAGATCCTTTTTGTGATCTAAAAAAAGAAAGGTTTGCTGCAAAGCGGGTACTCTCATTGTCTTTCTCAGGAATACCTACAGATGCACACAAAACTTATTTTTACTTGGAGAACAAATATTCTCTATCTTCGTAACATTTTATTATATACTGCTGATGCCTTTAGTTCTACTTTATTAGCGCGAAACCTGCACTTGGATGATAACTTTACTTCGATATTTACTTCTACTTATCTGTAATTGCAACTGACACGTTGGTCATCAGCTGTTGTTCAAATAACCACTGCATGCACAATATCTGTGGTCTGATCATTAGTAGAAGTGCTTACATAATTGGAAATCAATTATAGACAATCACTTTTCTCAATACCCTCAACGGCGACCTTGGTAAATTATTAACTGACTTTTGCGTTTAAAGCAATTACGCAAAGAGTTCACACCAGATTTAACGTTTAGGCCTTCATTAAAGGACAAGTAAGCACAACTATGCAGATTTTAATACTTGGGGCACAGTTAATCACAAATGCTTGACCAAAATCGTATTTGAAAACGGAAATATTATTGTGTTATACAGGCCTTAGTAAATGTCATCCTTGTGGGATATACAACTTAGTGCGTGTCATCCTTTTGGAATATACAACCTCGTACCTGTCATCCTTGTGGGATATACAACCTTGTGAATGTCATCGTTTTGGGGTTAACAAATAAGTATATGTTATCCTTGTAGGATATACAACTTAGTAGATGGCATCCTTGAGAGACATACACTTCAGTAAGGTCATCCTTGTGGGATAAACAACTTGATACATTCTATGCTTGTGGGAAATACAACTTAGTACATGTCATCCTTATGAGATACACAACCTAATGCATGCCATCCTCCTAGGATATTCAACTTTGTTCACTCTATCCTTGGGGGATATGCAACTTTGCACATGTCACTCTTGTGGGATTTACAACCTTGTACATAGCATCCTTGTTGGATTTACAACTTAGTACATGTTATCCTTGAAGGATATACAACTTCGTACATGTATTCCTTTTTAAATATACAACGTTGAACATGCGATGCCTGGGAACGTACATCGTTGTAAATGTCATCCATTGGGGACATACATGTCATGCATGGCAGGCGATGGCAATCGTGTATGTAGGTCATTGTTACTTATTTTCAATGAGTAGCATATGCTTTATTTTGTTGTTACAATAATTTCCACCTGGGACGTCATATTTCCGCTGGGACTGTTCTTGATATGATGTGCATCTGTGCAAATTCAATCTCAAAGTAACTAAACATGTTTGCAAGAGCTTGCATCACTGTTTCAAAATAGAGAAATAACCAAACACGTAAACTGGCTGACATTGAAGGTTAAGGTCCTTATACCGGAAATATTATAACTTTATTAAAATAGTTTGACACATAGTGTACTGCATTGAAGTTTTTCACTGTTATTAAATCAGAAATGCACATAATGTTTACAAGCTAGAGGCATGTGTGACAGCATGTATTTATACCTGGTGCCTTCTAGTAATGGCGGTGAAGGGGTTGATTCTGTTGGGACTACAGCTGACTTTCAGTTTGTGCGTGAGTGTTAATAAGGACGAGTGTTCATGACAGTGTTTTTGTGTTCGTGTTAGTGTACTTGTAAAGGATAGATCGTCTTCAATCGCCATCGAAGACTCATGGTGCAACTTTGTCTATTAGTGTTTAGTGATGCAGAGAATACTACAATATCATAGGCAATAGTTCTTTCACTGAGGTTATTGTGATTTGGAAATATTGCCAGATACATCAGCATAATTTACTAGCCTCTGGCTTGGACACACGGATGAACAGTATTAAGCACTTGGTTTCTCCGACAAGCTACATTAGTCCCTGCAATTTACTAAGTGTATTTTTACGACACTGTCAATAGTGTCAGTGAGCTAGGCCCCAACGTGACAATTCACCAAATTCTTATAAAAAAGACCAGACAAGATGCTCATTTCACAAAATTGCTAATCTTGATAAAACAACTGGTATAATGGATGTATATACATGTGGGTAGAAGACTTACATTATGGGACGTTACGTTATAAGTTGCTTTCCAATAAAAGCAACAACACCTTTTCTATAATCATAAGAAATAGTGATCTGATACCAGGTGCTTGCAAAAGGGTAAATGTTTCCTGCCCAACCTGTGACACCTGTCATAAACACATGCAAGGTCACTTCAAGTATCCACCTGGACAAATACGGGAAGATATGGTGCATGTCTAAATATTGCATTGCATTTGAAATCATTTTGGTCACTGAAGGTCAAATATGGAAACGTCCTCCATACTAGAAGTCCTTGAATGCAATAACCCTGTTCAAATAACATTTGGACAGAAGTTGATGGGACAGTTTACAATCGGAAGATCCGGGATAGAATACGTTTTCAGCTGAGTGCGGCGTTAAACAACAAATCAACCATCCAACAATTGGAAAGTAGAAGACATCCCTCTTGTCATGCAGTCTTACAGATCATTTTATGTAACTGGATCTTAATGCATAGCTCTAAATATGAAAGAGATGAGGCGGTTTCACTGGTCTTGTTATTTCTAGTTCAGTTGATTAAATCAGTGGAAGGGAATTGGCTGTTTGACCACTATTGAACACTATTCAATCGTCGCTATTCCAGAAGCCCAAGTTAACTACTTGGCCAGATTCCCTTGTTTTGATTCTGCCAATACGAGCAGATATTGCGACTCTTATGCATAAAGAAACTGATTAGCAAGGAGCGGAGCACAATCAGTACCCATGGGGATGATTATGTGTTGCCTTAAGGTCTTATCCACCAAATAGCACATAAATGCTAGTTCAGCTTCTCACATATTGTTTTCGAAGGAACCTTTAGATGAGATTTGCTTTCTTGTTTGACGTCCAGCGTCTCATATATCGTTTTCGAAGTATACTTTTGATGACATTTGCTATCATGTTGGACAAGTTGAGAAAAAGTTCAAACGATCTGTTCTTATCTCTTTCGTCACTTAAAAGAGAGATAAACACGGAAGCAATGCAGTGATCCACAATCAAATCTCTTCATTCTTCCTTTCTTTTGATTTACTATCCATACATTCATTACTGTGATGTATATCCAAAGATAAAAACTCATAGTGAAACATATCTTAAACCGATATGATTCAGTTTCCGATATAAGTACAGTTCTTCACTATCCTTTATCGTGGAGACTGTGGTAGTGTAACTGTGTCTTCCCTATTATATCTAGCGGCGCTCACCGTTCTAACATGACAACACTTCTAGGCATAGTAGTTTTAACCTGATATTTATAGAAAACAAAACCAGAAAGGTATTGTTTAACGAAAGACTACAAAGTGCAATTTGGTCAGATTTGGTCTTACAAAAAATTAAATTGACAAAATATCTTATTTGGTTTGGTTCTAACTACTCTAATACTTTAATCAATCATATAATTTTATTGGGAAAAAGGCATATTCATGTAACTGGAATTAAAGGAACCAAACCGAAATTAGATATACTTCTAAAACTATTTGAAAACATATATTCAATCGAGAAATTTATTGCTATAAAAAAGGATGACAAAAATAACTTTAACAAAAAGTGGACATCTTTATTCTCAGCATTTGATTCATAGCTCTCTGTTGATACATAATATGTTTGAGACTTATTGTGTGTTGCAACCGTTTTGGTTTAAAATAGGACAATGTTTGTTTCAAAACCTTTAATTTTGTAAAGAGTGTATTGTGCCATTCTATGCAATCCGAAATATGTCTTTGACGGAATACTGTATTAATCTACAACTCTGGGAACAATAAAAACGTTTGAAAAGAAGAAGAAAACTAATGTATCTTGTATCTGTCTAGGTCAGCACTTTATTGATCGTCCTTGTAGTTTTCCTGGTGCAGGAGTACTTCTTCTGTATCCAAGAACATCTCTGATACATTTACAGGGACCATGTCGACAACAAAGACGATTTGGTAATAGCACAGCCAATCAGTTTTTTTATGACTTGTGATTTCGCACGAGTTTGGTAATTGATTCAACGTATAGGCCCATCAGAGTGACTTCGTCCGATATCCTAAACATACAGTTTGATACTTTCCAAAACTAATGGTTATTTTTTCATTTGCAAGTACATCATAATCTATCAGCCAAGTGTCTATCTTGGTGAGGGCGGTCGGGTAGCCCAGTGGTTAAAGCGTTCGCTCGTCACGCCGAGGACCCGGGTTCGATTCCTCACATGGGTACAATGTGTGAAGCCCATTTCTGGTGTCCCCCCGCCGTAAAATACTGAAATACTGCTAAAAGCGGCGTAAAACCATACCCACTCACTCACTCTATCTGGGTGAATGTTGTATCGTAACTGTACAGCGGTCTGGAAAGAATCACCAAGCCCTCATCATCTCACAACCCTTTAACTTCATGGATGACATGTTTTAGAGAAAATATTCGATATCATTTTCTGCATACTTTGACGAATGTCAAACTGTGAAGTGGTCTGTACCACGCCCGCATACCCCACAACGTTTTCCAGCTAATGGGCGACGTGTTTGTAAAGAGAAAATATCCCGAATGCATCATACAAGTAGTTAGGGAAGAAATATGGCGTCACTTCGTTTTGTATACTGTTACGAATGTGACACTAATGTGGTCTGCATACGAATAGGCATTGTATAAAGGCACAACTGTTGTTTTCTTCATTTAGATTAAGTTCTTTTGGTCGTGTGATACCTGGGACATAACATATAAGTAATCGTACATCTCATTATTTTACTGCCCGTGGTGAATTGTGTCAAATGTCGGCTAATTAATTATCCTGACATTATTTTTAAAAGAATAATGCCACGTTTCAGATGTCAGAAACAAACCCTTGGGCCGAGTGCGCTGTGACCATGGGTGTCTCATACAAAACCACTGGATAGCGGAAAATGTGTTCTGACATATTCTGAAATGTTTGTGAAACTTATTATGATTTTTGCATATATTTTTTTACAAAAGCCGCAAAATTACTTGCCTAGTACGCAACGAATACCTCGGACGCAAATAAGTTATAAGGTTGTTGGTTGGTTGGTTTGTTGTTTAACGCCGCACTCAGCAATATTCCAGCTATATGACGGCGGTCTGTAAATGACGAGTCTGGACCAGACAATCCAATGATTGATATCATGAGCATCGACCCACGCAATTTGGATCGATGACATGCATCAACCGAGTCAGCGGGCCTGACCACCCGATCCCGTTAGTCACCTCCTACGGCAAGCAAAGTCGCCTTTTACGGCAAGCATGTGTTGCTGAAGACCTATTCTACGGGTGTATAAGGTATAAGTATACAGTGTGGTTTTACGCCACTTTTATAATAATCTACCGATAACAGAGGAGGGACATCATGAACGTTTGGTTTGTTTCTTGTTTAACACCGCACTCAGCAGTTGTTCAGCTACATTACGATCATGTTTTGATAATTGAATCTAGACCAGCCAATCCTGCGACTGATATGATGAGCAACGATCCACGATGTGGGAATGCGATGATACTCAATCAACAACGAAGTTTCAATAAAAATGAAACAATTGTTCAAAGGGCTCAAATTTAAACTTAGCTGCTCACATAGCTTCACACAATGTTATTATTCTATCTTAATGGCAATAGCAATCCACTCTGCGAATACTCTCGGCTATTGAGTTGGCATCAATGTTTGATCCATTGGTTACATCACATAACTGTATATTGTGGTGTTCCAATGGCTGGATGGGAAATTGAAACCTGATTGCATTCATCTATTGCGTCTTAACCACAAGGGTACGCAAGGATCATACTAACCGTTCATATAAGCCATACTTATCGTATCAATAGTCACTTTTGTAGGAGCCTTGTTCAGAGATAACGTTATTGATCAATGCCGTTGAAGTGACGGCTGTGTCTCCGCTGCTTTGAGCAATAGTTCATGTAAAGATCCTTGATGTGGTACTTCATTTAATAAACGACAATACATCAATCGTTTTCCTTTTCAAACTTCTTTCAGGTTTTGACTTCACAAACTCATTATTTTCAATGCATGTAATGAATGCAATTTCTGAAGTATCCCCAACGATCATATTTTTAGTCAACTGCCTTTTCAAAGCTGTTCATTTACCTTGGAAGGAATAAAACGTTCATATCTTTTTCTTCTGAACATCAAGTCTTTTAATTATGGCAAATGGAAGCGACCAAATTAACGTTTGCACTGTCTGAAGTATCGGCTGATGATGATGACTACTGACACACACAGCAATAAATGAGTATGCGGTTCATGTGTATTTACTTAGACGAGTGTACTGTCAAACGATACCACAATGTAACGTACTCAGTAATCCGAATTCCTTGGGACGATGGAATGAATTTCGAGTCACATGTATTTCGGGACAAGCGGATTCATAATAAATGTATAGCCGATAAATAATGGGCCAGGAAGAACTAACAATCCGTAATTTGTTGTGTGATGGTTATTCTGTATATTCCCAAAGTCTTTTTCTCTGAGAAAAGATAAGCCTTCGTGGTCTAGTGGATAGAGCGTCCGTCCGGAGAAAGGATGGTCTGTTGTTCGATACCCGGTCACGTCGTACCAAAAAACGTTGAAAGAGTGAGTGAGTGAGTGAGTGAGAGAGAGTTAATATTTAACGTCAAATCGGCAATATTTCATCCATATCGTGACGAGAAGTTATACACTAATAATACATATATTTAGACTTTATAAAAACCTGTCATCGAAGGACAGTACAATAACCAGAATATCACAGATTAGATTTAAAACTAGTTGAGGAACATTTAAAAGCAGAACGAATGACATAACAACACAATATAAAAAAAGGGCTAGAGATCGTTAGTAACTAAAGGGAGATCACCATACTAGGGACCAAGGGGGCTTACAGAAAAAAAATATCGATGTGTAAAACGGAATTTGACGCTTTTTCGACATAAAATGACTGCTTTTACTATTGAAATAATGTCATGAATAGATAAACAATTAGATAGTTTTACCGTGTATTTTAATTGCACAAGAAGAATATTTCAAAACAAGCAAATATATTTTCATGTATTTGTACACGACTTTGTGATTATCTCTCTCCATCTCGTCTCAGAATTATACACTTAAAGATGCGATGAAAGCTCTTTTCGTGTAGAATTATCAGGATAATCGTAAAAGGTTCGATCGACGGGGAACATGGTATTATTTTTATTTTTCATACTTTTTACAATTCTTGGAGAAGTAATAAACTGTTTTACATCCTGTGGTCACATCGGACGGTCAGGCTTGCTGACTTGGTTGATGCATGTCATCGTATCCAAATTGCGTGGATTGGTGCTCATGATGTCAATCACTGAATTGTATGGTCCAGATTCGATTATATACAGACCGTCGTCATATTGCTGGAATATTGCTGAGTGCGACGTTAAACAACAAACAAACAAAACAAACTTTTACAAAATGGTGTGTTCACTTACATCAGTTTACGGAAGTTAACGAGGGGACTTTAGTTGATTCAGGGATCGCATATACATAACTGTGACATGTAGGAAATCCGAAACATTCTGACAATCTGTGTACTATTAATTGTTTTTTAATGTTATTCATTGTAACCAAGATAAATAGTGATTTTGCATCAGTCATGGCGTCACGCAGGACGGAAACTTTGACCATATCTGTTGAATTTACCAAATTATTGCAATGTATCTCATTTTAATTCCCTAATTCTTTAACGACTTTAACGTTCTTAAACACTGAATATTGCTTTGTTTACGTTTCAAACAAGTGACGCTTTCCGAGCACAGCGTTCGTTTTCAAACTCAATATGTTTTGCTTGATTTCATCTAGACACTTTGTATTGGTGTCAAAGACCATTTATCATTGGATTCTGAAATGTATGAGGAATTCAAGGATTTATGTGTTTCAGCGGTGTCCTCCCATTAGTCATACGGCCCATTAGTCATACGGGTTAAAACAACATATGGTATGGTTGACTGCACCAACAACTACCTTTGTAATACCCACAATTTAAGTGGAATGATCCAAGAAACACAAAATTACAACTTTTAATACTTTTAATAATCTTTTGATGCTCCTCGGCATAGCATATATATTCAATGTAGCACATATCATCATCAATGACCTATAATCTTATACGACATGTATACATAAATAATCACATTAAGTAAACACTGTAAGTTAAATGATCATTAACGCAGGATCACATATTAATATTTTGAGTTTGCAGTTTCACATTTAGTGGTCAGTTGGATACAGATAATCAGCAGCATCCAGAAACTAAACACATTTTTTCTGACCTTCTTGGAGTTGGTCCCACAATCTGATGAGTCGGTTTTCCTTCTCGCGATACACTCGCTTTCTGCCTTGGGGAGCAGCACCAAAGTCAATTTGACGCATCTTGGCAGATGCAGACTTCTCAATCTGCTTGATTAGTTCAAGAAAACGACAAATGTCTGGATGATGATGTGGCAGAGACTTGTTTAGTCGGTAGTGGAAGCCTTCCAGATTATTGTTCGTGCGAGGTCCAATGTTTTGGTGGTGATTCCATAGAGGGATGGGGAATCTAGCATCATCATCAACCCAAGTTGTTACAATATAATCATTAACTCTCTAAGCGTTGTCTAGTTCTGGCGTATCGTCCATGGCGTCGACCCAGGCATCTTGGACGTCAGCTTCCAGTAACAGAGCCAGGGATGATGCTGTACATCGCCTAGAAGCAACATATTCCACTTTAATCAATCCTGCCATGATAACAAGAGTGATATGCTAGAGTCTAAAACATAGACACTTTTATGTACTAGTTTGTGTTTTTTTAACTCAGTTAAGAACACTAAATAGTTTGAGATGAATCCTGTACTTGTTCCCAAAATATCATAGGTATTTATTTAAACTAATCCCAAGCTTTCTAATTAGTGGACTAATCCATTTTGACCAAAGGGTATATGCCTATTGTTGTTTTAACTAATCCCTCATTTGTGTATAACTATTTGGAGTATGACAAATGGGCGTATGACTAATGGGACATGACCGCCACAGCTAAGTTTGAATTATACATGATGTAATCGGCGTCTCATAACCGGCATACGTGAACCTGATTATGTAAACACTATTCAGTAGGCGAAAAGTTCACTTCGGCGTTCGAGTTTGCATAGTTTGCAAAACATTCTAAACGATTTTAGGTTTTATCGGCGACGTTTTTGAATGTTTATTGGCGATTTGATGAAAGACAAATACCCGTGAACTCTAATATGCTATTTGTGACATTCATTTCTCCGAGTAAATATCCGAAATTTAGATTTACGATGTTCCAAATTTTCAGGGGCCATTTTCAGTAAATGTGCCTTGCCTAAAATGATAGTGGATGATATCTTAGAACAGGGAATTTCCCACAGAATTCAATGAATTGTTTTGGGTGTGTGATGTATGCTTAATTTTATTCGACTTCAAGGCGAGGGTTGAAGAGGAGGGATATAAATATATGTCCCCCTGGTATCCAGGCGGTTAAACCCCATTTCGCCTCACCTCACTTCACCTCAACTCTGAGAATAAGTACAAAATATTGGTGTCTGTATCATAAATCAGCCCCGTTGGCCTATTGTTGGAACGACGTCACTAACATTTGTTTCTGACGTCATGAACAATGGTTGACTTAATCTTCAGTTATTTATGACGTATGAAGTCACGTTGGTATTATTGCTCTTCGCAAAATGAAAACAATTGGAAAGCACAAGAAAAACAGATTTAAGCAAAATATAATGTTCATTAATATAATACTTCTATCGCCAATATCATTTCATTTTCAACAGGAAGAGATAACTCCGACAGTTCGACATGGTGAGTCTCTCATTACTCACAATCACAGCACAGGGGCCTTTTCTCAGCCGGAACCACCGGCTCGATTTATCGAGATGTCAATCTTTGTTTCGAAGTTCTTTGTGAAAACGGATATATTTACTAACAAGCAACCATACTTGAGAAGAAACAACTTACTGCAATGCTGTAGAGATTTTTTGCTCAAATTCCTCAAAACATGTCAAGGCTTACTTAAGCGATACGTTGTGAATATTTTTAAATATACAGACAGCAACCTTCTTTGCCAGGTTTTCAATACTATTGAGAAAACTACGTAAAACACCTTTGCCTTCACAGATTCCTTACTCACGTCAACTATGGGAATTCCGGATTCGAATGATCTGGAGCAACACCTGCATGTTGCAAGAGGAGGTTTTATGATCAGGCTCGGTGACGTTGATAGTGTCATTGCACCCCGACGGCATGGATCGTTGCTCATAATACCAATCACTGAATTGCCTAGACTCGATTATTTGCAGGCCGCCGTCATAAAGCTGGAATATTGTTGAGTGCGGCGTAAAACAACATAAACACCCTCAACAAATCTTGTGTTCTTTACACTTTTTTGCACTTTACAGTCACATTTAGTATTTTTCAAGGCAATGAATGTCAAGGGTAAATGCTGTTTGAAGATGTTCACCAATCAATGCAGGTCATCGATTTTGATATCTTTATATAATATACATGCTGTGTTGACCTTCAATATAAAGCATAGCTATTTGTCAATCTGACACTTGTGCAGTGCTCAAGGTTACATCACAAACGCCCAACTCAATACCATCAGGCTTCAAAGCGAGTCAATCCATATCCTCCACACGGGATACCGAAACACTATAAAGACGCCCTGGTTTCTACAGTGTATCGACTGTTGAACTTTACCTTTTCAGTTAGGAAGCAAGATAATAGTTACCATTAACCTAGAAACCATTCGTTACATAATGTGATCAAATTCTTTATGCTTCTCTGATGATGTGATAATCAGCTGGTCGATGCTGATGTCGCTGAAAGCTATTAGATGGCTTCGTGCGCCATTTCCCCGGGACTATTTTTGCTTTAAATATTCTCCAAGGTCGCCAATTCTCACGGCGTTGAGAAATCCTAGTAACAAGTCCGACATCGAGGCCAGGCTCAGCTCCTTAATTGCTGATACGGAGACCTTGAAATCTGGCGCGATGGTGCCTTATGTGGCTTTACTCTCGCCGTGAAATGTGTCTGAGCGCCTTTCAGACATCGAAGCGGACAGCCATTCGGTCATATAACGGAACACTTTCACCTTGCTCGTTGACCTTGTCTAAATGCATAAATGGATATTTTTTACTGTCTAGAAAGACAGACTAGTGTCTATTCTGGACGATCCTGTCATGGTGCTCGCGTTGCACGTTCGTGTTAAAGAAAAGCTAGTCATGGACAAATGCAAAACTGATGCTTCAGCGACACGCCATCAACCACATCCTCGAGTCTGACCACCCGATCTATTTCGTCGCCTCTTGCAATGTGCGGTTGTTTAATATGCCATTCTGACTGGCACGCCAGCTGTACCAAATCTGCGTGTTGGTGATTAAATACTCCCATGCATGCCCTCCGCCTCTGATAACGATCCAGTGAGTTGACCTCATCTTTGTTTGTCAGCACCATACCCGCGCTGGTAGGTTTCACCAAAAGAATGAGTGAGGCCTTAACGCCTCTTTTAACAGTATTCCAGTTATATCACGGCGTGTCAGCTTAATGTGGGAGGAAAGCCCGAAGTGATGCAGGTCTCAGTCGTTTACCACTTCGCTGAAACCCACGAGCACGGGTATGGTGCAGACAAACCTAGAAACATAATCGGGGCGAACCGGGATTCGAACTCACAATCATAGGTTTCTGGCGTGCCCAAGGGACACAACTCTGCACAGCGAATCGCGGCGCCTTAGATGCCTGGGCTACCCGTGCCCCCTTCAGGACAGTTTTTCGGCCTGCATCACGCCGGGGTTTCCTCCTACATTGAGGTGACACGCCTTTAAATAGCTGACATACTGTTCAAAGCGGCGCTAAACCACCCACTCACTTATCAACCCGAGTGTCGCTATATGGCTGAAATAATGCCGATGCGACGTTAAGTTTTAACTCACTCACTATCAACCCGAGTGGAATTACGTGGTGTTTTTATTTTTATATCATATTCTATGTTAAAAAGTACAGTTGCGAGACAACAATAATGTCATAAAATTTCAAACTTTCCCCAAACAAGGTCTACATAATCTTGCTATTTCGTCACATATGTTTCAACTGTTAGTTATAATACTGACCATAATACGCCACAATTTTAACTGTTTCTACACACGTGTCGTACATTGCGTTTCGGTCATGCGTTACTTTAAGGCTTTCCGGGCTATCGCTCAATGGCTTCCATTAAGTGCAAGAACATATTACCATCTGTAAATCCATTACGGTCATTATCATCAACATGCTTCGTCCCCAGTCCAACAGCTGGATATGCCGACAAGGCTGAAATTTTTAAACCTATTAAAGTTGAGGAAGCATGGGTAGTTCGGTCATTGGGGGTGCCTAATTTCTTTTTTTTGGTCCTATGTTCCTCGGTTGGAATCCCTGATTCGCCCAGGCAATGATACTTGTTTCGTCACCACAGTTCCAATACTCCGGTGTTTCACCAAAGTGGTTACCCGTGACGATCCGGTGTAGAATAGGTCTTCAGCAACCCACACTTGCCGTAAAAGGCGTCTATGCTTGTCGTAAGATGCGACTAACGGGATCGGGTGGTCAGGCTCGCTGACTTGGTTTGATGCATGTCATCGATCCCAATTGCGTGGATCGATGCCCATGATATTTATCACTGGATTGTCTGGTTCAGACTCGTTTATTTACAAACCGCCGTCATATAGCTGGAATATGGCTGAGTGCAAGTGATGGTTACACAAGGATGATAGGGCACCCGCAAGCAGTGCATGGGCTTTTTCACCTAATAGACTATGAGTCTGCCCTCAAGGACATACCGTCTACATGGTTTTATTTTGTTGATTTGATTTGATTGAAAACAATCAAAACATTTTAAAAAAATGTTCGCTTAATACACAACTTGAAAATCAATAAATTAGCTTTTTGGGGCACAAACTTACAATTTCTACACATGGTAGGGGTCATGTGGATGCAAATTCATTTCATACAAACCAGTCTTCATTTCACCAATAAATCTTTACACACATTTACCCAGCCACCGATTACTTTCTCAAACCATTGCAGGAATGAGTGATGGTAAAATAGAGATAATCAAATTTAACAACAGTTCCTTCAATTTTCAATTGCATAAAACTCAATTAACTGGCTCTCAGTTAATGTTACTCGATTCACTGAACGTAAATAACATGAATCATGGTTATAATTATATTTCCTGCATTCATCACTTCAAAATCTATCGTAACTGAAAAGAAGTAACTGGCCCGTGGAAATATAACATCACTGTCCTCATTATTCTAATGTCATCAAAATTTCACTTTCATCTTCACTCAAAAAGATCAAACATATCTCGACCTTTATTGGCAATTGGTTCCATTAGTTCAGGAAATTAAGTTTTGGCATAGTTGACCTTAAAACGTTCAAGACGATGGCTTGTGTGGTTCCTGACTTATCCGATACACATCGGACACCGGCACAGACACATCGTCAAGAGGATTGACGCCAGGCGGCTTGACCATTATCAAACAAATATTTACATGTAGAGTTGTTTTAATGAACTGAATTCGAATGGTCCCATGCTCTAGTCTATGCCTGTCCACAAATTTGAACCCGCCTTTCAAGAATTGGAACGGTTCATGGTCGATTTCATTGAGAAAATGTACGAAAAAGACGCAGTAAAGTGCCATTATGTTAGTGTTGAGTCCCATAACAGGGTTCACAAAACAAATATTTTGTGCCTCTACTTTAATAAGTAATGTATTTCGGCTTCAACAGCCCTTAATTTCCAGCCAATCAGATGCTTTATTATTTCTAGTTGAAAACAGGGGTTTTATAGAAATGTCATGTGAACACTTGGGGTTTGTTCAGTACAGTACGACTTGTTGTTGATGTAACATTTATGTATTTATGACCTTAGGAGTGAAATTGATCTTCACTATAATTTGACCATCACGTATTTCAAGAACAAAACAAAAGGCTGTTCAGCAGGTAAAACAAATATGATGACCATAGCTGTCAGTTGTCATAGATCTAAGTTTTCAAATAATACAACTACTATTTTAAGTGAAATCAGCAACCATACCTTACGAATGTACGATACATACGTATAATGTTCCTGGCATGTCCAAGCAATGGGTAATTATAGTACAACTCATTGATATCATAGCCACTCCTTGTCAAGTATCAGTTCAATGTTTTGCATTCAAATAGTATAACCTATAAATGCATACGACCTATATGACATATCTGCAGGAACAATATGCATTAAAACAGGAAACATACTTTACGAATAACCTTGGGGTAGCTGAATCAATAAAAAAAATGGACCCGTGAAGAATCCGGGGTAGAATAGGTCTTCAGCAACCCATACTTGCCGTAAAAGGCGACTATGCTTGTCGTAAAAGGCGACTAACGGGATCGGGTGGTCAGGCTCGCTGACTTAGTTGATATATGTCATCGATCCCAATTGCGTGGATTTATGTTCATAATGTCAATCACTGGATTGTCTGGTCCAGATTATTTTACAGATATAGCTGGAATATTGCTGAGTGCGGCGTTAGACAACAAACAAACAAACATTCAATAAATGTATACATTACAAACCACTTTTGGAGGTCAGTGTCCTTTGGATCAAAGTTACATTTCCTCGTATTTACCATGTGACATCGCACAGACGTTATGTCGCGTGGGTACTTGATAAAAAATTGTATTTCCGACCTTATGCCATGAAGTAGTGTTTCCTCCATGGTTTCAATGTACGTTAATCCTGGAGACGAACCCCTGGAGCAAAACTCTATAATGACTTCAGTTAAGAGGCGCTCCGTGACTGAAGTCATTAAAGATTTACAGAAACCTTAGGGAACTGCCCTTCTGTAAGGTTCTACCACTCAATGCGAGACCGAAAGCTACTCATAACATACCCCGTTTTTATGGAGATATGAAATAAACGACTTTTGATATTTCAGGGTAATTTGAACCTCCCCTATGTTGTTCCCTGATGTATTGCTTCGGACAGCAATGATGCCTTCGTGCCCATATCTACTAATTGTTAGCCATAGACGAAAAGGAGTCCTTCGTCGTACATCTGACATCCGAACAGAAAGCCAGTGTCCTTCACAAAACCAATTTGCGATAATTGGTCAGTAGGAGGTTTTAGATGAACACCCATCATGTATTTTGAGATCATACATCTACAACTGTATCTCTTGGATAATTATCCGGACGAAACCTGACCCTCAAATCAGGGCAACAAATCCTTTTATTTTCGACACGTGGTCATTCTTCAGAAGCCAAATGAGCAACAACATTCGGAGAAAGACTGATAGTACCATCCTTGAATTCATCGCATTTACATTTGTACCGTTATACCCCACTGTAAAGAATCAGCGTGTATGTATGCAACTTGTGTGAAAGTACATTCCAACGTGAACATGGTCAGTTTGACTCCCGTTAGTATACAACTTGTACGTTAATGTACGATTTGCTGTTCATGCATATATGTTTGTTTACTTGTAGTTTTCTGTAAATGTATACAACTTGTACCTTTATGTACGGTTTGCTGTTAAGGCATACATGTTTATTTACTTGTAGTTTTCTTGATAAATGTATACAACTTGTACCTTTATGTACGGTTTGCTGTTAAGGCATACATGTTTGTTTACTTGTAGTTTTCTGTGAATGTATACAACTTGTACCTTTATGTACGGTTTGCTGTTAAGGCATACATGTTTATTTACTTGTAGTTTTCTGTAAATGTATACAACTTGTACCTTTATGTACGGTTTGCTGTTAAGGCATACATGTTTATTTACTTGTAGTTTTCTTGATAAATGTATACAACTTGTACCTTTATGTACGGTTTGCTGTTAAGGCATACATGTTTGTTTACTTGTAGTTTTCTGTAAATGTATACAACTTGTACCTTTATGTACGGTTTGCTGTTAAGGCATACATGTTTATTTACTTGTAGTTTTCTGTAAATGTATACAACTTGTACCTTTATGTACGGTTTGCTGTTAAGGCATACATGTTTATTTACTTGTAGTTTTCTTGATAAATGTATACAACTTGTGCCTTTATGTACGGTTTGCTGTTAAGGCATACATGTTTGTTTACTTGTAGTTTTCTTGATAAATGTATACAACTTGTACCTTTATGTACGGTTTGCTGTTAAGGCATACATGTTTGTTTACTTGTAGTTTTCTGTAAATGTATACAACTTGTACCTTTATGTACGGTTTGCTGTTAAGGCATACATGTTTGTTTACTTGTAGTTTTCTGTAAATGTATACAACTTGTACCTTTATGTACGGTTTGCTGTTGAGGCATACATGTTTATTTACTTGTAGTTTTCTTGATAAATGTATACAACTTGTACCTTTATGTACGGTTTGCTGTAAATGCATATGGGTTTTTTAATATGGCGAAATCCTCCTCAGTTAGCTCTAAACTTTCTCGGGCAATGTCAGTTCTTTGTTCCTTAAGATCAGATGTAGAAACCTGGGCACCCAACAAGCCGACATCTTATTCATTTGTAAATGTTCATGAATAATAGTTTCAATTGATCCATGACTAAGACCTGTGTGTTCCTGTTCAGCAAAGGTGATACATGTACGTCTTTCTGACAGTATAAGTTTTCATCAAGGCTTGTTCTCACAGCCTTACACATATCTGCCCAACGTTCAACGGTGTGGAATAGCTAGGGCACTTATCCCCATGCTTATGACATGAATTTCTTGGGGAGGCCTTTTCTCTTAGGTCAAAACCTTACGCTAACGTTAAACTTGACGCTAAAGTTAAAAAACTCAGAACTCGTTCTTTTTCCATTTCTGTGTCCATATGGACCCCTATCACGTTCAACAGGCTGTCACAAACATAAAACATCCTCCACTGATCACATACACTTGCAATGAACTATGCACATGTACTACATTGACTACCATGACAATGACCAGTTCACTTTGTCATGGCCCATAGTTGAAAGTCAGTCAGGCTTAGAACTTTTTGACCAGTCCTCGAACATTAGACGTCTTGTCTGTATCGGTAGCAGGAATACATTCAACGAAGACATGAAGCGTCACCGTTTGTAGCCTGTTCTGGCCCCACTTGCATGTTGGCAGTGATTGACCTTGTACAACGTTCAGGTATGACTAGGTGTACATACTATGTGCGTTACATGACATTCCTACCTGTACTTGTATTGTTGTTCCAGCTCGTGAAAGTGTTGATAACATCCCGGCCATTCACACTCTGGGGATTATTTCAATACAGACACTTTTTTTCTCTGATGGATCCACACCATTTTTTGAGGATCCGCAAAATAGTTTTCAGAACATCCAGCACGTTCAGTGACCGAGTTAATTTCTTTGTAAACCCGAGGACAAATTTTTTTAGCCGCTTCGGGAACAGACCTGTTTTCAAAAGACACCACCCACAGAATATGAAATAGTCCCCTAATAGGCCATCTATACAGCCATACACTTAAGACCACAGACATAATTGTACAGGGTGCATTTTATATCCTTGCATCAAAATGCATACTTAATCTCAGTAAATTGATGACAGCTTGTGTCGCATTCTTAAAGATTAAGGGCGAGTCGAACCAGTGACCGAAATATTACCCATAACCCTTCGTATTTCCAATGTCAATAAAACCTAACGTCTTCTCAGTTTTTGATGGTATTATTGAATATTTGATGCTCGTAAAATTTTAACTTTATAAATTTCATGTGTATCAAGTTCTTATTATCACCTTCAAATCTAAAAGGACATACTGTTTATCTTTCTTGGAATTGTTTGTTGATTATGCCGCACCCACCAATATTCCAGATGTATGGCGGCGGTCTGAAAATAATCGAGACTAGACATCCTGACTATCGATCTACACAGGCAAATCTTACCTGGATCTACACGGGGATCCTTGTAACCGCAACGAAAAACTGTCTGTCAGACGCTGGGCAGTGTCCACCCACATTCTCATCTCATCCAAACCACAATAGTTGGTCTGCAATGCTACGGAGTCTAAGATATCATACTTAGGCGACACTTTTTTTATTTCTTGGTTTACGGATTTCAAACTCATTTCAAAAGTAAGGCAGGCCAATTAAATTTTTTTTTTAAAAAGCCTTAGGTAGGTAGGAAAAAAAATATCTTCGGGTCATAAAAGTAAAATAACTCAATTTTTCAAGAACATTTATTATATCCCTGGCACTCAGCTTTTGCAAGGATGGCAACATAACAATATTCATGTCATGGGTGGAAATGCATGAAAGACGCTGTTATTGTGGCAGCATGGGCAACGTTTAACTCTTTCAACACCAGCCAACCAGAAGATTACTGCTGTGACACCAAGTTCCCAGAGACTGTGGTGTGATAGATGAAACCAACATTTATCAAGGAATTATCTGCTGAAATTAACATCTTTGCTACTACGTGTTTGGCCATACACTATTTGAAAGGTCTCATTAATCCTATAAATTGTTTATAAATATGAAAGTTATGTGTATTTCATTATCTAAATAATTCATGAACAACTAAATAAAGTTCGTTTTAAATAAATAATAATGTAAGCTAAAACATTCATAACGTCCAAATTTAGCGCAAATCTAACGATTTTTTTGGCAAATATAAGAATTCATAAAATCCACTTACCTACCGTATTCGACATAATAAGCGCCCAGGGCGCTCTCAAAATTAGAAATAGGGGGCTCTTATTAGAATATATATTTTTGAGTTCAAAGAGCGTAAATTTCGTGGTTTATGCTGAAATGTTTATAAACGACAGATATATTTTTCCAGAATTTAATTGCCCATAATTAAGGGTGCATATAACAAACGTATTATGCACGAATAAATAGCCTTGTGTACATTTATCAATCGGAAGGGGTGCTAATTAGGATTGTTCACTAGCCAGTATATTAACAAATATCGCCGTGGGCGCTTATTAGAGCGGGGCGCTTATTACGTCGAATACGGTATTTCGTTTTAATTTTCATTTGTTTACGTTGTTGGAACATTATTTTAAAAAGAATTACAAATAATATATGTCATCACCAATTTCCCGATGATAGTGGCTGTCCGCTCACTAACATGAGGAAATACCTCGGTTTTCAAAGCTTCGTATGAATAACACATACGTCCTGCCATGTCAGTATACATTAAAAAAAACTTATATTGTTTCACCGACAAAATCTGCTACAAGGTTCGTGATTGGTCAAATTTAAGCACGTGACCTAAGGCAGCTAATCAAATTACAGCAACGATAATTTTCAGACTTTGGCGAAAGGTTTGGGTTAAATCATGTTATTCTGAACGTTTTAGCATGAATTCGCGATCTATATTAAAAATATGGAACTTTATGGATGCATAGAGCTAGTTTATGAGCTGTGACAAAGATTTCTTATGCATATATTTTGGCATTAAGACATCGTGTCCGAGCCGAGAAATCCAGGCGACGAAAGCCGAGATGTCATTTGACTTAAATATGCGATCGCACGAAAAGTTGGAAATAATAACTAAGATGTCAGTTTGGCAACTTTTATAGATACATTTTTGATGATTTTATTACTTTGTAAATAAAGACGTTTCAGCCCGTGAGGACCCGTTGTCGAAGTGTGTCCGAGAATTTTATTTTCAATAACATTGCGGGAAATAGTGTCAAGTGAATATATTTTTAATCTATAGATAACAAAATGATAAAATCAAATGGAATACGTATTTCAGACATTGTGAAATGTGATAGATTGAATAAATGAATGATATGACAAGTAGGTTAATATAATTATAAACTATTTTGACGTGGCTTGGGCGGTTTTCCGTGCGGTGTGACTTGTGGCTTTGAACGGCCAACAGTGTTGAATAGTTAAACTGGTCACCACTGCGCTTTGCGTTGACAAGCTTTGATGGTATTAGAGAAGGATCCCAGCAAGAAATATCAGAGTGACTTCCCTTTGCTTTACGCTCGACGAGGAAAAGAAATCTTTTTTTTGTTTGAACTTTTTGTCGAAAAGATCGGCGGTAATAAAAAAAAGGGTAATTTTCATTTTTATTTTTTTTTAACATTTGGACTTTGAAAGAGCGGCGCATCCGTAAACCAACAAATAAAAAAAATGTCGCCTTAGGACTCTTCTGTCGTGGCTGCGAGTTAGACATCAAATCAAAATAACACATAATACGATAAGAAAGTTAAAGTGTTTAGATGTTGTTTTAACGCCGCGCTCAGACATATTCGAGCTATATGATGGCTATCTGTAAATAGTCGAGTCGGGGGTGACAACCCAGTTAACATCATGAGCATCGATCCTCGCACTTGGGATACGATGACATGCATCAAACAATGCATCAACCAATCCTGAAGACTCGATCCCGTAAGTCGCCGCTTCCGACAAGCATTGGTACTGAAGACCAATGCCAACACGGATCTTCATGGGGAGACACACAGACAGGTACTTAAATCGCATTTGGCAACCTTACACAAATATATCTCTGTGTCCCTGTTAAAGATAAGTTTAATAAGTAGGTTAAATCGGTCTTTAGCCTGCCAGGGACACGTGAATTCATTTGATTAAGGTTGTCTAATACTATTTAGGCGCTTATCTCGTACACAGAAAACAGGCAAATCTCATTTTCAAGGACACAAACAAGGACGAATCGCAATAGAATGTATGAAGCACATCAAAATAGAGCCATCATACTAAAGCTATAACAATAGGTGAGTTGAATCCTAAAAACTTCCACCTAAGTTCAGCCCCTACACATGACTTTTGAAATAAGCATACTAGACATATAAACTCATAAACCCAAGTTTATGATTTTATTTACCGGAATTAATTATTGTAACATTTGGACCCGTGAAGACCCGGGGTAGAATTGGTCTTCAGCAACCTATGCTTGCCATAAAAGGCGACCGTGCTTGTCGTAAGAGGCGACTAACGGGATCGGGTGGTCAGGCTCGCTGACTTGGTTGATGCATGTCATCGTATCCCAATTGTGTGGATCGATGCTCATAATATCAATCATTGGATTGTCTGGTCCAGACTCGATTATTTACGGACCGCCGTCATATAGCTGGAATATTGCTGAGTGCGGCGTTAAACAACAAACAAACAAACAATTAAAACAAACTTTTACAAAATGACGTGTTCACTTACATATTCAGTACACGGAAGATTACGAGGGGACTTTAGTTGATTCAGGGATTTTATATACATTACTGTGACATGTTAAACAACAAACAAACAAACTAATGTTACATTTGAACAATCAGATATAAGATCGTCAAATACAAAAGCCAGACCGACCGTATTTCAGAGACTGATATTGATATTAACTTAGACATGTGACACTTTTCTTTCAGAAAGTCAAAACTAATCTGATCATTGGTGAGAAAACTCATAGTGGTTGTATCTGTTTACTAGCCAAGATTTCTTTGATTGATTAAGAGCGACATAGTGCTTTTTTAATGTCAAGTTTGATGTTCATGTTCCCTTCAGATGGCGAACATATCACATGATTGGTCTGGCATCCAAGCTCAATTTAAAGGTTTTGATGCCTTGAAAAGCTTGACGTATGTGGGCGACAACAACCGATTCCATGGTCATGACAAATCTATTCTAAAAGCAGAGTCCATTGTACGAATCTCACTGTATCATGAACATGTGTTTCTGAATGGATATAAAATAGTAATGGTACCAGGTGTTCGGAGAAATAGTGAGTCTATGCTCCCCACCGGCGATACTATTGCATATGTTTCGATAGTTCGAGAGTGAGTGAGTGAGTATGGTTTTACGCCGCTTTTAGCAATATTCCAGCAATATCACGGCGGGGGACACCAGAAATGGGCTTCACAAATTGTACCCATGTCGTGAATCGAACCCGGGTCTTTGACGTGACGAGCGAACGCATTAACCAACAGGCTACCCGACCGCCCCCGATAGTTCGAAAAGCAACCGTACGGTCCAAACGTGTATGTTTCATGAAGACAAAGTCCTGTATTATAAAGAGTCCTTGCAAGCTGTTATTGTGCTAAGGGAGCTATTGCAACGATAAAAACAATATGATCAACAGTTTTTTATTTCTTGCGTTTGTCGATACTATCAATAACGCATCATCGATATTTACTGTGATATTTAAATTGTCATCAATGTATTGCTGTCGGACCAGGGACATATACGATGTATCAATATTTCGATCAGTGATATACCCCTAAGGATGATGTCGGATAATGTAAAGTAAGAGAACAAAAGCTCTTTGAAGATTCCAGGGTAGAATAGGTCTTCAGCAACCAATGCTTGTCGTAAAAGGTGGCTATGCTTGTCGTAAGAGGCTACTAACGGGATAGGGCGGTCAGGCTCGCTGACTTGGTTGATGCATGTCATCGTATCCCAATTTCCTGGATCGATGTTCATGATGTCAATCACTGGATTGTCTGGTCCAGACTCGATTATTTACAGACCGCCGTCATATAGATGGAATATGGCTGAGTGCGGCGTTAAACGACGAACAAACAAACTATGACACGCAATTATAATAAATCACCAAGCATAACAGCCATATCAATTCAGCCGCCTCTTACGAATGCCATGACAGGTAAAACCTATTCTTATCCTGGATCACTACGGAATAACCTGGGGCCAGGTGCCAGTGTTTAACTATCACAAAGAACGTAATTCCCGAAATACACACAAAGAAGCTTTTGTAATTTCCTGTAACTGTTGGACACATCGCTTCCTTGGTGCAGTGCCTCCGGTTCAGCTTTAGTAAAGTTATCTTGACATTGTGTGTTGTTTGCAATCACGTATTTCTTGATGTACATTGTATTATCTCCTGAAACATGAGTTAGTGAATTGTATTTAAGTGGCTTTTTGCAAACAGGAATCAAATGAATTCAAATCAAAACGAGCAAGGTTTGTCATGACAATACTTGTGTATATGCTCGTTTGTTGAAGGTGATTTATTATCTGCTTGGACTGACCATTTGATTTGACCTAGGATTTTGTATGGAGACTGGATCTTTCAGTTAACCATGTTAAAACAGATATTTTTATGAGCCGAAATATTGTTTGTAAAAATTATCTTGCACCACTTTATTGTATTTAAACCTTCATATTTCCCAGACATACAGAGAGCATAGTGTCGTCAGGATGATGGCATAGGACGACGATGTCTCTTTCGTCCACTTCCAGGATTGTGATACAAGGGGTGATTGATAAGTTCTTAGCCTCACATAGAAAGACTTACCCTAAAGACATTAAACGGAGTTCTTTTTAAACATCATCACCTCAGACATTTAGACACGTTTGCCAACAATGTTCCGTAGAAGTTCTTCTCTTGTTTGTCTAATGTTTGCCGTAAAAGGCGACTATGCTTGTCGTAAGAGGCGACTAACGGGATCGGGTGGTCAGACTGGCTGACTTGGTTGATGCATGCCATCGCATCCCTATGATCGATGCTCATGATGTCAATCACTGGATTGTCTGGTCCAGATTCGAGTATTTACAGACCGCCGTCATATAGCTGGAATACTGCTAAGTGCGACGTTAAACACCAAACAAACAAAATCAAGGCTCTCATCCCATTATGGTGGCATAGAAAGGGGCAAGGTTTTGATGATATGCGTGTGACTGGCTGTGCAGAGTTGCGTCCCTTGGGTACGCCAGAAACCTATGATTGTGAGTTCGAATCCCGGTTTCGCCCCAATTATGTTTCTAGGTTTGTCAGCACCATCCCGTGCTCGTGGGTTTCTCCAAGGGGTAAACGTCTGAGACCTGCATCACTTCGGGCTTTCCTCCCACATTAAGCAGACACGCCGAAGCTCATATTAAACGCCAAGGTGACTAGTTTCTCCACCACCATGGCCATGAAACAGAAACAATGTTATTACTGCCCACCAATGTCCTGCCATATTGTCTTCACCAATGACTAAAGTAGCTCTTTTATTTTTTTTCAAGATGTGCGGCAGACAATTTTTTCAACAGTCTGAAGCATTATTACTTTTTGCAAGCATTTCGTTAAAAAAAGAATTATTGTTCGCTATTTCATGGTATCGGCCCTGTGGTCAAAAGGTGTGTTTATGTTTGCATTACTGTGAAATTTAAAAGAAAACTGGTGCATTTCTAGCATGTTAGCCCAGAGATACAAGATAGTCATGGCGCTTCTTGGGTCTTTTAATTTCATTTTCACGAATTTGGCACCAAGGGGGCATTTCTTATTTCAAATGATTTGTTATAAACTGCTTTTCTACTGACTTATATTCTGTATCAATCTGTCAAATTAAAGTTAACTGTCATATTTTTCTAGCATAAAGCGAAAAATCAAGTTGCATATGTAATGTACTAACAGACAAAAGTGGTGAAAATGTTTTGTTATTGACAATAACAACGTAACATAATATTTGGTCTTTCGTATGATCCAGGTTTTATCATAACAAATTCATTGACAAAACCCTGGTAACTAAAGACAGCCACACACAGAGTGTGTTGTAACAACTCAAATAACAATGTCAATATTGGGTGTGACCACCATTTGCGTTGATATACGCGAGGCAGCGGCGGCGCACTGAAGACACCAGATGATTGAAAACAGCCTGGGGGATATTGTTCTGAATGTCAACCAAACATTGGTCCAGCTCAGCTTGCGTTACCGGTTGGTTCTGATCCTTTAGGTATGTGTTGGCCCAGCACATCCCAGAAATGTTCCATTGGGGAGAGGTCTGGACTAACCGCCGGCCAGTACAGCAATATTATGCTGCCTCAAAAAGTCTCTTACAACACGTCCAACAGGTGGGCGGACATCATCATCCTGCTGTTGCATTGCATTTGCACGAGGGTAGAGTATGATATCTAATGATGTCGTGCCGGTAGTGTACGCAATTGCAGTTGCCATTAACAATGATGAATTGTGTCCTCCCAGGAGTTGTGATGCCATACCATACCATCACACTTCCACTCACAAATTGACGAGGTTGAGTCACGCAATCTTCATTAAAACGTTCTCCTGGACGCCTGTAGACCCTTGCAGGATCATCAGAGCTGTCCAGATGACACTTGGACTAACCTGTGAACAGTATACTGTCCCAGTCTTGTCTTCTGACCATCAGATGCTGTCATCACTAAGCTAGGCATGCCTGACGGTGTCGTGGAAGCAAAATTGGGTATCTCACTGGACATGATGATGTGCTCCCTCAAGCAGTTACGTACGGTTCTGCACCTAATTCGTCTCAACCCAGGAATTGGCCGAGCTACTAATGTGGCAGTTTGGTATCGATTGTTGCTGCTGCCCCATATTTGAGCCATTGTATAGACATTTGTATAGCTAATTTGTCATTGATCTTTTGTGGTAATTTACTGATCAAACAATTTCGTTCTGTATGCACCGATTTTCGGGTTAACCTTCGCGTTTTAATTTGGTAATTAACACGTAAAAGAAATTGATGGTATGATTGGGATCTGAATGAAATTTTCTTCAAATTCCTATTATTTGAAAACAAAACCTTTTTAAGTGTTTATTCACTTGGAAATCAGTTACAAAGACACTGAGTTTTAGCTTGTGACATTTGTACAGTTTCCAAGTGAGGAGCAAATGTTAGCTGTAGCTACGAATAATCGCGTTGATGCATAGCCTTCAATGAAAAAAAATAATTTTGTCGTAGAATATTTGGTTGAGAAGGAACTTTTAGGCGAATTTGCTTCGACGTGGATTATTGAAGAAAGATAAGAAAGTATTAAATTAAAAACCTGGAATTAGAAGCTCACAAGTGATAAGATTAAAGAAGAGATATGGGGCTATAGAGAATGTAACTGACTCCGAGCCGACCAGTCCTTGGTTTAGCCCCTTAATGCCGAGCGCCAGACAGGGTAACAACAAGTACCATCTTTAAACGTCTTTTGGTATGGGGGCGGTCGGGTAGCCTAGTGGTTAAAGCGTTCGCTCATCACGCCGAAGACCCGGGTTTGATTCCCGACATGGGTACAATGTGTGAAGCCCATTTCTGGTGTCCCCCGCCGTGATATTGCTGGAATATTGCTAAAAGCGGCGTAAAACCATACTCACTCACTCACTCTTTTGGTATGACGCGGCCTGGGATCGAACCCCGGACCTTCCGCTATCCGGGGGGACGCTCTACCACTAGACTACGGAGGCGGTCTAAACCAAGATAATGTTCATGCCATATGGATCATGATAACAGTTGGGGCAACAATGTCACTAATATCTTACGCCTACAAACGTCAACTCGTAGTTAACAAGCGTCATCTGATGAACTGCATTCTGACATCTAATTCATTAGCCTCTTGCAGAAGGATCTCACTGATGGGAAAATGTTGCAGATGGCTAATCTGCATGCAATGCACCAGAACATGAGAGCATTAAATGGTGTACCATTTCCTGATTACCGTAGGTCAAAACTTGCCACCTCACACTGGCAAACATGTGCTGATTATACAACTACACTTGTTTTTTGACAGCTGTGACATTTAAAATACATTAAAAACCTTTATAAGAGACAAGGTTGAAGTATTGGCGTTGCCTATCACATTGCAGCCATTGAGCTGCTGTCAGTTTACATAGCACTGGGAAAAACTATGGTAGAGGCATTAGCTGCTCTCCATGCCTTCTCTGGAGCAGACATTTCAGGTTGAAAGGGGGAAAAGCAGGGCTTGAAATAATTTGACGCGACAGTACTCCATTCACTTGTCAAGCTTGGTATGCAGAGTGGCCCTCAGACCTATCTTTGTTCAGATATGATGCGTTTTATGATGTATTGCTATTTTGACATTCAACAGTACGATTTGGTTAATTACTGCAATGGGAATGACACAATACATCTGGTGATTGACAGGACACTATCCTTTGATCTTGTCTTTATTTTGAGAACCGTATTGTAGTTTTAGGTTAAGATTTTTTAGATTAAAAAGACACATCTATGATATAATGTGAAGAACGTCAGTCAATTATTGTCATCAAAATCATCATCCTATGTTGACTAAGTGATGACTACTGGATCTGACTTCTGGCTATTTTACATATTTATGCCAGCCATAATGGATCTGTGGCCCCTCAAAGAGGTCTTTGCACAAAACTCAATAATTGAAAAACGCATCAATGAAGTGTTTTATGTAAAACCCATACGTCAATTATTGTCAAAGAACTCCCCCTATGATATCTATATGATCTGAATTAACTGTTTTATGTATTGTGGCGGCCATATTTGATTTGGCCAAAAAAGGTCTTCGCACTTAATTTCAGACTGGAACCAAACTTTTTATACATAGAACACATTAAATTTTAATCAATGAAACTTCACGCGAAATGATCAAACCTGACTATAAGGAAAGCATACGAGCGACTGTCGGTTCGGGACTAGTTATCTCCGAGCCCCGCAAACTTAATAATAAACCCGAACTCTTTATAGTCTGTATTCATACTGTGTGAGTCGGCCTTGCGTCCTGTGAGAGAAATGTGTTGATGATCTTGATGCACGTGCACCAAGCTCCGTCACGAGTTGATCATTACAATGCATGACACAATGAGTGTTTCTGTTTTATAAGGCCCGAAACGAGTCTTATCAATCCCTTGTACTTTTTTGTAATAAGGGCGGAAATAGTAATCAGCTCGTCCGTCCATCAGTTCGTCTGTAATCATTTTGGGTCCGGACCATATCTCTAAAACTAATCTGTATTCTGTCATTAAAAATTGCACACACACAATGACTAGGAAATTTATTATTTCTGTTACTTCCGTTTCCGTGGCAACACGTTTGAATTTAACTTTGTTCCTGTTCCTATTGGTGTGTTATATCCAGGCCATATCTCCGAAAATATTTGGTATTCATTCATGAAAACTTACACCCTCTGACTCAATTCACAGAGATGTGTTTTTCGAGAGCATGTCTCCCAAAACCGGTATTCATCAGTACGCACTGGTGTGTTTTATTCTTGACAGAATTGCAATTATCTGTTACACCTCTGTTTCTGTATATGTTATTATAATTTTGCATTATATTATCATGATTATCCATATTTATTTTCATGCAATTGTACTACGACATGAACATGGTAACATGAACAGCAAGATCTTGGGCGTCTTCTCTTCAGATGATTATATGCCTTTTTTGCCCTTCCCATTATCTGTTGAGTGCGCTGGTGACTGGTGTAATCCTTCCCATTTCACCTATATCCCGCTTAGTCCTGTTTCATTTGCATTATTACTCAACACTATCTCATAGCTAGTATCATTGTAGATCAACGGATGTCGTTTTCCTACCTCGTTATGCTTTACTCGGCTAAGAGTCTACACTAATAATTTATATTTTCATTTTGTGCGCTGCATTACTTCAGTAAGTCCAAACAAAGAAAGAGGATCACCAAAAAGATGTATGATTTTTTCCATATGCTTACTGACACTGTTTTTCCTATCTGCTCATTCCGCTTATTTGTCTCAGTCAACAATTGAGAAGTGAACTTTTGGACTTTAAATTAACATGGAAATATAGGTAAATGTTCCTGTCTGCTTCAAGTGTTTTGAACAAACAGTACATGTATCTGTATTTAAGCAATAACATGGAAACATCAGCTCATGCGGATGAAAGTCCTGGGCACAAGTTGTAATTTGTACTTTTAAAATATTATCTTTACCTGATCCTCTGCAGTTGCTTCGGAAGGTTGTAACAGAATAACTCAACTTTGAATACATCAAATATACGTTTTCCAGCGATGTCATCCCAATCAACACCACAAACACGTTTTGTCTCTGCAACCCAACCCAAATCTCCAAGACTTGCTACGTTTGGTAAAGTTACAGCAAATTAAACTTTATTTCTTTTCAACATAGACCCCATTGAAATTAAGAGTGATATTGGTTTGTCATAATCGTGTTTAATGTGCCATTGTTTTGCAAGGGTTAATTTGAGTTGACTTATTTTTGTAACCTATATCTTAATTGTACTTCTCATCTACCTTGGGGCAAATGTAACAACTTACTAATGGTTTAAAATACCTAAATTTAATTGCACAACTATATTTTACTTTTATATCTCAAGATGATTGGTTGGTTGGTTGGTTGTTTAACGCCGCACTCAGCAATATTCCAGCTATATGACGGCGGTCTGTAAATAATCGAGTCTGGACCAGACAATCCAGAGCATAATATCATGAGCATCGGTCCACGCAATTGGGAACGATGACATGCATTAACCAAGCCAGCGAGCCTGACCACCCGATCCCGCCAGTCGCCTTTTACGACAAGCATAGTCACCTTTTACGGCAAGCATGGGTTGCTGAAGACCTATTCTACCCCGGAATTTTCACGGGTCTATCTCAAGATAATATCAAATGCTGCAAAGGATGCAATCTAGCACGCTATGTATACATGCTACCAAGGATGCAAACGAGCACACAGAATTATTTAAGATTAGAAGTATATTTGTGATGCTTTTCATGAACAGATTTGTCCAGGTTAATGACCATAACAGTAGCAATAATATATGTCTCAGTATGCATATATTTTGTCTCAAGCAAATGGAGACCAACCTCCTTCAGAAACTCATAGGCAGGAACTAGAAAACGGTAACCTGTCATCTGCGACATCAGCACAAATAAGGTGGAGTGCTTTTTCGCGCAACTTTAGTCAATGAGAAAATTTTAGAAAGATCTTGAAAACGAAAATCTGAAATTAGTGCTAAGAGGAAGATCAGAGCTGAATGTGCTGAATCTTCTTTTAAACGACAGACGGTGAGCTGCAAAGAAAGAGGAACGCAAAGATGACGATGAAATTGAGAACGAAAGAGGCAGTCGCCAAGACAAGAAATGTTTCCCTCGACCTCACCACCCGAGGAAAGAATACACTATTTGAGAGATTAACTGAACAAACTGGATAATGATTCAGAAGATGTTGCATCTTGCAGTATGATTACTCGCTACATCAACAGACCTCACAGTTTAGAGAACTTCACATTTGCTGATGGGGCAGCATCTTATGACTTAACCAGGGGCGAAACGTCTACTTGAACAAGGAACAACTTCTGTTAATGGTTTCATTGACAATGTTGAGGAGCAGCAGGAGCCAGAAGTTCCAAAGGGAAGAGGTGATGGCCCAAGAAAGAGAAGAGTTCAAAGAATTCTACGTTCAATACGATATGAGAAAGATTTCCATCCTATGGATTTATACAGGGGATGTGTCATGCTCTGCACACACTGGAGAAGTGAAGATATCCTGATAGGATAATGTGAACCGTTCCAAACAGGTACAAGATGTAATCTTTTCACAACTTCAAATCAATGAATTAAATTCCGTCGCCGTTGATGAAGCCGAGATACAGGCCACACGTGTCTTACGTGTCTTGCTTCAACAAGCAGTGAGGTGATTCCCTTCGATGCATTGCTAGACAATGAATTCTGAGCATTGGAAAGACCTCTGTACACAAAGCAAAGGCATTTCTATAATGACTCGTACCACGTACGGGTCTCATCAGGCCATAACTGAATAACTGATATGAAGTAGTAACATATAGTTACGTGACGTCATAACATTTAGGAGAACAATGACGTCACAATACCAAGGTTACAATGGACAAAAAACTTACGCCTTTACCTATAACTTAGGCGTGTGGTTATGAATGAAATGTTGCTCTTTTTTAAACAATGTAGGTTCATGATCAAAATTTAGCTTATATAGCGGGAAAACTAAAAAGCAGCCGCTTCCACATGTATCTAAATGTTCACTGAGTGGAATCGTGCGGTTGTGTGTCTGCTTTATTTGTGAATGGTGAAGATTCATTCTTCTTTTTAATTTATGTTCTGTCTTTTAGGTGTACGTAACTATATGTTACTACTTCATGTTCGTTATTCAGTTATGGCCTGATGAGACCCGTATTTAATTATTACTATAAATACTCTGATGTGAAATTGGCGATGTAAAACTAATTATATGTGTATGTTCCCTGATGTGAAATTGGCGATATAAAACTAATTACATTTCACGAAGTGTCAATGGTTTGTCTCTGTCTCTTCACATTAATTCAATAAGTCTTCAGCAACCCATGTTTGCCATAAAAGGCAACTATTCTTGTCAAAAGAGGCGACTAACGGGAGTGAGTGAGTGACTTAAGATTTATAGTCACATCGGCAGTATTTCAGTCATATCATGACTAACAAAAGTTATAAATAATATAACATACTAACATAATATATACATTTAAACAATAAAAGCCTGCCAGTGAAGGACAGTAAAATAACTAGAATATCACAGCTTATTATTTAAAACTAGCATATAACCATTAAAAGATTTCACTATATGTAACGATACAATATGAAAAAGGCTACACATCGCCAGGAAACGTCTCCCCAAGTAACATTGCATGAAAAGTTGTCATTTAAATATCTGGGTCAGTTTTGTCAAAGTTTCTAAAACTTAACATTACCTTGTCCTGAAAAACGAAATTTGATGATAAAAAAACAAAGCAGGTGACAATAAAACCGATCGCCCAAACGCATCATGGCAACGGCCATGGTAACCCGATGCACGTGAGTTCCATGCAAATTGAAATGCACATGCGTTCCCCCATTTCTTGACCTATAAAAAAATCCACCCAGATCGGATAACATTCATTCGTTATTGAATTGCTACCACATGCCAAGATTGACAAGAAATCAGCGACACCAAGCCCTTGGACAATGCCAATGCATTTCAAGTCCACGTAAGGACTATATAGGGCTCCAGCAACGTTGCCAGACCACTAACACTACAGATGACCGACCACGTAGTGGAAGACCAAGGGTCACCACCCGACGTCAGGATCGTCAGATTGTGCGACAGCATCTTCAAGATCGCTTTGTTACTACTGCGGAAACTGCTCGACAGACCATGTGGACACACCACCGACATATTAGTGCGGACACCGTGTGTCGACGATTGACGAACAAACACCTCCACTGTCACAGGCCACACCAAGGACACATTCTGACACCACGTCATCGCCGGGACCGTCCTCAGTTGGCAACACAGCACCAGCATTGGTGCCACCAGCAGTGGAGAAGAGTCCTCTTCTCAGACGAGAGCCGTTACTGTATCTCAACAGCAGATGGCAGAGAGAGAGAGAGTCTGGCGTCGCCATGGGGAACGTTATTCGGATGCTTGTGTTGTTGAGAGAGACTCGCGGGGTGGTCCGAGCGTCTTGGTGTGGGGTGGAATTTGTCTTGTACAGAGGGTCGGCCCTGGGGTCTTCTAGAACATCGGTCCAGGGAGGGGCAATAGTGTCACAGGGGCTCGGTACATTGATCAAGTCGCGTCGCCGCGACCGCGAGTTTCAGCATGATAACGCCCGTGCCCCACACTGCGACAGCAACAAGAGACTTCCTCCAGCAGAATGGCACCAGAACCATGAAGTGGCCTGCCCTCAGTCCCGATTTCAATCCCATTGAGCACCTGTGGGACGAGATTCAAAGACGGCTGAATGACATCCGAACCAAGGCCGACAACTGCAGCTGAACTGCATCAGGCGTTCGTCAGAGTTCGGGCTTAAGTGCCTATGGCCTTCATCAACCGCCTCATCCATTCCATGTATTGACGTTGCACGGCAGTCATCAATGCACAAGGCAGACACACGAGATACTGACTTCTGATGCCATTTACTCAGAGACTACTTATTTTGTTAATACATTAGTTGATTTGTATCAGATTTCTTTAGTTTAGTAAATGTTAGGTCCACCTCTGGCTTCACAAACTGCCATGGTGGAGAAGAGAAACACTGAGTGGGGGACATGTTTCCAAGATTTATTTGCGCAGCAGAAATATGAGATTGTGTCCTTATTCCGAGAGGTGGAATAAGAGATGATTTTGTTTGGTAGAGATTTTTTTGTACAGAGGATTAAAAACAGTCACAAGCTGGATTAGATTTCGAAGAACCTAATTTAGATATATATTGCAAATACAGACTTTTTATAGGCGAAGTTCGGAAGGTTCCAAGGCACAGCCTCAGGCCTTGATGGTGAATAGGATCAAGAATTTTTAAATTGCGTTTTCAAGCTCCACCATTAATGATGGAGCCATAATTTAGTTTTGAGCGGATAAGTGCTCTGTATAGTTGAAGGAGGGTTTTCTGATTTATCTCCACTTAAAGTTTGAGACAACTTTCAGTATGTCCAGGGCTCTTCAGACTTTTATTCTTCAAAAATTTGATGTGAGGCAGAAAAGTCAAATGGTGATTAAAAATTATCCCCAGGTACTTGGCTTCTTTTACAACTTTGATAGGAGTCTAATCTAAAATTAGTTCGGGATCTTTGTGCGGTTTATATTTTCTACAAAAATGAATAGTTTGTTTTAGATTTTGAGAATGTAAATCCATTTTCTGAAAACTTTTTTTGTATTTTATTCAAACATAGCTGCAGTTGCCTGTTTTTGCCACAACAGGAAATATTAAAATCATCCACAAAAATGGATCCATCAATTGAATCATTTAAAACGATAAACTATTGATTTTAATGCTAAATAATGTGACAGACAAAATACTGCCTTGTCGGACACCATGATCCTGATTAAAATGATCAGATAGGGTAGAACCCACGCGGACCTGAAATTGTCTGTCAGTTACAAACTTGGATATATATTGAGGCAAACGGCCTCTCAATCCCAAATAATGTAAATCTTTTAAAATCCCGTATTTCCTGGCCATGGTAGTGACATACGCTTTTTCTTAATCTAAAAAGATATTGATTGATTGATTGATTGATTGATGTCTAACGCCATACTAAGCAATATTACAGCTATATGACGGCGGTTTGTACATAATCGAGTTTGGACCAGACGATCCAGCGATTGAAATCCTGAGCATCGCACGAAAAGGTTAGACACTGCATGCTGGTTAGTAATTATTGCATTTTTTACAAAGAATTCTAACCGAACCAAATGGTCAACTGTACTTTGATTCTTTCGAAAGCCACACTGAATATTTGTAATTAAATTATTTGATTCCAAGTACCAAGTTAATCTATTGTTGACCATGCGTTCCATGGTTTTGCAAACGCAACTGGTCAATGAAATGGGTCTATGATTTGAGGGATCACTATGATCCCGTCCAGGTTTCGGTATGGGTACAACTATGGCATCACGCCACCCGTCTAGGTGAAGTAAGGGTCGATTGCTGAGTGCGGCGTTAAACAACAAACAAACAAGTAAGGGTCGAAGTGGTCTGTTGGGCAAAAAGAACACTTGTTCCTCGCTCCAATGCCCTCAACCACCAGAATCCTGTCCTCCGCCGACACAGGGGCGCAGCCCACGGCAAACAGGTTGCCCAACTCGGTCGTCTTTTACGATCAGCAATGTGGTGCTGAGGACACATTCTACCCCGGGTCCACACGGGGGAAGAGCGATTAGCGTGACCCAACACTCGGAGGTTGCTCTTCATGAGTGCCGCGACTAACGGAGTCGGGAGGTCATCGTTTCTCAGTTGCGTGGATCGATGCTCACTATGTCAATCACATCGAGTCGACACGCGAAAATTAAAAGACAGCCATCATGAAATTGGAATATTGCTGAGTGTGGCGTTTAACAACAAACAAAATATAACCTTAATTCACAAACTGATGTAGGACATCAAGGTTTCCATGCAGAGTGTCATTTCTCTGTGTTGGCGATTTAGGTCAATTGAGTCTAGTTTCTGATGCATTCCTCTTTTCTATGGCATTAGCAACTAACTTGTGGAAGAAACTGGTCAAAATGTTTGAACTGCCCACAGTAAGGACACCAAGCCCCTGGAAACTCGTCTCTGTTCACGTACGTATACTTATATGTTTCTCCTAGTTTTTGTTTTTCTCACCAAAGGGTTATCTGATTACTTTAAGATGAACATCGTCACAGGCAACATAATTTAACACAACATTATACATTTTATGTTTCTTAACTTTTTGGGAATATACACATATGTGAATTGATGCCTATGACAGTTGGTTCGAATCCCGGTTGGCCCCGATTATGTTTCTAGGTTTGTCAGCATCATGCTCGTGCTTGTGGATTTAGTGTTAAACGGGGTGGTGGGGTAGTCTATTGGTTAAAGCGTTCGCTCGTCGCGAAAACCCGGGTTCGATTCCCCACATGGGTACAATGTGTGCTACCCTTTTCTGGTGTACCCTTTATATGCTGGAATATTGGTAAAAGCAGCGTAAAACCATACTCACTCACTCTCTTAATAACTGTCTGTCATCTGAAGTGCTTAGAGTTTTTTCTTTATCATGATGGAGGCATATATCTTTTTTAATTAATTTTAGTAAAGCAATGGCAATAGGTTTAGTTAAAAATACAAAATAACGGAATTCAAAACGGCTAATATATAAGAAGAAAACAGCGTTATCACTATCCCCCGCCATTGGGTACATTAAAACTTCCTTTGTTCATATTGTAGTGAATATTAACTATAACAGAGAATAAAGCCTTTAGAAGAGGTAGGCACTTGGGCCGCTTAATTTCAACAGAAAAAAACCATTAAATGTGCAATTAATACACACAAAAGGCCCCTTCTCTGGAATAATAACTCACTCATGATAAGTATCTCTTAGATAAGTTCATTTCAGTAGTTTCTGATAAAACCTTTCCCCATTGCAAACCATAGTAAAATAACATGGATCAAGGGCGATAAAAATAATTACGGCACCACTTTTCCAACACAGCCTTGACAAGTATCTATCAGATGAGCATGCAACATTTCATTCATGTAACTTCAGTAGTTTTTGAGAGAACTCATTTGAGATCATGACCAGTAACATCAGTGTGTAAAAGTCATTTCTCTGACTTACATTATTTTTGAGAAAATTTGTCCCTTTTGAGAAGCGGACGGAAAGACGGGGGATAATAACGATCTCTGCATTCTTGGTTCGATGGCACACATCTTGCAACCCCCCCGAATCTCATTAGTAGGCTCTCATGAAAAGCAATGGTCCAACAACCTGACTCTTACTAAAACATCTTTGAAATAAATGTTACGCCAAGAAAGGTCTGGCCGAGTAATTCCAGAAATGATTTGTAATCATTAAAAACGAATGAGTTTCCGGTTTTGTGGTCGTGTTATTGATAACAGCCCTGTTGTAATGACAAGGGAAATACTGTACTGTATTTATTAATATTTCATATACCTACAATTCGTTATTTGTATGGATAAGCACAATTTACGTGTTTAATACTTCCTATTTACCTTAAGTGAGTCACTTCTTTTTGACAGAAAGATTCAAGAATGTGTTTGTTACACAAATGAGCTATTGGTTGGTCAGCATCTGATTCAGCTGATGATGTATCGGATTCTACGGCGTCATCCAGACAAATAATAACCGGAGCAACACGATTAGTATCTACGCTATCACATCGACGGTCTTGGCGTTGTACTTCTATATCAAGATCTCCAGCTTTTTGCCATTGATGTGGGCTAGCCCTCGGAAAGGATGCGTGTATGATCTCTTCAACTGATGTGAGTTTAAATGTGATGTTATTTTGTGTCATGAACCATTTTCAGTTACTCCAGATAAGCTTGAGTTCACAATATCTGACATGCGTTCAGAGCACAACGTGACTACGTCAGGCAGCCAAGGCATGTGTCGTGTACTGGAGAGGTTTCTCATCCAGACGGAATTGCTCTACGAGTTTTGCTTTCGCTTCAGATGTACTGGAGTCGACATTACAATATGCCAGATTATTCTGCATCGTCGACTTCAGACTGCTCATGGTTGGCGTGACAATGACACTGGGTTTCTTTTAAGATTAGGCAGTAGCCATTCATTTCCTGATGAAAGTCATCTCGTTTCTTTTTACTCAAAGATAAACCCACGCCCTTCAATTAGCCCCGTACCGGGAGATCCGGCATGCAAGGGTTACAATGGGTGTTTTTATGTGTCCATCTGACGGTCATCACATGTACAATGTAATCAGTGAAATGGTTACTGATTTGATGGTTAAGCGATAAAGACGATGCGCAGATAGTGTGCTCGCATATTATCTCTGAAAACTGCTCTATCGTCTTCACGTGAAGTTTACCAAAAAATCATGTAGTGCGATGTGGTCTGGGAAACATTTATAGTGTCTTAAATTTCCGCCTGAATTCAACCAAAGATCGCCGGCATCTTTTGCTTATGTAGTATTTACACTGCAAACTTATCAAACATGTTTCAAACGTATCAGACACCCTACTTGTCCTGGATTTAATATTGAGACACACCTGCGTATTATCATGCTGTAAACTGTTTGGTACGACCTCCCAACAAGTTCGATCATTTACTCCTTATCACATTGTAAAGGGTTTACCCCTATCTTTCTTAGCTGTTAGGGATGTAAACACATTCACACAATGTTTCAGCTTTTCAACGTCATGTCCGAAACTAACCATACTATGGCCCTTTCGAGGAGTTTTCTCACTGGCACTTTTTGTTTTAAGCACTATGTTTCTACACTAAGCGGGTGATTCCGGTAGAACAGGATAAGCTTTCCATTTTCGCGAACACCAGGTTCTGTGATGCATTCATATAATTTTCATCACGATTTTGCCTAAATGCCCTGTTTCGGAGTGAGTTTGGTTTTACGCCGCCTTCAGCAATATTCCAGCAATATCACGGCGGGGGACACCAGAAATGGGCTTCACACATTGTACCCATGTCGGGAATCGAACCCGAGTCTTCGCCGTGACGAGCGAACGTTTTAACCACTAGGCTACCCGACCGCCCCTGTTTCGGCAGATGTTCGAGACATATTATTCTCTGGATATCATTCTCTCTTAATGTTTACGAAAATAGATTTAAACATTCAGGAACTGTGTCAATCCATCAATCCAACATTCCATGACGTGTCACTGATAAATCTAGTTTTGGTCTCAAGCAAGGGGTCAAAAAGAGTTTTTGACACATTGCAATTACTCGTGCAATTGGGAGAAGACAAGGAGCCTGAATGTTACATGACATTTGGTCAATCACATTACGCGACACCAATGGGAAATACTGCCATACTTGTCGCCGACCAATCGCAACCACATCTTCGTGAATGTGTTCGTTTTGTTGAACGTTTATGTTGAACAGATTGTGGAGACAACGCTGTGAACTGTCAATTTTTTTATTGGGTAAAATACGAATCTAAGTCAATGTAGCCAGGTCTTATCATTGGACGAAGCTGTAACCACAACCCTCAAGTCATTACACCGTACTGGGCTCCCACTAGGGTCAACACATACAAAAGTATAATATAAAAATATCACACATGTTATACTGTGTATGTTAAAACGTCACTTCCTGTCACGTGATAAGGCACAACCTGTGTTTAATCCAGGTTGCAGCTTAAGGACACTCAATTACAACAATAACAATCTAAATCAACAATTCTTAAATACACAAACAAAGATATTTACATTATGTTAATACTATGTAATGAATTACCAATGACGTTTGTCTTCACTGCAATTACTTGAATAATTTCAATAATTTCTCTTATCCTTATCCTCTTATCCCAGCGCTGTAAATATGATCAAGGTAGAATTCTGATTGTCTTGATAAAAATATGAGCTTTCGTGGAAAGGATGAGGCATAAGTGCCCTATTTAAGTGCCAGGCATAATTCAAGAAATAGGGTACACCTTTAAAAATCATGACGAAAGTTATCAGATGTGTTCATGTAAACGAGAATAAAACCCTGTTCATTTGAACAACAGCATATTTGGGACTTATAACAACATATACTGGATATGAATGAATAAAATGTGTCAAAAAGTCTGTGTTTTTGTTTTCAGGAAGTATTTGGACTCGAGGAAATGATTGACCCAAGCTGACGTCTTAGAAGGTCTTAGAAGTATATACAAACAGTACAGACATATGGTAAAATATCATCTCGGTTAAAAAAAAACTAACTCATTTGGTCCAGTCTGAAGTTCAAAATTTGCAAGCGTGAACGAAAAATGGCCAGTTGGCACACATGTGAAGATGTCACTTTTGCATAGCAATATTTTTCTGCAACTTCAGTGACCCCTTATCAGAACTCGGTCTTGAAACAAACAACCCCCAACTGTATTTACATGTTTGGGTAAATTTAATGGCAATGCGAAGATTAAAGTAGAAAAAGATTTCGCTCCAAACGATTGTGCGGTTATTATTTGTCAAATATCATCATTGCCATACACCGGTATACCTACAATAGTCTCAGAAAGGAATAATAGTTTTAATATTTTTTGATTAAGTGGACGAACACTGGATTCGTGTTAAGATATATACAACGGGATTTATATATATTGAGAACAACACATTAAACATTGTAAATATTGTGAAAAAGCTAAAAGCTAATTTAAAAGCAACATAGTAACAGTATATTTTTCATTTGAGTACACTACAAGAAAACTTTTGAACAAACTCTTTGTTAATCAGATTAGATTGACAATAACAATTTCCCCAAAATATTTAACAAGCTGTAAACGTCGGAAGGCTGAGAAAGGCTCAAGAGATTAAAAAATGCGGATTTAATTTGCTATGAATTAGGAAATAAAATCTCAAATAAGATTACATTGTTTATTCAAATTTAAGTTAAAACAAATTACAATGAGAAAAATAATTTTTCAGAATATTATATCACAAACACATTCAGAAGGAAAATTAATACTCAGTCAAATGCAATATTCGTTCACTAGTTCCACTTTTATATGTATCACTACTGTTTTTGCCTCACATGCAGTTACCTCCCGTACTTAGTTCATAAATATCGTTGGATCCCCGCGGAGCGCGGTAGAGTATTCAGTATCTCCCTTTCATAATGGCAGATTTTATGACACATTTTATTAATTTCCTGTAGAATAAAACCGAATAACTAGCAACATAACGGGAATGTGAATAAGACATATCAAAAATGAATAGCCGCAAACAATTGTAGACACAATTAGAAATGCAGAATTTCCATACATTTACTCATAAACCCCCATGTCCCCACATGGAATCAAATAAAAGGCATTTTGTGAATGGGACATACCCACTGTTTCTGTACCCCCAGAGTATTGTCCTGGTGGCGCAAGACAAATTTCAAATCTGCATTAATCCTGATAAAAATACATTCGTTGTGACTCGCATTTGTTCGATGTTTGAATGTTCTGAGCCAATTGTTCAAAGGGTCCCCTCCCGTTCCAAAAAGTAATTTCACAAGCCTCAACTGTCCAAATATCTTTTCAGAAAATAAAAGTAATGACAGTGCTTCAATCTTTTTGTGGAACGGGATCCTGACGGAATGTTGAAGATTCATTCAGCAACAAGAAGTTAGCCCCAGTGGAAGTTCCTTATTTCAAAATCCTTGTATCCTACGCTGTGACATGATGCAGAATATTAAAATATACTGTAAAATAAATTTCATTCACTCACTCACTCATTTATTCATATGGCATTCACAGAAAGAACTGAGGAACCTCCTGCGATGGTGATGGGCTGTTATTTGAGTTCCTCAGGGAACCTTGTCTGAACACTGAAGAGAAAAGTCGTTTGATCCTCTTGCGCACTTTAGGATGACTGATTGAGTACAGGATTGGATTAGATACAGTGGACGTTTTGGCCACAATACTTGGAATGACTGCCGTCAGCGGAGTGATGACCGATTGATCACCAAACAGACCAATCAGAGCCACGATAACATACGGCATCCAAGAAAGACAGAAGAAGAGGATGATGACGATAACAATGATGGTGGTCTTCACCTCGGCCTTAAAGAAATATCGTTGTCTGCGAGTTCCTATTGATATTTCTGCAGAATGGCTTTGAAGCCCTCTTCGTATAGACGCCATGGCTGTCAGTATTCTCGTGTAGGAATAGATGATGACAGTGAGAGGAAGAACAAAGTTGCCCACTAGGATTGACAACACAAATGATCGGTTTTTCCACGTTTGGGTCAGATAGTCAAATGTACACGTTGTTCCAATTCCTTCGAGCATGTACTTGCTCCAGCCAAACAGTGGTGCGCATGCCCATAACCCTGAATACAACCAGATGAGAACAATGCATATGATTGTCTTAGTTTTCGAGAGCCCATGACGGGGGTTCAGACGTGTTACCACTGCTGTAAATCTGTCCAGGGATATGGCAGCCAGAGTGTTAATTGTAACCAAACCAGCTGCACCAGTCGTGGCTCCATACATCAGGCATACTGAAAAAATAAATTCATTATTCATTTCGACGGATTATCAATAGAGCCTAAATGCCACAGGCTAAAGTACAATCAATAACATAAGAAAAACATGTTCCGCGCATAACGGAATACATTTTGTATAAACAGTGAAATCAGGTCGGCAGAAATCATTTCTTTGCTGCTGCATACATCTTATGTTGAAACATGCGGATCTGAATTTGACAAAATGTAAGCTTTTCATATTAAGCATTGAACGTATGATAACTTTAGAGAGATACATTTTCGTAGGTCCTTATTTCAGAAATAATATTATTGATTTGATGTTCAGTGGCATAACGTCCCTCCATGGAATATTTTGTAGTGATCATACTGACATGTATTTGTAATACAATGAATACACATGCCAGAAGGAGTTCTCTAATAAGGTCGTACAGAAACTGAACATTCTAACCATTCGAGTGTGAAACATAACCGCGAATGATATACGTGACATTCCGAAACATCCTTTTATTATTAATGCTGAGGAGGCAAATCAGTAATGACGTTTTGACAAGAAGAAAAATGGTACATTAATTTGGGATATGTTCCCCCTGAAAGCTTACATGTGAGTGAGTGAGTGAGTGAGTTTGGTTTAACGCCACTTTTAACAGTATTCAAGTTATATCCAGTGACATTCCGAAACATCCTTTTATTATTAATGCTGAGGAGGCAAATCAGTAATGACGTTTTGACCAGAAGAAAAATGGTACATTAATTTGGGATATGTTCCCGCTGAAAGCTTACATGTGAGTGAGTGAGTGAGTGAGTTTGGTTTAACGCCACTTTTAACAGTATTCCAGTTATATCACGGCGTGTCAGCTTAATGTGGGGGAAAGCCCGAAGTGATGCAGGCCTCAGACGTTGACCACTTCGGTGAAACCCACGAGCACGGGTATGGTGCTGACAAACCTAGAAACATAATCGGGGGCGAACCGGGATTCGAACCAACAATCATAGGATTCTGGCGTGCGAATCGCGGCGCTTTAGACGACTTGGCCACCCGTGCCCCCTCAGACATGTGTTCTTGCGATTAATATTATCTGTCATTTTTAGAACAGAAAGTGGTTAATTGTTAGCTTTGTTGAAGAACAGAATGTCCTGTTTGAGATATGAGTGACATATGATTTGAAAATTTTGCATTTGAATCAAGTTTGCTTAATCATAGTGACGGGGTCGACGGTTATTTTCAAGGAACAGCGAGCAATATACCAACAAGATGATGACGGCCTATACATAATGGAGGCTGGCGCAGGCAAAGCATTGATATATGACCAATGTCCCACGCCGTTGGGTCACAAAGCCGCACAATGTAATGCAGGTAACCAACCGATCAACATTAGTCAACTCGTGCGACACACAAAAACAGACAAAAACTGACAAAACAGCTTCTGGGATGGTTTATCCCTAAGAACAATGGGTTTGAATCTTAGATTATCCACGGTGCTTGGGCTTCTGCTCCGTACCAGCGCTCATGGGCTTTACGAAACTATCAGCCTCATTTTGGTCTTTCCTTTCACGTTTAACTGAATCAGGCGCGCGGGTAACCCAGTCGCATAAGGTCCTGTAATTCGCAGGGCTACGTCCCTTAGGCCTGTCTGAAACGTATGGTCGTGTGGTCGAATGCCGGTTCTCTGTTCTATAATTACCTGTAGAACCAAAGATCCACTTGGAGGAGTAGCTTGAGGCAACAAAGAGAGGGAAATCCACTGAGCTCATGAGGAGGTCAGCAACTGCTAGATTGGTGATGAACAGGTTGGATGACGTCCTTAAACTTCGGAATCTGAAATAAATATTACAACCTTAAGACTGGAGGTTTGGATACCACAGTGCAACAACACAATAACTATGAAAATATGATTGCTATAATACATGATCTATCACTGTTGACATACTGTGAAGCAGGTCACTGTTTCCTCGTGTAACAATAGTTTCGAAAGCATACTGCGTCTGCATTGCTTTTTTTGGTTTGTTTTGTTGTTTAACGCCGCACTCAGCAATATTCCAGCTATATGACGGCGATCTGTAAATAATCGAGTCTGGACCAAACAATCCAGTGGTTAATATCATGAGCATCAATTGGGATTAATGACATGCATCAACCAAGTCAGCGAACCTGACCACCCGTCTGCATGTCATCGGAAAATATGAACATAGGCGAAGTACATTGTAGCACACAATGCGAAGACTGGGTTTTCATGGCAATACCGGGTGGTTGTCCTTGAAAATCAATACGAATCAATAAGCGCCATAAGTAAAACACCATTTCCTTGCAACCCCCAAACAAACGAGTGTGAATTCACTTTGCTGGACCATTTGAAACACACAACTGAAACTATTAAGCAATAACAGACTCCCTAGAACAGAAAGTAAGCATAGTTTTCCTCACATAAGAAGTTTTACTGTGGAAAAATACCCACAAGAGTGAAAATCCTGAACGTGAATGGGGTTTAGATTCTTTATTTGATCCTAACTAGGTGACGTTAGTCAATTCATCTAACCTGATGACACATAAAAGGATCTGTCGTGATGATAGATACAGTTGGTTGGTTGGTTGGTTGGTTTGTTGTTTAACGCCGCACTCGGCAATATTCCAGCTATATGACGGCGGTCTGTAAATAATCGAGTCTGGACCAGACAATCCAGTGAATGACATCATGAGCATCGATCCACGCAATTGGGATCGATGACGTGTATCAACCAAGTCAGCGAGCCTGACCACCCGATCAAAGGCTCGCTGACTTGGTTGTAGAGTTGTAAGACAGTTTTCTTAGCGAGTTGCCTTACATAGTTTCCAGACTTCTTTTCCCAGATAACAACTCCTCCATTTGTAACCACATCTGAGATAAATAATCCGACTCAATACCACCAGCGACTGTGTTTGTTTGTTTGGTGTTTAACGCCGCACTAAGCAATATTCCAGCTATTTGACGACGGTCTGTTAATATTCGAGGACCAGACAATCCAGTGTTTGACATCATGAGCATTAACCAAGTCAGCGAGTCTGACCACCCGATCCCCTTAGTCGCCTCTTACGACAAGCATAGTTGCCTTTTACGGGAAGCACGGGTTGCTGAAGACCTATTCTACCCCGGATCTTCACGGTAAACCAGCGACTGTGATACAAGGCTGTTCGTGACAGGATGTTCTTACAGAATGAAGGCTCATATGGTACTATGATTACAGTTATTAAGAACAACATTACTATACAACGGGCTTATAATATGCATGAGATATGCAGAGAAGAGGAAATCATTACTTATCTTAACTTGAGTGAAGAGAACTGTCACTGTCAAAGCCAAGGAAATCCATATCTAAATAATCGCTCATCTCAGTCTTATTTTTAACCAACAGCCATCAGATTATGATCGAAGTAGACTTCACACCAGTTACGTCCATCTCACATAACAAACTACAAAATGAGTGAGAGACACGTCTTCAGCATTATATCAGAGTGAGTGAGTTAAAGTTTTCGCATCGCATCGCATCGCATCGCATCGGCAATATTACAGCCATATCGCTGTGAGAACAAGTTAATTATTATTAAATACCTGTCGCTTAAGAAAGTAAGGTAAATATCACATTTGAGATATAAAACAAACCAGGTTAAAATTAAAGCAAATAATGTATCAGTAGATTATGTATTATAAATTAAAACCAGGCTATAGACCACTAGCAACCAAAGCTAGACCACCTTACTGGGAATTATGGGGATTTCCAGTGCTTTTGCTTCCTGCATGATTCCCATCATGATTTATTCCATCACTTTGGTCACCATTGGTTGTATGTAATGCTAACCAGTAATAAAAAACAAACCACAATCAAGACAATAAAACACAAGTCAATAGTATACACTCCAATATGGATGGACTCACATGCCACTATTGGGGGACAATAGTGTTACATTACTTTTACCCCCTGAGTGGCACAGACTTCAAAAATATCTGTTGATGATAATAATACGCTATTATAAAATCTTTTAAATTTTATCAAATAATTCAATGTCTCTTAAAACTGCAAGAATTAAACGAACACTGACATTAGTAGAAAGATCCTTTCAATGAAATTGAATGATAAAAAATCATATCCCTCGCGATAGAAAAGATATGTTTGACAGTGAACTTTTCATCGCAAGGGACACAGAGTTGAGGACCTTCGCCCTTTAATATATATATATCCGTGTGTAAAACGAGCATGGCCAATGCGACATCGTCTGATAATGACGTCGTCATGTCTACAATAACAACCCAAGTAGGTGTAGGCTTAGTCCTGCACCATGACCGTGGAATATATTTATTTTATGAAAAAATAATATTCTAGAAATGTATACAAAAGCAAGTCTAGCCAGCTCAAGCTAGCTCTATTCCACAGCATAGGGAATTTTTTTAATTTTTAGAGTCAAGAAGGATATTGTGTAATATAAGATTTCAGAGACTAAATGTTAGTCTAGTGTAGGTTAATTTGGGCTTAGATTCGTGATATTTATTTGTACCTACTTGGGTGTCCTATCATTTCTGATTTACTTTGATTTACATTTTGTTTTGGCGGTAAGAATGTCAGATGACTGTCGAAATTAAGCCCCAACAACTTGGCCTTCACAACTACTTTGATGGGTGTGCCACATATAAATATAAATGGGTCCTTGTGCTGTATATTTTTTTTCTACAGAAGTGAATACAATTAGTTTTTGTTTTAGAAAGTTTAAAGTCGTTAACAAGGGGCCATTTGTGGATTATATTCAGACCTTTTTGCAGTTGTCTCTGAATAGTGTGCATGTTTTTACCGCGACAAGAAAATCGTCCAGGAACTGAATCATTAATAACTTTTGACAGACTGTCTATCTTGATACTAAATAACGTGACAGACAAAAGTCTGATCCTGATCATAATGGTCAGATAGGATGGGACCCACGCGGACTTGGAACTGTCAGTCTGTTAAAAAGATAAAATGAGGCAAATGGCCTCTCAGACCAAAATCATGTAAATCCTTTAGAATGCCATGCTTCCAGGTTGTACCATAGGCTTTCTCAAGATCGAAAAAACTGATACCATATGTTTGTTTATTATAGCATTATTGACAAAGGATTCTAGTCGTACTAAATGGTCGAAACTATTTTGATTTTGTGGAAACCACATTGAATATTTGTAATTAGATTATTAGTTTCCCAATACCAAACTAATCTATTATTTACCATTCTTTTCATGGTTTTACAAAAGATGCATTGATAATTAGAGGGATCTGTATGATCCCGGCCAGGCTTTGGTATTGGGACTACAATGGCATTATGCCACAAAGGGGAAAATTAATTAATAAGTGATCAAATATATCCCAAAGTGTCTCAGACAAGACATGATTCAGGTAAATGTTTCAAGAGCTGGTAGTGTATGTTATCAGCTCCCGGTGTTGTGTCATACCCAAGAGTAGTATGTAGCTCATGTAATGAAAAGACTTCAATATAGTCTTCACCATTATCAGAACTAGACGTTTTTCTTTTCCTGTTGTTTCTGATATTTTTGAAACTCCATGACATATTAAAGACGTTGAAGAGTGTTTTGCTAACGTTTCTCCAAGCATATTGGCAATATCGGTTAATAACGTGACACCTTGATTAAAATGGTGAATTGATGATTTTGAACCTTTGCCTATTTTTTGTATCATGCTCCACACTTTGGATATGGGTGTGCGGGAATTTATTTTAGAGACATAATTCCTCCAATACTGTCGCTTAATTTGTTTAAAAGCACGTCGTGCCTTGGCAATTGTAAATTTAACCTTATCTAAATAATGGACTGTAGGATGTCGGCGGAAAAGCTTTTCCGCTTTCTTCCTACATTTTCGTGTCTGATTGCATTCATTGCTAAACCACGGTTTACGAATATGTGGATTTGCAGAGGACTTGGGGGAATTCTTTCATCAGGAATTTCATCCAGCAGTTCCGAAAACAACTAAATCGGATCTTGAACATTTCGCAAAATGTCAGGTTTTAATTTTTCGATACATAACCTCGGTCCACTGAATCATATGGCGACTCAATGGGTGACCTCTCACGCGAGCGTGAGGAAGATGAACTCCTAGCACTGGCCTGTGAAGACGGAGTTACCTCCATATCCAAAGGTGTAAATGAGGTATGGACAGATACCTCTGAAGGAGAAGGTCCTTAGATGTTGTTGGGCTGACTGACAGATGCAGTTTCAACTGGTTGATCAGAACCCATGTCAACTCAGTCTGAAATTCGATTGATGAAGTGGAGACAGGACGAGACACTGAAGCAGAATCAGTAATGGTTGATGGCAGCTGGTCAGCAACTTGTTGTTTTTGCTTCCAAATACGAGATATTGTTTTGATTTTTCAGTCTCAATATCTGAGATTCAGTTTTCCATACAGGACAGGACTTTGGTGAGGCTTCATGTTAGCCATCACAGTTGACAAACTTGACATCTGCCCTACATTCGTTGCTTTCATGTTTGCCACCACAACGCTAACAAACCTTAGGCTGATCCCATGATTTTGAACCGTAGCTAAACTGTTGACATGTATAACATAGGAGTTGATTAGGGACATACACCTCCATTCAAATGTTAACATCCCAAACTTAAATTGAACGAGGAATTGTCGTTGGTGAAAAGTGAAGACATTGGTGTACGTGGGAGTGATAATACCATCTATCTTTTTGGTAAAACATTTTGCAGCTGTCACTGCTTGATCCTTTAACTGCAACAATTTCTTCGACAATGCCTCGACATCAACCTCAACATTGGCAAACTGACTGATAGACAAGAGATTTAGAGATTGCTGTTTTTCACACACTCGACAAGAATGGAACCACTACGGAGAGGAGTTACATTTCTCACTTCTCCACAATGCCTAATAATATCTTTTGAAATCGCAAATGAATATATAATTTAAAGGTTGTGAGCAGCCTCGATCACCAGGAATCGAGCCCATGAATCGTATTTGTTGGAAATGTTTTCAGAATCATCATGTCTTTTTTTGTCGTTACGAATTGAACAGGATTGTTGGAGTGACATGTTGAAAGAAAAGTGTATCAGCATACCTGCTACCCGCCCGCCATCGAGTGTCAACAAGGACAGTGTTGTAGCGAATCGGAATTCCAGCACGCAAAAACCAGGGATACAGGGATGTTATTCTCCAGCAAATATGACTAGAATAGTGTCTACCAGATGTAGTGCCAGGCTGGCTCAGTCTATGGCAAGAAAGTGGAGACATACAGAATACAGAGGTCAACGGGATTGACCCATAAGCCACCGCCTTCTGGCATAAGTGAGTGAGTGAATGAGGTTAAAATTAACCTCACATCGACAGTATCTCAGCCATATTCTGGCAGAAGACTCTGGGCAATTTAATAAGTCAAACATGTTATATTTGCCAAGACCAAACAATGCATTTGTACAGATCAAAAACAGTTTTGTGCCCAGGGCTTGGCGTGACCAGCCGATTGAAAGAACCGGGCCCATTCTACCAAAGTCGTGTGTTAGGCAAAGGACCACGGTTCTTGGAACAAGTGTCCTCAACTACTAGATTCCCTTCCTCCACCGCAACCCACGGCAAACGGCTTGCCCAATTTTGTTGCCTTTTAACACAAGCAAATGGGGTGATGAGGACACTATATACCCCGGGTCCCCACATGGTGCATTATGCCAGATATCACCACAGGTAACATCAAGTTTCACAGCCTGTACCATGAATGGATTTGAACCCGTGACAAGAGAACGCTTTATCCAGTCAGCTAGCATACCGCCCATCAATTTACCTGCTTGGTGTTATGCTACCCACAAAAATCAAAAAGGTAAACCAAAGGTCATATGGCGATTGAGCCAACCAAGCTGAATCATTCACTATATACTAATTACTCATTCGTTTTCCTTATTGTGATAAATTCGTAAAGTACTTAATATATGGTCTCTCTGAGACACTGAATAACAACAAATTCTTAATGCTCATGTTTTACCATTATAATCTGTGATATATTGCTAGTTGTTGTACTGTCCTTCGACGACAGGTCTTAATATATTATATAAATACATAACTTGCTCAAGTCACGATATGGCTGAAATAATGCCGATGTGACTTTTAATATTTACTCACTTAATGCTCATGGATGTGCATGGCATTACTTAACATACGCTGGTTGTCATCACAGCTGTATGTAACGAAGCTTATGAAGAAAAGTGATATATGCTTTAGTTAATATAAAAGTCAACGCAAGAGAATAATCACTCTTGATAACCTGCCGAAACATATTTCATTGGGCGTTAAAGGCAAAATAATGATGAAAAGTAAAGATCCATCCATTAAATCCTTATGAGTTCTGTAATCTTTTATAGTCTGATAATATGAGGTAGTCATGACAATATATGCGTGAAAGGCAACATCTGATCATCCTCCACATGTTGAGGACACATGTACCTCAGCTGAACAAGCATGACTTTGTATTGCGTTTAAGCATTGGATTCAAGAAAAACAGATCAATAAATAATGACAGCTACCGGATAGCAAACAAACATAGTTGATGCATTTGTTTGTTTGTTTGTTTGTTGATTAACGCCGCACTCAGCATTATTCCAGCTATATGACAGCGGTCTGTAAATAATCATGTATCATGTCTGGCCCAGACAGTCCAGTGATTGACATCATGAGCATCGATCCACGCAATTGGGATCGATGACATGCATCAACCAGCAATAACAGCATGATGGTAATTCATGAAAGTCTTTCATGATTTTTAATTGTAGTTTTATTTATTTTCCTTTTCACTCCTTACTGTTTTCACGATATGTTTAATGGATCATTATCCAAAACATGGCCAAAATGACAAAGTTCGAACTGATTGGCCATAACGGTATATCTGAAAACCAAGCACATGTTTTTATCTGTAAGAATCACTACTTAGCTTACTTGATGAAAACTAGATGAAAACTGCATGAGTCTTAGTATAATTCATAGTCCTATCTGTGTCACAACCAGCCTAGCAAGTGGAAGCAAACACTAATAGTGAGTGAGTATGGTTTTACGCCGCATTTAGCAATATTCCAGCAATATCACGGCTGGGGACACCAGGGTGAGTGAGTGAGTTAAAGTTTTACGTCAAATCGGCAGTTTCTCAGCCCTATAGTGACGAGAACAAATTGAAAGATAAATACCTGTCACAAAGGACAGTAAAACATTTGCATGATAACACGGATTGAAATCTAAAAACTAACAAATTCAACACTAAAACTTCTAACCAACATATATATATCAACTTTACATTTTATATTTTTAAAATACGAGCTATATACACCAGTACCTAAAGCCAGACCCCCTTATTGGGGACCATGGGGACTTACAGTACTTTAGCTACCTGGATGAATCCACAACTGGATTTAAGTCATAAGTGGGGACACCAGAAATGGGTTTCACGCATTGTACCCATGTCGGGAATCGAACCCGGGTCTTCGGCATGACGAGTGAACGCTTTAACTACTCGGCTACCCGACCGCCCCAAACACTAATAGAAACCTATTCATCTATATCAATGGAAATTAAGTTGTAATGATCGGCGTCGACAATAAAACTGATAAAATACGGCAGTTTATGATTATTTTAGGAATACAACTTTTCGTATATAAGGAGATTGATTGAGAGTTTTCACAGGGACACTTGTAAGCATTGTTTCGATGAGGTCACCATGACACTGACTCTCTTACCCTATAAGTCAATATGACAAGCATGTTGTTGAGGGCGGATGCTGACAATGCCATATGCATTTTAATGTGACGTCAAAGTGTTGGTACGGGTGTCTTCTCCTTTTCAGTTTCTCGGAATGAAATGTTATCTATACGTAAGCTAGCAATACATTTAATGCATTTCTGTCCTCAACGAAGGTGAACAGGGTGCAAAGTCTAATGATAATGTATGTGCGCCAAATGCAACTCGAGGGGATCAACCTATACTTGTCGTGTGCGGTGTCTAAATATATTGAATAGTCAGACTTGGTTGATTGCATGTCATTGTTGCCTAACAGGCGTGCGCCACTGCTTACAGCATGGAATATGGAATGTCTGGAATATCGTGTGGGGCGTTAAACAATAAATACAATCTTACGAAAGTATAAATGAATATAAATCCGAAATGGAAATGCGCAAGCCCTTGTTGTCCATTCCTTATTGTCAACAAATTGCAAAGATCTTATTACAATCATGTCCCAAATTGATGCATTATTGTTGGTTTTCTTGAAGTTGACCCCTTTTGTCCAACTTAAATTTCGCCGTTTGATTACTACCGTAACTAACTACCGTAAAGACGAATAAAACATTAATTAAACCTCTCTTACCTTATATAAGTCATTATGACAAGCATGTTGCTGATAACGGATGCTGACAATGCCACCAGCATATAAGTCCCAATGAAAACATGCGGAATAGTTGACGATACTCCATCCTCAACCAAATACTCATCAACATTACTAGTTGTCTCTATAACAGGCTGCACAGTTTCATTGACCGTCCTTTGATCAACGACATGCATTATTCAATGCTTATCGAACCAAATGTAACTGGACATTTAGTCAAATACCACAAATGGGGAAATGCTGTATCACTGGTATGAACTGAAATAAGGGCAATGCCAAGTGCAGGCCGCAATACGAATATCTAAGTGAATCTTTCAACAGCCTACGCCAATCCAGACAGTAGCCAGTCGTATTGATTCAACTGAATGAGCAACATTGCTGCGTTGAGGAGTACCATCATATTGTGAAAGAAACTGGTGAGAGATGAAACCATTCTGTGCTTCTTCTTTTTTAAAGATCCACTTAGTCAAATGAATACTTGTGACAAGTAAGATTATTTTTTTACCCCGAATGTAGCATTTGACGACTGTACATACAACAATATAATATTCATTAAAGGTGTCCTTCACATTATGTCAACGTCAGATCAAAACTATATACACCATTTTGGGTCCACCACTCTCAACGCCATTCCTATTAATAACAAATTGCACTTTCAAGATTATTTTCATGGAAAATTCTGAGTTGTATGTTATTAATTTTGATAAAAATCCTCCATTTTTACGAAAAGAATAATGCACCTTGAATAGTCCAACACAGGTGGAAGTGTATTATCCGGTAATTGCTTTCATGTGATACATTCACTTTCAACCACTGCGTAAGCCTGTCTAAATGTGTAAATATTTCATAGAATACCTAACACAGTAACCACATTTTCTGTAATCGTATGTTAACATTGACACGCGAACAAACGACACGCCTATATGGTTAGGGTGCATACTGATAAAGTGTAAGGTCATCACACCATATGCATTTTAATGTGAAGTCAAATTGTAGGTCCATTAATTATGATACCATATTCAAGACATCGTAACTCTTAGTCCTTCATGATCAACTCCATGTTTTCAAGTCCATGTTCAGTTTTGACCACAAGGACATAAAACCTGTGGGTACAGATGTCTTATAGATTACGTGCATTGGATTTTCATTAATGTTCCTGTGCTCGTCACTTTATGATGAAATATAGCCAAAACATTGATAAATTCTGACTCACAGTTAAAGTGTCTCACAAAATGTTATTACGTTGTGTCTAAAATGCAACATAAACACACATCATATGACCAGCACATTTGATACAAACTGCGTAGAGATAAAATCACAAAAATACATCGTATGTGTTTTATATTTTCATATTCGTGGAATATTGATATGATTATTTCTCTATTAAAATCTGGTAAATTATCTGAACCAATACAAGCAGGGTAACCGTATTCTAAAGGATTTTGGTATAACCCGTCCAAACGCATCGACGTTCTACCCCTGAATCCCCGACTTTAAGATCGAAGTCAATGTGTGTGTCAGTGCACCGCCAAATATCATACACAGAAGGGCCAGACAAACCAATGGTTGACATCATGGACAACGATCCATGCTATTGAGGAACATTTACATGCACTCAGCTGATCCAGACCATCCGATCCTCCTTAGTCGCCTCTGACAAGCAGGTTGATAGGACATGTTCTTTCTCAGAGCTCAGTATGGCAATGTTAAGGTGCATATATTTTCACACCAATAAGAATGTTATTACATATGTCTGATTTCATCGCGATCATATGATGAACTCTACATTGTGATAGTTTTAAACCAAAGGGTATAACAGTTCTTCATAAAAAAATAATTATAACCAGAACTTGGCGCAATAAAAAAATATAAAAAAACATGTCCCCTTCAATATGGAATGTTATGTTTCCGCTTGTGATTCGATGAAGGTATCAATAACTGGTATACACAATTTCAGTTGGATCATACAGAGAAATTTACGTACATATGATCAGATATCAATATTTCATAGTATAGTGAATCCCCTGAATGAATATCGTGCGAACCCCGTTTGTCGTTGCCGATGATTACTGTTGGAAATTCATAAGCACTGACTTATGAGAAATTGGTGGATACAATTAAGTTGATATCTGAAGCGCAAGCAGATTGTGGCCTAAAGTATTCTACTTCAGAAAACAGATTTATTTTGATTTGTGTTCAAATTAATTAACGTAAACCAATAGGTAGCTGCTATTGTTCATTTATTGATTTAATAAATGCTTTTCTTTATGTTGATAGGAAACAAATGCTGTACTGATTGTTAAGCAGGGAGCCAAGGCAAGTTGTCAACAGTTTTGAAAAATGTGGGTAGGGGCCATAAGGGGATTGAATAATCCGCTTATGGCCCCTACCCACATTTTTCAAAACTGTATGGCGGCGTGCATGCATGTTGGTTGGTTGGTTTGTTGTTTAACGCCGCACTCAGCAATATTCCAGCTATATGACGGCGGTCTATAAATAATCGAGTCTGGATCAGACAATCCTGTGATTAATATAATGAGCATCGATCCACGCAATTGGGATCGATGACATGCATCAACCAAGTCAGCGAGCCTGACCACCCGATCCCGTTAGTCGTCTTTTACGACAAGCACAATCACCGTTTACGGCAAGCAAGGGTTGCTGAAGACCTATTCTACCCCGGAATCTTCACGGGTCATGCATGTACTAGTTCGGACTTATGTCGCCTGTTTTATAGTGCCAGATCTCTGAGACATCATAATGCAGTTTATATGAAAACCCTGTACAGTTTTATCCGATTAATACGGAACGCCGGGAAGGATAACCAGTCTTTAAAGTATGTTGGTGTACTCGTAACGCTTCCAAACGGACCAAACCATCGACGTACAATATACAGCACCACGGAGGCTCATTCGACATGCATCAGTGTACGAAGTATTATTATTAGGTATTATTCTTCAGGGGTGTACTCTTAAAATTAAATGCAACCCTGTGTTGTTGATGTTCGTGCGGGGGCGGTCGGAAGCCTAGTGGTTATAGCGTTCGCTCGTCACGCCGAAGACCCGGGTTCGATTCCAGACATGGGTACATTGTGTGAAGCCCATTTGTGGTGTCCCCCGCCGTGAAAAAATTCATAAGCAAAATATATTTAGAAATGAAGGCATTATTACTAAACATGAGAAATCCTACCTTAGGTGTAGTATTATATGATAGGTATTTAGGTTTGATGGTATGCCCCAGATTAATTGGAAACAGACATACGACCGGAGTAATACAAGCAGGCACGCGTTCATATACGTGGGTATGTTAAATCCATTTCACTTCACTAACAGGCTCGCTGACTCCCAATTGCTCCGATCGATGCTCATGATATCAATCATTGGATTGTCTGGTCCAGACTCGATTATTTACTGACCGCCTTCATATAGCTGAAATATTGCGGCATGAAACAACAAACAAACACTAACATACTATTGGTACGGCTGCATTTACACAGGTATACAATTCAATTTTTAACATATACAAGATAGATGAGAATAGTAGGAATAACGGAGACTCTGAGTTGAGGAATATATTATATATTTATGGTTATTTATGGTTAAAGTTTCGTCCAAACTGATATTATCATGTAACATCTTCATACTTCCACTTAATATACGTCTTGGTACCAGGGGGCACGGGTGGCCCAGTCGTCGAGGGCGCCGCGATTCGCTGTGCAGAGTTGCGTCCCTTGGGCACGCCTGAAACCTATGATTGTGGGTTCGAATCCCGGTTCGCCCCGATTATGTTTCTAGGTTTGTCAGCACCATACCCGTGTTCGTGGGTTTCACCGAAGTGGTAAACGTCTGAGACCTGCATCACTTCGGGCTTTCCTCCCACATTAAGCTGACACGCCGCGATATAACTGGAATACTGTTAAAAGCGGCGTTAAACCCAACTCACGCACTCACTTAGTATGACAAATATTCCGTATTAGAAACATACCTTGTGTTCGTCGAACCTTGGCGAGAAAAAGTGTATAAACATGTAACTGCATTAACCACTGAGGACAGCATTTTGTATACATATATATATATATATATATATATATATATATATATATTAGCTGGTCTCCCTAAGGCTGAATCTGTATGTATGAAAATTAAGGAGACCCAAAAACATGTATATTTTTTATTTCTTAATATATTTTTTTCATCTTTTAGCTATCGATTGCCAGGATGATTTAGAGTTAAAATACATCATTAAACTTAATAAAAGTATATGTGCAACAAAATATACACCTGGTCTCCCTAAAGCTGGTTTTTACATACGGTCTCCCTAATGCTTGTTTCAGATATATATATATATATATATATATATATATATATATATATATATATATACACAAACATCCGTTAGTCCATTTAATCCCAAACTATGCCTGTCGTAATGCTTCGGGTGATCAGTCTCACCGAACCACTTGACGCGTTACTCACAATATCCATCACCCGACTGCCTGGTCAGGACTAGATTAATTCCAAGCTGCCGTCTAAAAAAGCTGGAATCTTGCTGAGTGCGACGTTAAACAAAAAAAACTAAATGAATCGCCAAGACAGTGATTTCCTATGTATACCATTTTAATTAAGAAGAGCACATGAATGACGTTAATAGACGGTTAATGAACCAGGGGTTGGGCGATTGATTTCTTCGGTAGTCTTCATTATATTGCGCTCCATAAATCTATCTTTATAAGTGAAGTCGAGAGGCTACATATTTCCGATTCTCTGAAAGAAAGCCACCAATTGATCTTCATTAAGTTACTTTGATATATCGTCCGGGATAACTATGTCCAGTCGCTGAAATGTTTCACACTCGTCGATATTTATCTTAAGTTCAGCTGAATGAATATCTGTCACATATGAAGTAAATGAGTAGGAACGTAGGCACTGATTGAAAGTCATGATCGATTGAGTGAGTGTTACCTCATTTGCAGGCGGTAATATTCCAGTTATTATGTACTCTTTATAAGTTCCTCGGCTGAGGTCGTTATATTTGGGGTTGTTCCAGTAAGAAACTAAGACGTTTGTTTGTTTGTTGTTTAACTCCACACAAAGCAATAATAATTTCAGCTATATGACGGCAGTCTGAAAATATTCGAGTCTGGACCAGACAATCCAGTGATTGACAACATGAGCATCGATCCACGCAATTGGGATCGATGACATGCATCAACCAAGTCAGCGAGCCTGACCACCCGATACCGTTAGACTCGATTATTTACAGACCGCCGTAATATAGCTGGAATATTGCTGAGTGCGGCGTTAAACAACAAACCAACCAACCAATCGTTGAATGTTTGTGTATGAACTATAGCGATGCTACGTTTGCAATGCTCAGAGTGTCTACGGACTATTAGCATGCTGGAAACTGCCAGAAATCAGCGCTTGCAGTGGCCAATACTTTCAATGTCCGTGATTAACAGACTATGGAACAGGTACTAACAAATCCAAAATGTTAACGGGATCGGGTGGTCAGGCTCGCTGATATGGTCGATGCAATTCATCGCATCCCAATTGCGTGGATCGACGCTCATATCAATCACTAAATTATTTACACACCGACGTCATGAAGCTGGAATATTGCCGAGTGCGGCCAAACAGACAAACAATGTACAAACAGCATTATACCGTGCTATATATTGCCTTACTTCTTATTTACTGCAGTGAATTTATAACAAATATGACTCTTACAACTGTAACATAGAATCTGATTTGAACTTTGATCTCGTGTGCATAATGGTGAGGTGAGGTGAAATTGGGCTCAACGTCGCGTCCAAGATTACTGCACTTATATAGCGACATGCACATGTGTGTGTGTGGTTGCTTGTACTAGTCCGGACTGATGCCGATTTATAGCGCTGCTCACTGAGATACCATACCGCAGTTTAACATGTATACCTCACTCAGACACAGTATACTGACTCCGAGCCGACCAGTCCTTGTTTTAGCCCCTTAATGCCGAGCGCCAAACAGGGTAACAACCCATCTTCTAACGTCTTTTGGTATGACGGGGCCGGGGATCGAACCCCGGACCTTCCGCTCTCCGGGCGGACGCTCTACCACAAGACCACGGAGGCGGTCCTTGTGCATAATGACAAATGTTTTATGACTTGGAGCAAGCTGAGAAGATAAAATTACAGTCTTCAGGTAATTGTTGTTGAATTGGCTATTTCATCTGCACACATTCAATGAAGAAGAACACAGAATTGTTTCTGCTTTTAGAAGAGATTTCTAACATTATGGAAATGTATTTTGAAGCTTTAAATTAAGTTTACTCATGCACTGACTCAAAATTTCACAAACGTGATTTTAATTCCTATATTTTTTTGGAATTCCAGAGTATCTGAATACGGGAAAGACATTCTGCTTCATTCCAACTTGATGGTTTTTCATATCAATACTAATTTAGGTTTCTAGAGCCGTTAACAGAAGAATTACAACTCTGCAAAACAGACGCACTTGTAGTAAACAAACCATTTCCTGGATATGTCAATATTGAGACGACACGTGTCGAAGAACGTGACGATCTCTAAGCTTTCAAATAAGGAAACCCAGGATGGGCCATCACCGACATTTAAAGGTCAGAATGGCATGGCTTGGTTGAAAATGGCAGCTTAACAATCCTCATTAGCACATGCTTATCACATGAGCTGAATAATTTGGAGGGTGTGGGTGTGGGTGTGGGGGGTGGGGGGGGGGGGGGGGGGGGTGGGGGGGGTGGGGGGGGGGGCAGACGAAGGCGATGGTTTTGACATTTAAGAATGCATTAAAATGTTTCGAACACATACAGTTTAGCATTCGAATTTACCCGTAAAAATCCGAGGTTAAATAGGTCTTCAGCAACCCGTAAAAGGCGACAATGCTTCTCGTAAGAGGCGACTATCGGGATCGGGTGGTCAGGCTCGCTGGATTGGTTGATGCATGTCATTGATCCCAATTGCGTGGATCGATGCTCATGATATTAATCACTGGATTGTCTGGTCCAGACTTGCTCATTTACAGACCGCCGTCATATAGCTGGAATATTGCCGAGAGCGTCGTTAAACAACAAACCAACCAAACCAACCAACCTTGGCCTTCAGACTAAGGCAATACCCTATCCCCTCCGTACACTCGACGCCTCTCATACCCTTCGAGGGTAGGTAGAAGAATGACGTCTGTCCCACTTAAAGGTTTGACATTTTGGTCTTGTTAGGCACCAACTGATTTGGACACAAAATGCAGAGCATTCGGAAACCTTTACGTCACTACCTTCCCACATGCATATCGGTTTGCTCAGGGCAATCACATCAGAAACAAAGATAATAATTTTGATTACTACCCTCCAGTTGTAAATGAAGCAAAGGTCCATCTGACTCTGTTTCATGTCGCCAGTTGAGAATAGTGTATGCACGTTATTTATTGTGTTTGTTGTTTAAACCTTTTGGAATCGCACATTGTCAGTGTCTAATTACAAAATCCATGTATAACAAGAATCACTATCGCCCGCCGTGACTCTTAGTGAGTGAGTTAGGGTTACACCGCTATGAACAATGTTATATCACTGCGTGTCAGCTTTAGGCGAGAGGAAAGCTCAATCTGATGCAGATGGTGCACGGGAATGATGCTGTTTGGGTTTTTTGTTTGTTTTTTAAGGCAGCAATTTTCCAGCTATATGACGGTGGTCTGTAAATAATAGAGTCTGGACAAGACAATCCAGTGATTGTTATCATGAGCAATCACTGGATTGTCTTGTCCAGACTCGATTTTTTACAGTGATTGTTATCATGAGTGACCCATGAAGATCCGGGGTAGAATAGGTCTTCAGCAACCTATGCTTGCCGTAAAAGGCGACCATGCTTGTCTAACGGGATCGGGTGGTCATTCTCGCTGACTTGGTTGATGCGTGTCATCGATCCCAATTGCGCGGATCGATGCTCATGATATTAATCACTGGATTGTCTTGTCCAGACTCGATTATTTACAGACCGCCGTCATATAGCTGGAATATTGCTGAGTGTGGCGTAAAACAACAAACTAACTAACTAACTAACCATCATGTGCATCTATCCACGCAATTTGGGATACGATGATATATGCATCAACCAAGTCAGCGAGCCTGACCCCCTCACTGCCCTAGAAACATGACAGGGATGAACCTGAATCTGACCCCACGATCATACATGTAGGTTACTGGCGTGCTCATGGGACACCGCTTTCCGAACTCACTCTTGATAAGTATAGATTATCTTAGATAAGCTTGCAAAGTTTCATTCATAAGACTTGTCCCCCGTTGCAGACACTATGCACAAGATAAAACATGGATAAAGCGCCGTAACTGTGAATGCACAAAAGCCAAAAAGGTAGCAAGGTATACAACTCTAAGGAAGAGTTCTAAAGGCCTTTTAAAGACATAAATAACTGGCAAAAAATAACTTAGGGAACCAATTGTCGAACTCAGTCTTGATAAGTATCTTTTAGATAAGCTAGTTACTTCATGTAAATAATTAGTTTCTGAGAAGATTTCCTTTTGTAACTTAAATAGTTTGGACAAAAAAAATTCCCCATTTAGTAGCGGACGAACGGACTAACTCCGTTCTTATATCGGTCGCCATGCGACCCGTGACGATCCGGGGTGGAATAGGTCTTCAGCAACCCATGCTTCCCGTAAAAGGCGACTAAGCTTGTCGTAAGAGGCGACTAACGGGATCGATGCTCATGATATTAATCACTGAATTGTCTGGTCCATACTTGATTATTTACAGACCGCTGTCATATAGCTGGAATATTGCTATATGAGTAAGGCGTTAAACAACAAACCAACCCACCAATTTCCTTCACTGATTTACCCCCCTGAACTAAAAACCAAGAGATAAGTAAAACCGTCCCCTATGTTTCGTATTTAGATCTGTTTGAAGATTCAAAACATATCCACAAGTACAAATGTTTTATGGTAGACATGAGCTGTTTTTTCAGGTGACCGATTGACCTGGTATCAACAGTACTTGGTAATAATTAAAAAACACATGCTTATGATATGGTCAGAATCCTGCAGTGGATGCTTTTAGCAGAGATGTGTTATGTTTATGGAAATGGCTTTGGTGCTTTTATTACTTTCCAACATTTATGTAACTAAAATCCAAATTACCTAAAGTTAAAGCAGTACAACTTCTAAAGAGTACATATTACTCAACATTCATCTGTAGACAACATTCATCTGTAGACAACATTCATCTGTAGACAACATTCATCTGTAGACAACATTCATCTGTAGACAACATTCATCTGTAGTCAACTTTCATCTGTAGACAACATTCATCTGTAGACAACATTCATCTGTAGACAACTTTCATCTGTAGACAACATTCATCTGTAGACAACATTCATCTGTAGACAACATTCATCTGTAGTCAACTTTCATCTGTAGACAACATTCATCTGTAGACAACATTCATCTGTAGACAACATTCATCTGTAGACAAAATTCATCTGTAGACAACATTCATCTGTAGACAACATTAGGAACACAACAGCAATAAGTCGGCACGTGTCAAAAACGTGACCGTATCGATTGTTTCTAATCAGAAAAAGACTGGAGTTATAAAAAGCAAACCAACAGCGCTGTCTTGGAAGGTCAGGTCTATAAGTAGAAACTTCAAAGTGTATTCCGAGATATCAAATCTTTTTTGGACATCCTTTTATTCTGCTCTGTTCTGACATACATGTGATGTGTGAATGGCATGAATTTGTTTCTGCTTTCGTTTTGTGTCGTCACTCCACTGAAATTATTTGGAATGACATAAATATCTTCATCCTCGATTTGTTAAGATTAATAGATTTTGCAACAAAAGGTTTTTTTACTGTTACTAAAGGTCATCTGGAGAGTTCAAATTAGCATTAATGGAGACACAGAAATATATTTTTCAAAATATTTATTTCAATAATTAAAGCGACATAAGCCTTTCCACATCCAATAGAAATTTCAGCATGAAGCAGAGTCGACTGTGCGTTTCCGACTACATCATGATCATGTGTTTTTATTAATCACCATCAAATAGTAATGATACCAGTTGTCCGCGAAAAGGTGAGCGTATCCTGTCCCATCGGTGGTATCCGCCACAAACACATGCAGAGGCACGTCAATTGTTCACCTAAGGGTACAAGTCAAAAGAGGGAATTGCATCGCACATCAAACAAACAAATCTTTCGTGTGAAGTGGTTATGATCAATATTGTTTATGACACGTGCACGTGAATTTCCAAAGGCGTTCTTGTCAAGCAGTTTCCCACACACAGATGGGTGGAAAGAATGCCTCCGAGTCATGTCTGTAACATGCTTTTGGCCTCAGGGAGTTAACCAAGACCTTGGTGACAAGGTGGTGTCTTGCCCTTTCAGTATTCCCTCGCAGCCTTTCACATGCGTGGGGTACTGAGAAAATGGCATCTGTTGACATTTCTGTTCTAGCATTCTTAAACTATGACATGTTGGGTTCCTCTTGGCCAACATGCTAAAAAAAGAAAGATCAATCACAGATGCACTGAAAAATAATAGTATTTATTATTTGCCTCAATTTGCTGTGTAGCTTACACAGAGGGAAGGTGCTTCAGCACCGGGGTCTAATATCCAGGCCTGGTCAGGTAAATGTTCAGACTGACACTTACTGTTTTAACTGCTGACAAATTTGTTTTTCTTATTTCTATTGACATTTGATCAATGTCTGGAAAACTATATATACACAAAGATAAAGGTTAAGCACACGCTTTTATATTTCATTATTGTTTGGTCCCAATATTTGTAACAGTCATGAAAGATATAATTACGAGAAGAATTATCGAGAAGATGTAATCAGTCATGCGTGGTATGCCCGTGGAGCATGCTACCCTCGAGTATCTCTAAAAGCAGTACATCCAAACGTAAAAAATGCTTTCTTAAGCTTGGTTTTAAACAGTTATTCCATGACATTGTGTGACCATGACACGAAGGCGATTATCAAACGCCACAAGATGGCAAATAATCGGCATCCATAACGCAGGAATATCTTGTAATGCCATTGGTCGGAATTTGGGGTATCAACACACTGTCGTTAGCCGTTTAGTAGAGAAACATGCTCAGACCGGTGATGTACAGGACCGTCCCAGATCCGGGAGACCTTCTGTGACGACACATCGCGAAGACAGGGACTTTCTTCGTCTCATACGCCGAGAACCCTTTTTAACAAGTACTCGTCTGAAACAGCTGTGGTTGCACCAATCGTCGTTTCAGCACCAGAACCATCAGGAACCGACTGAAAGCAGCAGGACTGAGGGCTAGACGAGTCATAAAGCGTCCCTTTTTGAGAGATCGCCACAAAGCTACTCGTTTAGCATGGTGTATTGCGCGACAGAACTGGAATCTGAGAACTTGGAGACGGATCCATTGGTCAGGCGAAAGTCGCTTTCTGCTCCACGTCACTGATGGAAGAACGAGAGTTTGGAGGCACCGGAACACGGCCTACACCTCCAGGAACATTAAACAGACTGTTGCATACGGCGGGGGCTCGGTAATGGTTTGGGGGTTGTAACTCTCATGATTGCAGGTTGGATTTGGTCATCATAAGGGGCAGCTTAACAGGGGCTCAGTACATCCGGGACGTTTTGAGGCCAGTCGTCGTTGCTCATTTTGACAACCACCCTCTTGATACTTGACCTCAGTACATCGTTCGTATGCAGTCGTGGATTACATGGGGGCCAGTGCAATAACGACTCTACCCTGGCCAGCAATGAGCCCAGCGGCGCATACAGGCACGAGATCCTCGTGAACAAGATTTACGCCAATTGGAAGCAGCATTGCATCAGGACCCATCAACAGATCCAACGTCTGACTGGAGGCATGAGACGTGGGGTGGAATGCGTCATCCGGGCACGTTGCGGTTATACCCGCTACTGATCTGTTTCACGTGTCATGTCAAGCAGAGACTATAAGGAACATTTTCACATGAAACATCAACTCGTTTACTTAATCCTGCAGCTCCATATTTTTGTGAGGTATTGTCTAAGGTCAAAAACAGTACCCGTGTTACCATGATGTTTTGTCAGTAAATTTCAATCACAGCTCACCAATATCTTCTTTTTTTGTTGTCAAATGTTTGTTCTATCCGATGATATTGGTATCGCCCAGCTCCTGTGGTCAGTCATCCCATGCCATGATTCTTTTCCATTTGTCATGGTTCAGAAATAGGGGTGTGCTTAACTTTTTCTTTGTGTATATAACCATAACATATGTTTACGATCATATAACACAACTGGGATTCCAGTGTAAACGTTCTCCGCACTTCCTAGTAACTGTCGTACTATTGGTTTAGAACCAGTTTACGTACTCTGTAATTACGCATGCTCATTAGTTCACGTGCAGACTCCATGTTGTAAACATGTGCTCGACATAAACAGGCACCCAGCTGATCAGACGCTGATTATCATTGGCGGAACGCATAACAAACAGGTATCATGACAGGGTGTTAGAAGGGTTGACACTAACGCCTACTGACTAGAAACTAGAATACACACCGGGAAGACATCAACGGACCGGACGGATTCATCGAGACAACGGAAAAAGCCCACGCAAAACAGATTGAGATTTTTACGAACCAAACGGTGATAATATTGACATTAACAAATTATCAAAACAAAACAGCACACCAACAACAAGCAAACATAAGATGTTACATAGAAGATACATTTGTTGATAGTCTGGATAAGATAACTCACGACACGCCGCATATCATTGAAAATTGTTCATTGCCGATTTCCGAAAAAATCCGAAGTTAGGCAAACGGCGTTGAAATCAGTCATTGATTATCATTGGTGGAACTCATAACAACGGGTAAACGACAATGTGAATCCAGTGTAATGATAATAGTTAACAGATATAAAAATATTAACAGGAAGTTTGGAGACGATAATTTTAATAAATCAGATATAAAACTGTAACTGATGAAAATATGTACTGTTATAATAAACCAGCTACTTTTATAATGTGTCTACTTATTGATCTTTTTTATTTATAGTTATCAACAACTAAGTAATCCTTTACTATTGCTTCCTTCACTGTGAGCTGGTGACGATTCGGGTTAGAACTGGTCTTCAGCAACTAATGCTTGCTGTAACAGGCGACTATGTTTGTCGAAAGAGACGACTAACGGGATCGGGTGGTCAGGCTCGCTGACTCGGTTGATGCATGCCTTCGTACCCCAATTGCATAGATCGTTGTTCATGATGTCAATCACTGGATTGTCTGTTCCAGACTCGGATTATTTACAGACAGCGGTCAGCTGGAATTACTGTCGAGTGCGGCGTTATACAACAAACAAACAATCTAAATAAAGAGCTGTAGAATATACTATTGAGTGAGCAACTTTCTACACCTCTGAGAGAAATATTTCAGCAACTAAGAATCAGAAAGAACAAAGTATGTTTGTTGCTTCTGCTCGATTCATTTTGGAGAAAACAAAACATTTATTTTAGCTGAGTCAAAAATAAACTTTGCATAGTACATGAAAATGGGGAATTGATTTCATCTCTACTTAATTTGCCTTAATCATAAGGTTTATACCTTAAGTTAAGAAATTAGTTGTTATTAGATACAGCGCTATTCGTTTAATGATGATAATAGTTTACTATTCGATATTCAAACTCCTTGGGGAAGAACAAATCCTCAGTAGCCCATGCATGTCAAAACTACAACACGCCAACGCCAGAGAGCATCCAGTCTCCGACCATCCGCCGAAATACCAACTGGACCCAAAAGGCAAAAACAGTGATGAAAAAATACATTGATTCACTGAAACTTGTGTGACCAGTAAAGAAGCCTGACCATAAATAATAGAATTTAAAGTCTGTTTGTATTCCCGAGCCAGATCAGATATCAACAAGGCTTAAAACATTAATGGAAATAACACCAGTACCATATTTAGAATACATCTGCAACAGCAATGAGACGGTACGGCACGTGTCAAAAACGTGACCATATCGAGACGTTCTAATCAGGAAACCTTAGGGTTATAAAAAGAAAACCTAATGTCCTTTGCTGAGAGGCACGTCTATAAGTAGCCAACTCATAATGTATTATGACATATCAAAAACATGGTTATTTGTAGATTTCCTTTATTCCGGAATGTCCAGATATACAGCAAAGGGTGATATCGAAATATGTTTCCCTATTTCGTTTTGTGGTGTTTTTAATTCGCCGGTCATACTATTCATGTAATCAGAAACTATTGGAGTTTGACATACGAGGGGTGGCTGACATTTTTGAAACTGACTGATATGGACAGCATTGATCGAGTATTTGCTAATTATTTTTCAATACAATCCCCTTCGAGGACCACACTTCTGCTTTTGATGCTGGAGTGCCTGGACCCCTCTGATGTTGAAGTCTTTTCCCTGGTGGTGTAAAATGTCCCCCATAGCAGAAATGACGTCATCAGCATTTGCATAATGCTTGGCAGACATTTCTTTTCAAGTATGGAGAGAGGTGGAATGTTTTAAATATGAAGGATGGTAAATAAGTTCAGAGCCACTGTCACACATTGCATCCATGGCCCCAACAAATCTGTGCACCGGTGCAATGTCTTGTAGAAGAACAGGGCTTTAGTGAGTCTTCAACAACGTTCAACCTTGATATGCTCAAGCAAATCAGTATAATACTACCCATAATAGTTTTCGGGGGTCTTCCAAAGTAGGATCCCCCACCACCAAACCCACCCCCACCCCTAAAAAAACAAAACAAAATAAAACCTAAGCCATCACCTTTTTCAGCTAACAGCAACTCATGCTTGCCGTAAAAGGCGACTATGCTTGTCGTAAAAGGCGACCAACGGGATCGGGTGGTCAGGCTCGCTGACTTGGTTGATGCATGTCATCGATCTCAATTGCGTGGATCGATGCTCATGATATTAATCACTGGATTGTCTGGTCCAGACTCGATTTTTTTACAGACCGATGCATATAGCTGGAATATTGCTGAGTGTGGCGTTAAACAACAGACAAACAAACAATCTGTTTAGGGTGTACCAAACGTCCTTCGAAGATAGGATCAGAACGGTTCAGCCAACCCTTGTAAGTCTATTTGTTTGTTGTTTAACGCGTCACTCAGCTATATTCCAGCCATATTGGTGGTCTGTAAATACTCGAATCTGGACCAAGACGATCAAGTGATTGCCATCATGCGCATCGGTCTAGGCAATTGGGATACAATGACCGAGTCACCGAACCCCCAATCTCGCGATAGTTGCCCCTCCAACAAGCAAGGGTTTGCTGAAGTTCAATTCTAATTCCTCTACACTGTCACATTAGGTAGAAATAATGCCTTTGGTTGTGTCTGTAATGAGTTCCTAGCCACAGGGACCTAGACCTTCATTACAAGGTTGTCCTTGTCCGTCCAGAACTTACACCCAAACATCCTTTGGGGGTAACCTGGAAGAATGACGTTTTGACGGTTGACATTTTGGTTAGGTGTTCATGTGAGTACCATTCGGGTTAAGGGAACACATTAGGGGTTTGGAATTCATAAGGTCATCTTCCTCCAAGCTGGGGATTCCTGGATTGTCGTGTCACCCAGTAGTGAGTGAGTGAGTTGGGTCTAACACCGCTTTTAACAGTATTCCAGCTGATATCACGACGTGTCAGCTTAATGTTGGAGGAAAGAACGAAGTGATGCAGGTCTCAGACGTTTACCACTTCGGTGAAACCAACGAGCACGGGTATGGTGCTGACAAACCTAGAATCATAATCGGGGCGAACCGGAATTCGAACCCACAATCAAAGGTTTCTGGTGTTCCCAAGGGACGTAACTCTGCACAGCGAATTTCGGCGCCTTAGACGACTGGGCCACCCGTGCCCCTGTCACCCAGTAACCTATGCTTACCATAACCGTCAACCAACATGATACGCGTGGTCACGCCGGGTCACACAATTGCATGTCATGTCTGATGGCATGGATAATTGGCCATGCTTTCAGCCACAGGTTTTCCTGGTCCAGACTCGATACTTAATGCTGAGTTTACCAGTATTCATGTGTTGATCGCTCATGGCGAGGACAAAGAGATCACGCAAAACAAATTCATTAGTTTTATCACTGTGACGAAAAGCGTGCCTTAATGGTCTGGTAATGAAGGACGATCAGAGGCGAGACCTGCTCTGGCAACAGATCCATCTCTGTAATTAGTAGGGTTAATGGCACAGTGACTCGTCGTGATATTGACGACTTCAGAGCTCGCTTTGGTTGCTACTAGGAGAGACAATCATTGATGTAAACTGGGGCTTGTTGATGTAGTGCCTTGAGTACAAACATGAGCATTTTGTAAATAACTCATTGTCTTATTGGCAGCCAATGCAGATCTTTCAAGATAAGTATAATGTTCTCATATTCGTCTCGGTTGTGAGTCTTGCAGCTGCACTTTGTACTCTCTGAAGCTTGTTGATGGTTTGCTGAGGTGCTCTATGCAGGAGTTTATTACAGGCTTCCATACTTGAAATCACCAATGCTTAGGCTAGTGTTTTGACTGCTGCTGTGTCTATGTAATATTGATTTCGACCGATATAGTTTACTGCAGGTACGGTCAAACTACAGAATAATTTCAGGGACATTCTCGCGTTCTCGCAGTCTCGAGCTGTCGAAACAAGCTTAACATTATTCCATACACAGCAAAGCACATACTGCGACCATTGAATTGTATAAAGAACCATGGTCAGATATTTTAATTGTCGTATCTGTCTGTGTTCTAAATGAAACTATGTCATTTATCTGTATAATCAGGGAGTTCTAAGCTCGCCTAGACCAAAGTGGCGGTGCATAACAAAGATATTACTTCTTTTGTTAATTCTGTATTTTTACCTTCATTGAACTTTGAAACTAACTTTTATCAGAATGCTACATGTACGCGGGTTCTATGACTAAATGTGAATGTAACTTTGTTGTATAATTTTGTAGCTATTGAAAGATTAACATATACCACCATACACAAAATATCAACGAAATGGTTAGGCTTTCAAAATCATGATTACTGACTTTTTACGTTGTGTAAATGTAAAATGTCAACGCTTGAGAAAAATATTGTCTCGATTATTTGCCGAAGCATATTCAATTAGCCGTTAAAGGTAAAATAAGGAGTGAAAATTACATGAATGGATCACTTAAACTCATTGATGACCAGACGTTCACTGAAAAGATAAGCAAGCCGAGTTATATTGCCTGGTTAACGTAGTTAATAACAATTTCAATGCAGATTCATTAGCGGTAGAGATTTGCTTCCTCTCAGGTTCCCTCCGATACTTACCTACAAGGAATAACCCGATATCATTTCACGAAAGTATCTGCCATTACCAAGAGATTGCTGTCGGCGATTCGCCCGTGCTACATACAAACAAGTGACCTTTGAATGACACGTGTCAAAAACGTGACTAGATGTCAGTACATGAAACAGCTTAAAAGGTTGCATTGATGTAAAAATAAGTGGCAAAATATAAAAAGTGGCAAAATAACTATCAGCAATCTGATTGCAAACTAAAACACCTGCTACAAAAGCCACTAAAAAAATCCATCATAAAACCAAAATAATTGACAGAGTAATAACTTAACTACAAGCAGGCCACACTAAGTTAAACTCCCACCTACACCAAATTTTAAAAAAAACCTAACCGGTAAATGTCCCCACTGCAACTTAAAAGAAACGCCTGATCACGTAATACTATATATCACACATTACCAGCAACACAGGACAACACTCCAACCCCCCACTTGCAACAATCAAATGACACTGGCAACGGTACTAAACCCCCTAAATGACTTACAAAGCACTCGGCATATATCTAATCAAAACAGGCAAACATGCCGCATTTGAAAAAGTTCAAAAAACAAGCTGCCACTAAACCCTAAAATTCTAAACCTATAAAAACACACAAACTCCATTTAGTCCCCCTTCACCTTTTGCATGGCATAGTTCAAAATTCCAATTTGTTCTCCAAATTAAGTAAGCAACCCTAAAAGCCTCCCCTCCACCCTTGGATCGATGCTCATGATGTCAATCACTGGATTGTCTGGTCCAGACTCGATTATTTACAGACCGACGCCATATCGCTGGAATATTGCTGAGTGTGGCGTTAAGCAACAAAGGAACAAACATAGTTGTACTGTACTTTCTTACATCACATTTTAACATGACATCCATCATGTCCAACGAACATTTTTGGGGAGTTTCCACCAGAAAGAATGACACCTGATGTCCCCGACATATATTACCATGTCCTGCCCCTTTTGGTAATGTTTTTTGTCCGCCAGTATTAGGTTGGCTTAAGACTATTCCACATTACTGGAAGACATTCAAACACATTTTTTACTTTTCGTCAAACATAGTTCTTCCAGCTATTACCACAATTCTGTTAATGGTATTCACATTGTGACAATGGTGGATATATTTCTTCTTCGTCCGTGCAGATCACTGACGGGATAACACTACCACAGACAATCAGAGTTATGTGGTACTCCCGCTATGAAACCGGTAGCGATCAATATGTTTGAAAACCTGTTACCATTGTGAAAATGGGAGCGTACATAAAAGTGTCAGTCAATCGTCTTTTTATGGTTAATCTTTCACGCCAGGAACAACTTCATTCCTTGGACACGCCAACGCAATCGGTATCAGGAAGCCATTTTCAATACTTGGTGAACATGTATCTGAAAACACGTAGACAAACTTAAAGTCCTACTGTCTCATTCTATGAATTTCGAAAATACTCGATTTTGATTGGTCAATCAAAGATTTCAAGTCGATGATTTCAAATCACTATCACCACCTCTGAATGAAACAGCTGATGTGATAGCCGCATCACTGTGGATGCTGAAAGTAAAGTACTTAGTTCTCGATCATTGTTGAGGCGTTCAGGCGTTTTGCGATAACGACATAAAATACATTTAGGTTAGAAATTGCAGAGCTGCGGTAACTAAAATATTCTCTACAACGTGTTGCAATACATTTCGGTCAGGAAACAGGATAGAATTCGACAAAAAGAGTGTATTTCAAAGTAGTTTCGGGACAACAGAGCCTGAAATTCAGTGCTTTTCTATATTCAACTGTGACGTCATGTTCTCTGCGTCACAATGAGCAGCTGTGTAACGTCCTAGAGCAGACAGAACAGAACGAAATCTTGCAAACTAAGCTTGCGTACTTTTCTTTATTGGTGCCCACTTAATGCTAGCGTATGAAGTAACTGTGCTACATATCAATGCCTATAATATAGACACTTTTAGAACGATATTTTGTTTTTAGAAAAGTATTGTCTTTGTTTTAAAAAAACACTTTGAAATTGTGTTGTTTAGAAGATCAAATGGACCCACACATGTTCTGGGTGTTTCAGCTCTCTGAAACTTGCACATTTTGAGAAGGAGGTTCTAAAAGATTTTCTCAGTTTTTAAAAGTAGAAACATATTTCGTTATTTTACTTCCATGAACAAATCTCAGTCCGATTGTTTTGCTACATATCTTATTGATGTCTGAGTCTTCTGGACCATGTGGTCCTAGAGTCCTAAAGAAGACTTTCCAAACTTTGTTTGTAATTGTAATGAGAGTAAAATATCAACTATAACATCATGAACGCTGTTGCGTTCTACTGAATATACTGCTGGGCATGCGTCTAAAGGTTAAGGCCTATCCCTTCAATTATGGATCGAGACGGACAACGGCCATCCTTTGACCTTGGATCCTGGTAAACTAATAGTCTAAACTCACTATGATCATCCGCATTCCATTGATCTACATCATCACGTAAAATCTGTCTTACAGTGGCCAGTTGTTCTCAGTCTCATAGGAGGGAGGCTTTATATTTCCTTTATGGACTCCCTGCTGACAGTCAGGAAATGGCTGTGGTCATGTGATTCAGTCGTACATTTCCTCTTGAGGAGAACCACGTCTCAGAGAAGCAAATTCTTAACAAGCCCGAGCCCAAGCAAAAATCATGATAGCAAAACAGATTATTTGTACAAGTATCACGTGTCCCCAACATGATTCAAATAAAACTGTTTTCTATAAAAAAAAAATCCATGGGGGGCGGCTGGCTACGGCACTACTTTAAGAGTTTCCATTAGGTATTTAACACTAAGAACGTAGACAAATATCAGCCTACAGTTTCGCGGATCAATGCAATGGGCGCCTTCGAGAAATCAATTATTACAAGCCGACACAACACAACCCGAGGCGACAGGATCAGTTGCAAAGACCAGTGCTAACATTGTTGATATCTTTTACTCTTAACCCCTGTCTATTTAACTGAATTTGCCAAGTTTAATTAATTTTGCTGCTTTGAGTGAGTGAGAGAGTTCAACAATATTATTCTACACGCGGCACAAATCAGTACGACAGGACGTGTCAAACTTGATATTGAAACAAAGATAAGATTGACGCAGAACGTTTTTGTTAGTACTTTTGTGAAACCCAACATGGCTAATGGTGCTGAGTAACAAGTTGTTATTGACGAAATGTGATTCGAAATCATGTAACACTCTTGGAACCTCCAGCTGGAAACCGCATTTTCGCCGCAACACGATTGATCTCATTTTATCTTGATTTATCCGATGACAATTTGCGGATCACGGTGACCAATTCAGTAACATTGAAAGTTCAAGTAGTCCCCGTCTAGAAAGGACATGAAATTGTCCCTGAGGAAATTCATTCACACTTCTTACACACTCGGGAGTGTTTAAGGCTGTGAAATAATTGAAACATTGCTCAAAACGTTGTTTAACATTACATCGCTCCTACATATCGAACCATTTAAATTAATTTTTTTCAAATGTATGTTTATCAAAATATACCTTGGCAAAACACTGATTTTAATTCTATATTAAGTGAATGAGAGAATTTGGTTTAGCGCTAATAATAAGGATTTTTATTAAGCGGATGTAAAAGTATCTACACAGAATATGAGTGAACACAATCAAATGAAATTAGACACAGTGATCGACAAAAGCATTGTCGTCATTGTCAGAATTAATTCATTTCAGTCATTGCACATGTGTAGCCACAAGGGGGCGTCATGGTCAGTACCTGGTCACACCACCTCTTGCAGCCGTCACTGCTCGACACCTCCTTGGCACAGATTGCACAAGTGGTCGGATTTCTTCGTGGGGAATTCTTCGCCATTCTTCCTGTAATGCGTTGGCGAGTTGTGCCAGTGTGTGGGGACGCTGGTGACGTTGGCGGACGCGTCGATCAAGTTCGTCCCACAAATGTTCAATGGGTTTGAGATCAGGCAATTTGGACAGCCATGGAAGGACATTGATGTTCTAGTTAACAAGGAAAATAACTGTTGCACGTGCTGTGTGGGACCGAGCGTTGTCATGTTGGAACAGCTCCCTCTGGCGGTCCAAAGTTGGGAGGAGGTGAGGACGCAGAATTTGGTCTATGTATCGGTTTGCTGTAAGATCGCCCTGGACAACCAATTACGTGTGATCTACCCGTGTAGGATATGGCTCCCCACACCATGACACTCCCTCCACCAAATCGGTCCACCTGTCGAACGCAGTTCGGCGCAAAACGTTCATGTCGACGTCGGTATACACGTTGTCTTCCATCCCGTCGTTGAAGAAGAAAACGTGACTCATCGCTGAACCAAACGCGTCGCCAGTTCCTGAGATCCCATGCCTGTACTCTGTTGCACCATCGGACACGTCGTTGACGGTGTAGACGTCGCAAGACAGGTCCAACTTTTGGTCGTCTCGCTCGAATTCCCACTTCCCTCAGACGATTTCTGATGGTTTGTTCGGAAATTCTTCGCATACCAGGCACTTGTCCTGCAGTGTCCGTTGCTGTAGCAAATCAATTCCGAAGGTGATGCCACCGGATGTACCGATCCTGAGCAGGGGTGGTCACTCATGGTCTTTCTACTTCTGGGATGATCTTGAGTCGAATTGGTGCGGGTATATCGATCCCATAGTCGAGATATGGTGCTTTGGTGAACGTTGAAGTGTCTTGCAACGGCAGACTGGGACACCCTGCTTCCGAAAGTCCAATGGCGATATTTCGGTCACCTGCAGTTAATCTTAATAATAATAATAATAATAATAATAATAATAATAATAATAATAATAATTGATTTGTAAAGAGCCTAATATCCATCGACAGTTGCTCACTGGCGCTGTGACAAGGTTAAAAAGTAATATCTATGTACATATGCCAACAATCAGGAGATCTATTGAAAAGCTGAGGTGAAGAAGTGGGTTTTGAGGAGAGACTTAAATGTTTCCTTAGAAGCAGAGTTTCTCAGATTCAAAGGCAAAGCGTTCCATAACTGTGGACTGCAAAAGGAGAAGGCACGGTCAGACATAGCAGAAGTAGACAGGCTGATACAGTAGAGTAATCTTGGCATTTTTCGATCTCCGTTCACGTCAGAAAATTCGTAATGAACTGATGAATTTTGTACGGTCTTTTATAGTCAGTGTCTCTACTCTTGTTTCCAACACTTTGCACGTGCATTGTGCTGCAACCTTTTTCTGAAAGCAATTTCCAGCATTTTTGCTGATAAACGTTTACCAAAAAACATTTTGAGATGTGTTTGCGCGCAATGCACAACAAACATGACATGATTAACGGGAATCAAACATAAGAATTGTCTTTATGACGATTGCTGGGGGAAAAAATCTAATTGGAATTCTCAAAACACCTTTGCGTTTCTTTTTTTGAAGAGTATAGTTTGGTTCAGTCATGCAGGCCTAAGACGCATAATGTGCTGTGCTGTTCTGGGAGAACCGAAATTCGACCTCACGATTTCTGATTTGCGTGCTGAGCAATGTATCCTGTCGAAAGCACTCGCCATGGTGGGTGAAGATCAAGATCACAATACACTTTATCTTGGAAACTTATATTTATTGTCAAAATGGTTTTCCAGCTAAATACGGTCGTGGACACAAGCTTTATCCACTGGGTTACCCTACCGCCCTAAAATCATTGAAATAGGATGATGATAAGAGTCCTGTGATGGGATTCGAACCACGGACCTTCTGATCCGAGTTCAGTCGCATTGTCCACATGGCTTAAGAGGTTAACCATGTCAGCAAGCTACATTTGTCTAACTGCTTCTTTCTGTGAATATCACATACCAAAGGAAACCCCATACATTCTATATTATATCTTGAAAGATGGCAACAGTCACGGTGTCACAGAGCTCTAGTGTCGCCAAGTCATGACAGGTAACCATAGCAACCAGCACCACGTCAACGCCGTGTGTTCTATCTTCCAAGTGAAACGCCTTACAATCTCCATTCAGACATCCCCCGATTGTCTCTGATATCTGTCAATAAGGTCTTTACAGGGACTTCGATGCTCTGAGAATTCATTTAGCTTTCATTATTATTTTCATTATTATTTTGTTGTAGTATAAACTGGTTTATTTAGTTCATCTCGTCTTAGGCTCACATCGGGCACGGGTGGCCCAGTCGTCTAAGGCGCCGCGATTCACTGTGCAGAGTTGGGTCCCTTGGGCACACCAGAAACCTATGATTGTGGGTTTCACCGAAGTGGTAAACGTCTGAGACATGCATCACTTCGGGCTTTCCGCCTACATTAAGCTGACACGCCGTGATATAACTGGAATACTGTTAAAAGCGGCGTTAGACCCAACTCATTCACTCAATCAGGCTCACAGCTTACAGTTTATAAGCAACAGTAATTATCTAATCTCTTCCTATTATGTTAGTTAAGCGTGATGAAAATCTCCATGGCACACTCTTGTGACACCGTTGTTACAATATTATGCGTTAAAAGATACAGTAAACTACGGTTATAACGAACACGCTTATAACGAACTGATGGATATAACGAACTTACTTTTTGGTCCCGACTATTTGCTGTAGTTATGCTGTATATATGCTTATAACGAACTACGGTTATAACGAACTAAAATTAGTAGACTAATTCCCTTTGAGTTCGTTATAACCGTAGTTTACTGTATTGCAAATTCTTCAATAAAATAATAAATATATTTCTCGAGTAGTACAACCAGTAGAAATAAAGTTGAAAAGGTAAAGATAATTACAAGAACAGTACCAAAAGAGCTTATGGTTTCATGAGTATGGACAAGAATATTCATGGTCGTCCAAGAAGGACGCCAGGACACCATCCATCATTCAGAATCCTGACGGTCTGGAAAGGGTTCAAGATCTTATGGTCAGTACATGATATGGCTGGGTTATTTCTGGCCGCGATGTAAAAGAATAATAAACAAAAGCATGTCAGGTGAATGAGTAATCATGACAAGTACCTCACGGTCTCAATTCCAGTTTCCAAGTGACCCAGTTTTTCGTTACTAGCCAGTCACAGACCTGATAGACCTCGTACGTTCTGGGACCACAATGCTCGTATGATTGCGTGTCGCTTTCATTACAGCCAACATATTGGTTCAGCTACTTTTCAATTTAGGAACCAATTCTGATTTTCAAAGAATTCTCCTGACTCTTGTATCTTCATAGGTATATCACCTACATGTACTCACGTTTGTAATATCAGCTAAAGTGGTAAAGATCCGGGTTAGAATAGGTCTTCAGCAACCCATGCTTGCAGTAAAAGGGGACTATGCTTGTCGTAAGAGGCGACTAACGGGATCGGGTGGTCAATTGCGTGGATCGATGCTCATGATATCAATAACTGGAGTGTCTGGTCCAAACCCGATTATTTACAGACCGCCGTCAATTTGACACCAACCAACTTGAAGGCCTTATTGGGGACCATTGTAACCAACATGCATATGATTCACCACGATTTCAATCCAATTCAGTTCTTGCACAAAAGCACATGTTACTATATACATAAGAGTTGCATAAAAGCGAGCGGGATTAAGCAGACAATATGTACATTTACGGTTACAGGAAAGATTAAAATAACAACTTGTTTCCTGGTGTTGGTGAATATACAGAGCCAATATAATGTGTACATTATTATCCGTATTAGACAATAGGGATGCAAATGAATGACAAAAGATATGTGGTGAGTAATAATGATTAGTACATAGTCCGAATATTTATGTCAATAACAGGACATACAAACAAGAAATGATATTACATTCGACACTTGAAAACGTAAGTCCTGAATAGGTTTCTAATGGTAAATATCTGTCTCTAATGGTAAATATCTGCCTTTTTTAATAACCAAACAATCAAACCGAGCGCAAAACGATTCCATATATATTCACAAGCAAAAGAAACGCAAGTCGAGTATGTAGTATACATGTTATTTATTTTCAACAGTAAAGACAAGAAATACTGATAGGGCAAGATTGACAAAAAATTTGACTGAAGACAGTTTAATGGATTAAAAGGCAGATGACATCATTGTTTTCTTCAAATGTTAAGGGCTTACACGGTTTCGGGTCAATACCCAAAATGTCAGTCAATACCTGGTGTGACCACCATTAGCATTGATCACTGCCCCACGTCTCCTGTACATTGAGTGGATCAGACGATTTGTAAAGGCCCTAGGGATCCTCCTGCACACATCCAGAGCAGCTGTGCGTAGTTCATCGGCAGTTGTAGGGACTGGGCGCATATTGTGCAGACGCCTTTGAACCTCATCCCACAAGTGTTCGATGGGGTTCAGATCAGGGCTGAGGGCTGGCCACGGTAGAACACGGATGTTGTGTTGTTGCAGAAAGGCTATGGTAGCTCTGTCGCTGGTGTTGACGGGTAATCTGCCGATCTTGTCGAGGTGTGGTGACCCTAGGACGACCGCTCCGAGGAAGGTCATCTGTGGTCTGTGTAGCATTGTATCGATGCAGGAGACGGTAAATTGTGGTTATGTTAACGTTGAAATGACGGGCAACATCTTGGACAGACTCTCCAGCTTCCAAACGTCCGATAGCCTGGTTTCTCTGAATTTGAGTTAGGCGTGGCATTGTTGGCCAAGGAGTGGTAGGTCCAAGAATTCGCCACAGTTTTATACCCACTACAGTTCGTGACTGTTCGTGCATTTTCGATTCCACGAGAAATGGGTGCATGATACCCACATATTGATTGAAATGGTGCGTTTTGGCGATTCGTTTGTTATGTTGCGTTTTTACTCCAAAATGCTCCCAAAATGCAACAAAAATATTGATAACACCATCAGGCTTCACTACATGCTAAAACCACTTGCCTTTCTTTTGCGTGTGAGTATATTTTACCAATATTACTGTAAGACCTTTTGTCAGACAGGTAAGCTTCGGGTTCCATCACTCATTCTAACAGACGATACTTGTTACATCTTGAACTATCTGTGAGAGTAGAAGACATTTACAATATGCACAATGCAAAGATTATTGACATCAGGTAAATTTGTCTTGGACTTCTTCCAAAAGTCCCCTGTAATGTGTTTGACAAATGCCAGAAGTAGGAACACGTTCTCATAAAGAATCAATGCATTTACATTGAACTCGTATATGCCTTCTCTAAGACTAGCCGCATGCTCGTGTTGGTCAAGATTAGTCAAAAGTCATCGTTTCGGGTTTTGCAAAAGCTGTTGATTTGATTTTTGTGGGCATGGCTACCCCCAAAGTCATGTAAACTAATAGTATATAAGTAAGGATAAGATATATGGATGAACAATTTCTTTATTACAATTAGGAGCTACGTTTCGGTGTAGTTTCTAACAGGCAGTGTTTAAACAATAGAGTAGATATCAGATGTAGTTGCACTGGAGTGGAAAAGCCTGTTATGTAAACAAAAGGGCTAAACATAACCTACATAATACTGTTTACAGAACAGGCTTCTCCAGTCCAGTCCATCTGATATCTACTTTACTGTATAAACGCTGCCCCCTACCTGTATAAATACTTGTCAACCATACTCTGTATATCTCTTGCTTGATAACGGTGTTAGAAACTCTCACGAAACGTCGCTCCTAATTGTTCATCCATACATCTTATCCATAATTATACTCCAACTTCTTAATGCCTCTCCAAAAAGTTAATAGTACATACTTGCATGTATCTTATTTCTTATATCAAATGTTGGTGACGTGCCTATCAAAAGTCAATGTAACCTTCTAGTGCCTCACAGGCAGCTTGGTTTGTATACTCCCTAGGGAGCTGAGAATGTAGATCGAGTGCTCACTGATCCATTGACAGGGGTAATAATGGTGTATGGACATCCACTCGGTGAATGGAACCTGGCGTATTATAAATGCACTTATTATTATTATTATTATTATTATTATTTACTATAGTAGGGCCCCAAGCTGCATACGGTAAAATTGTACACGGCAATTCAAAGAGAAGCATCCAAGACACAACGTTTCAAAGAACATGATCCTCCTCAGTCACGCTCTTTATGCGTTTCTTTTAAAGTATTGCCAACATTGAGTTTTCAACATGCGAACTCGGTAAAGCAGCTAACAGGGTCTCACTTAACGATGATACAATATCCAGTGACATTTAGATAAAACGAAAAGCACTGTCATATTATCTCAGTGACCCATTCTTCTTTCTTGAGTGAACGCTGTTGGAAAATAGACCCAAGGTTCCGTAAAATTTAATCGTCATTACCAAGGTCTAACGGTTAAATATAGAGGATAAGCTACAAAATTATTTTTATTTACAGTTTTTGCCCAAGATCAACCCACCAAAAAGCAGTTAACCTTTTGGCAATGTTGGAAGAAGGCTTTCATTGAAAGTTAAGTTTTAACATTGTGTTTTATATATACGACTGTTTTAGGGACCATCCATTTGGTTTTCTATGCGACTCGGGAGGAGGTAGGGGGTGTTAAATGTATAGTTTGTTCATAAATATGCCCCAAATCAAAATGATTAGTTTGTTGGCAGTGGTGAAAACAATGAATACCTTGTTTTGTGGAAAATACCCAAATGTAAAACAAAACTGTAGTAATAGTAAAAATGGATAGATTGTTTGATGTCCGGCAAATCTGTAGTTTGTTGGATATAGATGGGTAGCTAAGAGATTGTTCACAAAACAAATTCCTACAGCCCCGACAAGAATACTGAATCCATTGATCCGTAACCTGGCTCTTAAGGAGCTCAAACGGCAAATTATATTACTGCAAACTTTCATCAGGCTACAGGAGTACGAGTTACGGGTCAGACAATTCGAAATCGTCTACACGCAGCTCGACACCATGCTCGACGGCCACATGTTGCGCTGCACCTTACAAAAGTCATTAAATTGCCAACACACGTCAATGGTGTACACAACGTCGAAACTAGGCTAATCGTCGCTGGTCACGCGTCTCGTTTTCAGATGAGTCCCGATTCACTTTGCGCTACCTTGACAGGAGCGGTCGTGTCTGGCTATGTCGAAATTATTGATGTCGAGCCAATGTCAGCCTGAGACCTCTTGGCCGATTTGGTGGTGGAGTGAGTGAGTGGGTTGTGTTTAACGTGGCTTTTAACAGTATTCCAGTCATATCACGGCGTGTCAGCTTTATGTCAGAGGGTGATGCAGGTCTTAGACGTTTACCACTTCGGTGAAACCCACGAGCATGGGTATGGTGCTGTCAAACCTAGAAACATAATTGGTGCGAACCGGGATTCGAATCCACAATAATGGGTCTCTGGCGTGCCAAAGGGACGCAACTCTGCACTGCGAATTACGGCGCCTTAGACGACTGGTCCACCCGTGCCCCCTCTGGCGGTGGATGTGTGGGATTGCATCACTATGAATGACCGAACTCCATACTAACATCCCGCTTGCAGGATGTGTGGGTTGACGTTTTGTCTTACAGGACGACAACGCCCGTGCTCACCCTGCACGAATCGTCAATGCCCACCTCCAGCAGCTCAACATCCATAGAATGTCAGAAGCACAGACATTTCCCCCATTGACAAAGTCTGGGACATGACAGGGAGACGTGTACGTCCACGTCATAGGCCGCCGACCACTTTGGCTGAACTTGGCGAGGCGCTGCAAGAGGAGTGGGACAGATGCCCTCAAATCGCATTTGGGGGACTGCCTCATCGGGTGAATGAATGTTTGACAAATCGGGGCGGCATTACGCACTACTGATCCAAAAACTTTTAAATTCTTATCACTATCGTCCTTCAAGATCGCGCCTTCGCATCGATATAACAATGAAACCGAACGATGCTTTGCATATTGGTTGATTCAAACGGTTGTTCCAGGTTATTGTTCTTGACCGTTATGAAACATACGAACTATGAAATATGAACTTCCACGCGAGAGAAAAGCCTGTCTCGATTATCCGCCGAAACAGATTCAACCTTGAGTAAAAGACAAAATAGTTGTGAAATTTATATGAATGGATCGCTAAAAATCAGTGATAACACCAGGTGTTTGCGAAAAGGGTAAGTATGTTCTGACCTACCGGAACACCCGCCCCTCACGCAATTTGCATCCAAAGTATGTTCGTTTCCTGACGCTGCATAGCAATACGGTGACACGTAAAGTGAGTGAGTTAAAGCTTTACGTCACATCGGCAATATTTCAGCCATATCGTGACGATGTGACACGTAAACAAACCAGACATAAAAACAAAATCGCAGTTGTAACAGCACAAATGGGGTACACTGTATGTTTCTGTGTTCCCGTAATATAGTCCGTGACACCTCCATTACGAATTAGAGGATGACCGAGGTAGAGGTGTTTCTGACCTGTGAAGGTGCCGATCTAGGTCGTTCGCAGGTAATTTACACATCAGAAAAACATCTTCCGAGTTCATTCTCTAATTTACACTTTAGTTAGCTCCCTCGGTAGCAGTCTTGTATATAACACAAAGTCAATGGTATATAACCAAGTCAATGCCAGGAATCGCATGTTGATATTCATGTTTTCTATATAAAGCTGCACGTAACGATGAATCAGATGCGAACACCCCGTTGAAACTTTTAATAACAAATAAAGCCGCTGGAGCTGTGGCTTTTGGAATATTAATTCTAATAGGCTGTTTTGCAGGTCTATCTGTGTTTCTCTCTCCCCATTCAAACCAACATTAACAAACAGTGTAACGACGCACTTAGTGGAAAATACGTTTATATTTGGACCATAAATAAATAAAGGGATCGATTGGACAATCCAATCCCATAAATGTCGTTACACGATCCAAGAACTGTTGGAAAATATATATTTTCTTTTCTTAATTTATTATATTTGCGATACGGAACACACTAGGTGTTTCTCTATATATGTGGCATTATCGAATCGATTTGCCATTTCGTGTCTGAAGGCCCGTTGAATATTGACATAATATGATTGCAGTTTCGAACACATAAGAGTGTGTATCATTGAAAGCAAATTGGGTACAATAATTCTTTTGACGCTGCTCTGGCGAGAATATATGGATAAGCGGCCACACCTCAAAGGACATGGGGATATCCGATAATATATTTTCCACACAATCCAGATGTGATAATAACATGTCTAAGGATGTGATAATAACATGTCAGATAAGGTTCAAGGTTTCTCGGTGTACTGAGCTTGCATTGTTTGTTATTTAACTCATGAGCATCGATCCACGCAATTGGGATACGATGACATGTATCAACCATGTCAGGGAGCCTGACCACCCGATCCCGATGGTCGCTTCTTACGACAAGTATAGTTGCCAAACAAGGGTAGCTTAAGCTTCATTGTAAGCGCATTGATGTTCATTGGCTTACCTACGACAGATGGGATCTGTACACTAAATAAAAGCTACAAAACCATTGCCATAATTACAAAAGTGAGTGAGTTAAAATGTATAGTCACATCGGCAATATTTCAGCCATATCGTGACTAAAGCAATTTATACATTAATAATACACCAATTTCGGCGATATAAAACCTTTCGACAAAGGACAGTAACTAACTAGACTAATCACAAAAATATATTTAAAACTAGTATGTTAACATAAGAAGATATTACGATTCATGAAAATACACTGTTTAAAGCAGACTATAGATCGCCAGCTGCTGAAGTAGGTCACCAAGCTAGAGACCATGGGGACTTACAGTACCTTTGCTACCTGCATGGACCCCAGCAGGATGTACATCATCCCTTCAGGTGTTGGCGATCATTGACAAAGTAAGCCGAATTAAACACATTCTACGATTAAACACGTGGTGGAATAAAACTACGTTGAATGACGTGGTCTTGCATACCTTCGCACGGGGACAATTAGTTGACACTACTTCAACCCCAGTCGATGGTACATCCGCCAAAAATCTCATTTATCAAAATTGTTACACCCAATTATAAAAAAGCCAAGTATTCTATGCATGCGAATCATAATTAATGAAACAATTTAATTTCCTTTAAAGAGCATATTATTAAATGAGATTTTTTTTTAAATCCTTAAGAGATGGGGATTTAAAATATTTATTCCTTGTGATTGAAACATCAATAGTCAAGTAGGACATGCTTGACTGTGATACTTTCATCACAAGGGATACAGAATGGGGGATCATCACCTTACAATGAATATTCATGATAATACCGCGAATGGCCAATACATCTTCTTACCTACTTGGGTGTCCCACTTTTTGACATAAGGTCTCTGATGTAACATATTATCACAGATTTATAATCAGTATATATGGAATCAGAAGTGGTGTCACAGATTTGTTGAGTGCGGCCTTAGCTGCAGCATCAGCCATTGTGTTTCCAACGATTCCAACATGGCTAGGTAACCAGGAAAAGATGTTGTCGCATTGGCCTGTAGCAAGATTCTTTTGTGGTTCAATGATGTCAAGTTAAACTGGATGCTGACACGAATTATGTTTTAATAGTCTGAAGACAGGACAGGAAGTCTGAAAATATGAAGAATTCCTTGTGTTTAAACGGTGTATTTATATATTCTAAAGCTGTTAAAATTGTATTTGTTTCAGTTATATAAAGGGAAGGCTTTCTGGTAATCTGGTTGATAAAGTTTTGGATCAAACGATGAGCCACCGCCTTCTGGGCACAGGACATTGCATAGGCAAATTTCGAAATTGAAACTATCCTATTTGAAATTCATGAATTTGGCCAAGACTAAAACAAATAAGTTCAACATGTCGACACATTTGTGCAAAACACTACGCATGCACAGGGCTTAGCATGACCAGCCGATTAATAGGATCGGGTCCAGGATCGGGCCCATCCTTACCACCCGCCAAAGCGAAGTGAGGGTCGAAGTGGTGCATTGGGCAAAGGAACGCTACTCCTGAAACCAGCGCCCTCAACCACCAGAGTCCCGTATTATAAGCATGTGTTTATCAATCACAATTACACAATGATGACACCAAGTGTTCGCGGACAGGTTAACGGATCCTGCCCAATCGCTGGCACCGGTATGAACACATTCAAAGGCAATTCAATTGTTCACATGAACAAAAAGGGAACATATGGGACAAGTCAAAAATGGCATACGACATTTTTGTTACTGATGCGTCAAATTTGGATATGTCCTCTACATGACGTCTTTTTAACGATTCTCTTACTTGATATCTTGATCGTTTGGAATAACAGTTTGCCAGTATAAACGAGGATACACTTCCTCCCAGCCATCGACCTTGAACTTCGACTCGACTAACGTATCCTCTCTGAAACCATGTTAACTAGAAATCCAGGACCGTTATTGGTGAGTCGAAATATACGTAGTGCCGAAGAGGATTCTTGAGGGACCAGAATGGTAGAACCTCGTTGTTGTTTGTTTGTTTGTTTGTTAAACGCCGCACTCAGCAATATACCATCAAGATATGACGGCGGTCTGTCCAAAACCGAGACACCAGTTATTGACATCATCAGCATCGATCATTAAATTGGGATATGATGACATGCATCAACCACCCGATCCCATTAATCGCCTCTTACGACAAGCAGGGATTGCTGAAGACCAATTCTAACCCGGATCGTCACGGGTAAGAACGTCTTTGTTGATGTCGTGTTGATATAGAAGTGATATCACCTGGTTCCGCTCTTTGTTCACGCGGCAAGTTTACCTCTTTCAGCTGCCAAAACAAGTGAACCAAATCTGTATCACATTCGATGATTCATGTAACGTAGCGTCCTTAACTACATCTTACCGAGGCGGGGGAGTTAACTGGAAACTTGACATTTACAGTCAATTAACTCCCTTGCCTCGGGAAAATGCCTCAACTACAGAGTTAAAATACTTATAACATACTGCTTTGCTGATGCTCAGTTTGGCGAGGGCAATTTTACATTTCAAACCAACTTCAGATTGTCAGGTAGTTCTACTAAGGTGGTCAGGCTAACATTAGTAACTTATGGGTACGGTACTAGGTATGTGTCGTAGTAATTTAATCCTTAAAAAACTGGAAACTATATTTGTTATGTAAACATGGATAATATTATCATTTTATAACCATATGACACCTGTTGCAAGACATTATCATTTCTAATTTGTCGGTTTGTTAAGCATGTGTGCAAAATATTCTTATGCGTGATTATTAATATTTGATACCATTAGGAACCGGTGACCTTAATGTATATAACCACGGACACCACATGCAAACACTTGAAAGCTACCAGTAACACACGTTTATTAAATTAACAATGTACAATAATCATGCTCAATAGCTTTCCGAAATGAAAACGTGAATGTCATGGTATGTAAACATGAATTTCAACGGTACCACCAAACACAAATACATGACAGCGAAAAGGTTATTTCTCTAGATCCACACCAGTGTGTACTCGTTAATGGACAAATCTGTGGAAAGACGTCCAGGATGGCAGGCCACTTGTGATCATTTTAGCACATACTCAAACAATAAGAGACAAGCACTTTAGATGGCCCAGTAGCCCACCATTATAAAGAATAGGCATATTAAGTAAGTATAGGATTTATGGATGAACAACCTCTATATTACAATAGTGAGCGACGTTTCGGTGTAGGTTCCAACACCCTTATCAAGCAAGTGATATACAGAGTATGGTTGACAAGTATATATACAGGTAGGAGGCAATGTTTATACAGGAGAGTAGATATCAGATGTAGTTATACTGGAGTGAAAAAGCCTGTTATGTACCAAAAGGGTAGTAAAGGCAATTATCGGCGAAGTCAGTAACATAAACAATAGGATCATGGCTGATTTGGGTCTTTGATGAGTTGATTGTACGCCACTTTGATAGTGAGTAACGTTTGTTTAATCAGCTGTATACTGGAAGCTTGGGCAATCATGACATCGGGGTATCACTGATCCTGGCCATCACACCCAGTTCCTACCCCGAATATAGCGTATTTGGGTGTTGGGGACCTATTTAAACCCCGGTCCCAATTTTGTAGATTTCATATTTAATCTTCCCTATTTCATCACCCAACATGAGTGAGTGAGTATGGTTTTACGCCGCTTATCAATATTCCAGCAATATCACGGCGGGGGACACCAGAAATGAGCTTCACACATTGGACCCATGTCGGGAATCGAAGCCGGGCCTTCGGCGTGACGTGCGAACGCTCTAACCACTAGGCTACCCGACCGCTCTCCCAACATGAATCATTTGAATCATTTGAATCATTTGAAATTAAACAACGAACCTCCCAGAGGGGATTTGGGTTTAGAAAAGGTCCTCGTTAACCTATGCTGGTCTAAAGAGGAGACTTAATCGATAAGATGATCAGGCTTGGTGACTTGGGTTACATCTTACCCCGACGGAATGAATGGGTACTCAAAATATCGACCACTGGATTGTCTGGTCCAGCCTGTGTACGGCGTTAAGGAACAAACAAACATAACACCGAACCTACAATGTACATATATAATGGGAAATACACACAATGCCACATTGGAACTATTATTTTTTTTAGGTCCCTGGAATAGAAATATATTTGATACATATAAAACCGTGTGAAAAATATATAAAAAAGAAATGTCTTTTAAATAAACCAACCTTAAATATGCCCAGATAACGAGTCCGTTTCCGACGACAGCCCCGCTGCCGAAGAGTGCCAGTACCGTCCCAATACATAAATGAGTGGAATACGCGATGGGATGAATCGTCGCGTGGTCGGACGTGTTGAATACTGTTCCGTCATCTTGTTGAACCACACTAAGATTGTCCACTACGTACGACAACATCAGGCTGTCCTTCTCACCGAATCAATTACTCCTTTGGCTTTTGAATGAAAGTCATAATCTTTCGGATTTGTAGTCGTGCGATATAAATGATTTATTTCTTTTCATTTTGTAACCATTTTGTTCTGAATGAGTCTAGTCAAGGTCCGCACCGTGAGTACATAGAATCCAGTCAACACAGCTCCTCCTTTTGAGTCTGTAGTAGACTCTCTGTGAGTAGATTATTTCAAGTTCAAGTTCAATGTTCGCTCTGCGTTCATTTCTGATTCAGCCAATAGCGTTCGTGATATCAGCGTACGCCGTTATTGATTGCTGGGGCCTCATCTCCTGAAAGCATACCGTTGAGTAGGAGTGATCCCGCCCTTGGCCTTGTCAGTGGGTGTAATAGGAACGGGGTAATGTATATAACAGTTAAATATACACATGACTTTTGTAATATCATTATTGTCAATAATACAATGAAGGACAGGGGTATAATAATAACGGTCGAAGTGATCGTATCAATTCCTTGGATCTGTATGACCATATTTGGTGTTTCGGTAAGCTCACATAAAGTTTTCCCTTATAAGGAGTTGAATATGAACAGTCCCGCTGCAACGGACTGACCATTTGATATTCGGGGGCGGGGTAGAGTCTGACCATATAATATCAAATGATTCATTTAATGTAATAATATAAATGTAATGCTTCCTGTGTTGAAGGTAACATGCTGGTTAAAAATCTTGAAAATCGTTTGAGTACGTCTCATTGGAAGCCAAACAGCAAAGCAACAAAGCTCACCGTTTTGCGAGCACCTGGTTCTTCACGGTTTGATAGTGATTCATAAACACATGCTTATGATATGGTCGGAATCGTAAAATGGGCTCTGCTTTATAATTCTAAAAATGGTTTTGTGACTTTATTTACTGTACAAATCTCATGTATCGTAAGTTATCCCATTTACACTTATGTGCTTACAGTGCAACTTTACTACACCGCGTTTTGAACTATATATTTGTCATGATTATGGGGATGTTTTTTATTTACTTTGCAAAAAGGATTATCATCTAGAATGAGCATCTAGACTACAAAGTCACAGCAAGTGCAGTCGAGCAATCGGCCAGGAGGACGCATGGTAAGTTGGCCCATTAACAATGCAAGTTGTATACACCGAGGAACACTTTTTAATATGTATTTGTTGTGATTATGGAGATGTTTTTGTCGCTTTTATTTACTCTGCCTGAATGATAATCTTTCGTTTTTTATAACAATAAAAATCGTCATAATCTGTCAACATCACTCACCTGTCATCCATCATTCCGAAAGTAAGGTGAGGTCAAATGAGGTTTTACGTCGCGTCAACTTATAAACAGATGTGCATGCACGTGTGTGTGGCTGCTTGCACTAATGCCGTGCGCCAGGCAGGGTAACAACAAGTACCCTATTTTAACGTCTTTTGGTATGACGCGGTCGGGGATCGAACTCCTGACCTTCCACTCTCCGGGCGGACGCTCTCCCACTAGACCCTGCCGGCGGTCTTAAGAAAGAAAGACATTCCTTGCCTTAATTAGAGAATATTCGAGGACACGGCTGGCACGCTCGACTCAGGCGCAATTCGATGTACAGTAAACTACGTTTATAACGAACACGCTTATAACGAACAGACGGTTATAACGAATTTATTATTTGGCCCCGGTCATTTATTGTATATATGCTGTATATATGCTAATACGAACAACGGTTATAACGAACTGACATTAGTGATTCCCTTGGGTTCGATATAACCGTAGTTTGCTGTACATGGTTGTGTCAGAACCCAAAGGTCGTGGGTGCAAATTATACCAGATTGGCCCTGATAATGAGTCTTGGTTAGTCAACACCTAACCCGCGGAGGTTGGTTTCAGTGGACGTATTTATGTGAGTATATACGCCTGGCAAAAGATCACTCCCAGAATGTTTTCAATGAAGCAAGTGCTGGAAAGGAAGTACTGACAAAATGAGCTCGGATAAACAAAGGCAATCCACAAGAACAACCATTCGTCCATCCATGACATAGAGCAGGAAATGGCTTTTGTCAGACCAAGGGATTTCCCTCCAGGATATTAGATTCCATGCCCTTCGGGCTAAGCACCATGCCAAACGGAACCTCTGAGAGGATCTACCAGTAGGAGGCGTTTGATGACTCTCCTGGACTTTATGCCGCTCTCAGGCAGTTCCTCGAGGTACTGGTGAACAACAGACGTCAAGTGGCTAGTCATTGTCGCTTAAGGGCGGGACTCGTTAGAAATGGCTGTCGTCGAACTAATCAAAGCAGTATCTTGACCGTGGAAGGTCCTTCACGACATTAGTTTGACCATGCATCCTCACCGATCGGCTGATTAATATGTATTGGTAACCTGGATGACGCCCGATAGCTTTGAAGAACAACCCTGTGGAATGTGTTCCGATTGTATGCCACCTTCGCATCTCCGACATCCTCATTCGTTTCGTGTTCACTGGAATGATTGGACCTTGCAAGACCGCGTATTTAAATACACACATTTGATGCCTGAACATACTGCATGTTTTGGAGAATGCATGGCATGCAGCACGTGCATGCCCCGGGGAGTTCTGACGTCGCCCTCAAACATAAACGGTCGCATCCTTCCGATGTCATTCTCGCATAATCACTATTGCCATTATAATTATAATTAATGATGACATGTTGTTATGTATTGTCTCAGGGGGCTGCTTAACTTGTTTTCAAGTGTATAGTAGTGGCAAAGTATATCTCTCAGGCGACTTTATAAATCGAGTGGTCAGGCCCGATGACAATATCGATCACTGCATGTCTGGCAAAGACTTGAGTATCCAGGCCACCGACATGTAGCTAGACTATTGAAGAGTGCAGCATTAACAACAAACAAACAGAACCTGAAATGTGCATTACAAATTTAGATGATGCAGCTTTAAATGAGGGTCTCCTGAAAATGTAGAATTCATTTTCCACGTAAATGCGTGTTGGAAAATGTAAGACCGTGGAATTATTAAGCACGTCGTGTACAAATGGTAACGTTTGTTCTGTTAAAAGATGAGTTAATTTGAACTCTGAATAAAACATTGTCTGAACGTTCTGCATTCTCCATACTAACTCTATGATATGCATTCCGGCATATGACTCATGGTTATTTGGCAAACCTTTGTTTGATATCTTATGTTTTTCGTTCATTTCGAACGATAACTCCTGTCTGGCGTATTATGTTACGTCGTATTCAGTACAATAAAGACACTAAAACACGTCGTTTGCATGCAATTTTGATTTAGGAATGTATTTGATGTCGCAATGAATATCTCATATATGTTCTCCCGGATTATACCCACATTATCCCGGATTGTGTAACACCAAGTTGTCAGACAGTTTGGAATGAACACATCCTTAATCAGCCCTAATCTCATCAGAGTAATAATTGGGTATTTATATTCCGCATATTCCCACACCACTCCTGGCCATGCTCTACTTCAACTCTGTCTCTGTTGTATTATCTCATAGCCATCGTGACACTCTGAGTTTCTGTTCACCCAACCATAAACTGTGTTGCTATTAGTAGTCTAACTAATAGGATGCTACCATCTCCTAGAAGGGTAACTCGGGTACTCGGGTCGGGTGGGTCCTGAGTAGGACCCGGGTACCCACAGGACTACCCGGACCCGTGGTTAGTCACGTGATATATTGTTTAACGACAAAAACTCACTATAGCTCAGTGGTTACACTACAAGTCGCCATTGTTCGCATTTCCTTCTGACGATGCACACATTCCTTTTGACTTGTAACTGTTTGAGTAAAGATAAAGCTTCTGTCAACGTCAGTGAACGCATGATCTGATTGTTTGATACATGTATCTAAATAGTTTGGGCCAGGGCTGTGGTAAAATATGTTGTTACCTACTCTTGTGACTTGCAGTGGGTACCCGGGTAGGGTCGGGTAATAGGGGGTCGGGTACCCGGGTAGTAAATTTGGACTCGTCCCAGCCCTACCATCTGCCCAAGTTCCGTCATTACGCCATGAGTGTTGCTTCTTGCCCTTCATTTGGCAATTAACTGATCTCCGTAATTCTTTGAAGTTGCCAAAGCTTATGGGTTTAAATAGTGTGATTGATTAGAGTGGTTCACAAAAAGCAGCCCCGCGAGGCAGGATAAAATACAACTTCGGAATCTGATCAACAACAAGACATTCTCTATTTGCATATTTGCAAGAAGTGACTATGAACAGAGGGAGTACTGCAGTTGACCTTGAGAACTTTCTCGGATTTCAGGAGAGTGGTGTGGAGGATCGAACTCACATTGCCTATCAGCCTACATCTCAAGTCACACAAAAAGCTATGCTTCAAGTTGGAGTGCCTGAAAAAGGCCACAAACGCCTCAAGGAAATAGCAATAGATTGGACCAGATAGTTGAAAAACAAAATGAAAAGAACAAATTAATTTTACAATAAAATAATGTTCACCAACAATTTAATACGAAGTGAACAATATTGGTTTCAAGTCATTGCATTTTACACTGTGTTTTTGACGACAACAAGATTAGCTCCTTCAGTTACATACTAAATTTGATAAACACGGTTTTTCCAAAGTGTATGAGCGCAATATACTATTCAGGGGACCTACCTAACTGTGGTGATGAATCGACAAGTAGACACAGTCTCCTTCCAATTATTGAAAATACGTTTTCTGACAAATGACATGCATTTCAGGGTTTAAATAACAACACAACTGAACAGCTGACAATATTTTAAGATACAGTAGTCCAAAAATGCCATGCTATTTATGTTTGTTTGTTTGTTTTTTAACGCCGCACTCAGAAATATTCAGCTCTATGACGGAGGTCTGCAAATAATCATTGTGTTACTACCTTGTATATATTACCTGGAACATTGTGTGTCGCACTTAATATCATACCACCAGGGACACTGTCTATGCGCCGTACTATGTACATAGCTCAGTAACATACTTTGCATCTTATTACCTGGATCGGTGTCTGGGTTTCTTTCTCTGTGTGTTTGTTTCTCTGTGTATGTTAAATATGATGATTGTGTGTATCAAATTATCGGCAAAACTGTCAAGATATACTGCTTTGTTTCACATTATCAGGAATATCAAATTATCTGTATTTGTGAATGTCATACCTTTCATCTTTGTCTCTCGAAATATTATCTGGGTAATTGTTTAGAGACATTTGCCTTCATATTGATGTCTTATTTTTATCAGAATGTCATCCTCTGTATCGCATGCTCCAGAACGCATCTTTGGTATATATTCCGTTCTGTGACTCACGACTTTTCAGCAAATGTTTGTTTGATATCTCACTCTTACCATGCTTGTAGTTCACTTCGTGATTTGTCTTTGCTTCACTTTTCAGGAATAATTTCACCGACAACGTTGCGGAACATGCACGGGTGTTAATTTTGTAAAACGTCCTCTTCTTGGTCTATCGATATGTGGGATAGTCCATTTATATTTTAGCACAGAAAAGTAGGTTTGACATAGCAAGGGTGGAATTATACTTTGATATAGGCCAGTGCTCACGCTTGCCTCGGGAAGAAGATCCACATACCATCCACATAGAAAGTCTCCGAGTCAGTGAGAATGTCAAGCATCTCTGTTGTAGTACAAACAAGGGTCTACATCGACGTCATCAACACACAACACACGGGAACACATCTACAAACAGGAACTGGCGACCCTCCTGGCTTAGTGTTCAAGAACATTAATCTTGCTATTGTTCATAGGAAACCGTCTGTGGCAGCGGTGGGAGCGTCCTTCTGCGATGGCGGTGTTTAGTCCAGACTTGATACCAGCGAAGGAACCAAGAGTGGATGTTCCTCCCGTTCCCTGGTACAGTCAATGTTCTAAATGGGGATATGCAGCCTTGCGCCATTTCGCCTTCAGTTTCAGAGAAACCGAACTGGGATATTGGCAAAATGGGATATAGGCCAATAGGCACCAAACCCTTAAGCCGAGGTAATGAATTAATCTAATTAGCCTACACTTTTCCACGGGACCGTGGGCGCTATCACTAACATCACAAACAATGAGCACTCGTTTACCAAGTGATCAGCACTGGATGTTTAATCTTTATGCGCATTTGACATTTCCACCCCACAAAACTCGAAACTTAATACAAAATGTACTGATGAACAACTGACCTACATTGGATTAATGCGTTAAAAGACATGGATAACCAATACCTGGACTCACAACTAACCCCAAGGTTAGTAAAGGGTTGTGGAGTCAAACCCTAAGCATCGTGAAAGAGTCTTAGATCAGAAAGGGGTATCTAACCCCAGTGATTGCACAGGAGTGCTTGGTCCGAACATGGATCCAAGGGCTAAGGATAGAGATGGGAGAAACTCATTCTAAGCGATGTTATGGCTGCTCAACAATTGTCAGTGACAAAAAGTTCCACATCGGTGCTCAGTGGTGGATGTTGGTAAACTAAATTAAATTGATTAAAAGGGAACTGAGGAATCCCCAAAGTTTTGCTTTTAATAAATCTGCTAACTGAACCAGATGATGGATATCGGTATGTTATACATTGTCAGATAATGGATATCGGTATATTCTACACTGTCGGCTCACATGACCAGGTTTAGCATATTTTGACCTCAAGTTTTATATGTGCAGTTGATGTAACCTATCATTTGGTGATACATTTACCACGTTTGGTGCACCTAGAATTTTCCTGAGCGACAACGGTCGTGAATTTATGGCTTAGGTAATCATCGATCAATATGGCGCACGGTAAAGCTCGCCATCCACAGAGCCAGGGACTTGTAGAGAGGGCGAATGTGACAAACAAAACTGAAGATAGGACAATATACTGACATTTGAATGGTGCATTAAGTAGGAACCAGTTTGAGGATTACAAGCAGAAAGTCCAGAACATTTATAAGTGATCTAAAATAGCTACATAATGGAAATAGACAGCAATGCCCAGGTGGCATCCAGGAGGCGTTGGTCAGCCAAGCTGCTGTCGGAGGCTTCATACATGCGACAGAAACGGGGGTCGCCGCGTGATACACGTCACTCAGACGAAGGATAAACACCACACGGGCATATGTGTCATATCGACGTGAAGCTGGGTCTTGTGGCTACACGGGGATGTTATCGGAATTGACCTGGCTGTGAAAAGGTCGACGCCGTGGCGCACGTAAGTCGTCAGTGAGATGTTCGGCAGGTTTTCATGCTTCATGTAGCTCTCGTTTTTCGTACATTGACCGCTGAGTATCGCGGGCGCTATTGACGGAAGGCCCAGTGTCTCAGCTTTCATGGCATATGTGACATGTACAGTTATCATCACGTTTTCTACCCCGAGAGCAGTCCAACAGCAGGTCCCAAGCGTGCGGCGAACACGGAAGGAGCACACGATTGATGACAAACATGTTTCATTAGTGCATCTCGTTTGCCCCAATTGTAATGGCATGCAGAGAAGGCACCATATACTCGCATATCACATATTAAAATGTAACCAAGTGTTCTGGAGATACGTTTCGACTGGACTAGTGAACTGAACGAGTCTATGCATACTCCAACCAAATTCGCATAACGAACTAGACATCCAGCTCGTAAACAACATGGATTTCAAGGTATATATTTCGATCGACTGCAGAGTTTGCAAAGCATGCGTACCACCAACTGGTCGTCGACAGATATTTTGCAAATTGTTTCATGTTTTTATCCTGATTATCGATTAGATCGTCTTGACAAGGCTACGCCATTTTCTTAGAAGCAAATGCAAGTAATATGAGAGATGGAATCTGATTGGTCAAAAGGAGGAACACAAGGGTCATAACTCGTAACAGCCACTAGTGGCGCAACGATCGAACCTGGAAATTCTAGCCTAGTTTGGCAAGGGTGGAAACAGGACTTTTATAGTCAGTTAACGCCCTTGCCATGGGAAGATGACACACATCAGCCACACACAAATATATAGTTTAAGGACGTAAACTGTCGCCCATTCGGCCAGCGATGACCCGCACCATTCCCACAACAGCAAGTTCGAACAGTGAACCTCTTTGCTACTGCTGCGCAAATACAATTGGTCGAAACCACTATTATTGAGTTTTGGAGTTACGGGAATCTATCGGAACGAGAATGGGTATAAACAATTACATGTCAATAAATAATTATTGATTCTATTGCTGGCAATTACATTAAACATACGCGTACTTTATCATACACTTATAGATTGAAAGCCAAGTACTTCCAGTCGCAATCAGATAACTTAAAAGTTGTCTTCCTTGAGAGTTCTACGGCCTTTCATACCGTCTGGCATGCTGTCCTTTTCTCAAAACCACACTCATGAAAATTATTGATGCAGTATGGAAAGTTCTGGACGAACTCTACTCCAACATGAAGAGTTGTGTCATTGCAAACACCGTGCTCTGTCACTGGTTCAGTCTTTCAAGAGGAGTGAGGTAAGGTAGTGGCTTAGAAATGGCGTCATGATAGAACAATGTATAATAAACCGCTTGTCTTTCTTCATTGTTCTTTGCATCTTATCGCGTATTTATCTTATATTTAAGAAATAAGCGACGCGTTGGAGTTGTTTATCGTACAGTTAAACACGTCAGGGAGAATAAACCATGCGGGGTGCAACAATATTTATAACCTCTTTAAGGATGTTGATAAAATGTGAAAGCTTTGAAAAAAGTTACCTTAAATAAAAATGATGACACTCCAACCATAGTACATAACTACAAACTCTAATTTCCCTGTGCCACACCCCGAGCATTTGCGCTTGTTTTCAGCAAAATCGCCTTTGAGTAACTGCCAAGACTCAAACTGATTTCCTCGTACCAGACCAAAAATCACCTTTGTGTCACCTGCCATGACTCCAACTGTTTTTCTCGGACGAGAACACCATTTCACCACCGCCACAGCTCTCACAGGCTCGCCTCTTTACCCCGGATGCACCTGGAGCATTTGGGCTTGCATCAGTTCTGCTATACCATGACCTCCAGTAAATCGGGCCTGATTTAATCAGTGGTGGATAGAATAAGCAACGTCGCGCGCCGTTACACACACCATCCACCAAGTCAACTGACTACTCGACCATGATGCCGGCTGGGATGCTCCCAGTATGCAACACGTTCAGTGAGTGAGTGAGGTAAGATTTAACTTCACATCGGCAGTATTTCAGCCAAATCGTGACGAGAAGTAACTCGATCCGTGCCTAGGCTGACATTGACCGTCTCAAGCAATCTATGAATTTACCTAAGTGTCTCTTTGACGCATCTTTATTCACCTTTCAATGATCGGCCAGTTGATCAATGATGACTAACACATGTAACTGCCACAGGTTCATGAACAACTTCGGAAATCTCTCCCGTCACGTTTATCGTGTCGGCCATTTTGACGTCTTGTACTTGATGTAAGTGTATTACGTCGCGCTGTCATTGTGACTGACTTACTGAGGTAGTTCTTTACAGACCTTTCTCATCTAATGAGGATATGATTTGAAAACATGTGCTGCTTAAGATGTTTCTGAAGAGCAAGTTGTGCATCCATACGCCCATGTCACCTCTCTTTTTGAGGAACTATTTTATTCCGCGATATAGCTGGTTGTTGTATGGCTGTCAGTGTAAACATGAAGCAGCACGTACTAAATAAAATTGTGTTTAGATCTTGGCCTACATCCTTTGAGGTAAGAAATTGTGATTAAAAATTTATAAGAATTGACTTCCACTTTGTGTGTGTTCATTGGAGTATGAGTATGAGAGTGAGGGCCAAACATTGTATGAACGTCGTTGCAAGCTCCGACGTTCATACAGTTTGCCCCTCACTCTATGAAGGTTCATACTCCAAAGAACTCACACAAAGTGAAGGTCAATTTTTAAATATAAAAATGGGCTTGAGATTGTCACAACACGTTCAGCTTCCGTGTTCCCGACCACCGTGTGCAGACGAGGACGACCAGTCGCATTGCGGCGCTTTTAACAATATTCCAGCAATATTAGGCGGTCGACTCTAGAAATGGGCTTCACACATTCTACCCATGTGGGGAAGCGAACCGGGGTCTTCGTCGTGACGAGCGAACGCTTTAACCACGAGGCTACCCCACCGCTGCCCGGGAAGAGAGGCAAATTCAATGAACCAGGTTATAGCAGTCATACTGGCTCCTCTTCCCACCATTACAAGAACACCCACCAACACGTGGGAATGTTAGGGTTTCGGTGGAAATTACTATGATTTTTCAAAAGACAATAAAAACATTATTTGAGGGGTCACAGTAACGCCAAACACGTTCGCAATCGAACGGGCTTTAATATGATGCATGCAAATAAGAAATATGAATATGGATAATGAAGTTATATGTTGTTTATTTTGAAATGTATACTTTAGTTGACGAGATAAGTTAAGTTTGGTTTTATATATATATATAAAATTAATGAATAAATTAAAGTTAATGCCATCTCTGCGTTTTAATCTGGGTCAGGTAACCAGAAGCGACAGAATATTCCAGTTAACATATTCCGTAAGAACGTTCTTGCAGCTTTCCGACAATGTGTAACATGCTAAATTCGACCAAATGTCTTCCACCGGGGCCTGCGTGGAAGAAAAAGGAAAGCTCCAAGTACATAAATCCTAATTGCTGAACGATGGAAGTAGATAAAAGCAAATGGACACATTCCCTGCGTAGCTCTAGAGGCCACCTATCCATCGCTGTGTAGCATGTGCGTGAAGCGCGGCCGATGCGGCTCCCACGGGGCCGAGCTGAAATCTCTTTATCAATCAGGGAGGGTCAAGTCCCCGACTAACACCGAGTTAAGCCTTGCCCATAGCACCTCATTACCAGTTTCATACTTCAGTGGCCAAGTGGCCATTGTATGACATAATTATTGGCAGCAGAACTGCACATTACCTTGTGATCCTGGCCATGGTAATAATACCAAAGCTGCTATTGCCTAATTTGTACTGACCCATAAACTGACATAATAATAACAGTAGCTACTCAATAAAAAGCAGATCGAAAAGTCGTGGAACCCGATTTTATGCCATAATTATCATACTTGATAATTTGGCAAATAGAAACAAGATTATGATAATGTTCATGTTTATAGTACATTATTTATCTGATTGTATCAGGTAAACAAGCTCCGACGTTCATACGCTGTTTGGCACTCACTCTATTCAAATTCAGACATAACCCATAGATACATGTATCATTACACATGTGAAATTTCAACCAAATATGATAACCCTAACTGGTTTAGGGCAAATCTTTAATGAACACCTCTTTCAGGATTTGGTTTCGGCTTAACGTAGCGTGATTGTGGGAGTGAATGCTGCTTTTCCCCAGCGTTTGATGATTCAGTATAAATGTAATGATGGCCCTTGAATGACCGAGTTGGAGTCTGGTGTAACACCGAATATTAATGGTAGATGGCGTTTCTTCTTTACACACTGAAACTATATATGTTCCTAGAAGATGTGACTAGTCACAACATTATATCAAACTATTTGAGCTTGTTACATTGAAAGACTAAACCAGTTATGAAACCCACTATTGACATCTCATACAGTAATATGCAAAAAGGAAACGACCGCGAGAAGCCGTGTTGGCAATGTTAAGCCAAAGAAAATGATAAACTTTGGAAGACTCTTTCTTGATATGCCAGTTCTTAAGCGATGATAACGAGTGATTTGAAAGATAAATTGAAATTCAATATGCACTGTAAATAGCACAATTATATCAGTTGAACAAATAAACTGTGATGTCATTTGTGCTGCATAGCGATTATATTACACGCATTAAACTTTGGCAAATATCCAGTGAAGCCATCTAACACAAAAATAACAAATACTCCAAGATCTTCAATTATGGCTTCGGTGACATTGCTTTTACTTTAACAGCAATTTATAGTGATTAAAGCGTACATGCCTAGGATCTTGATTCGATTACCAAAATAGGTGCATACAAGCATATGTGAAACCCACCCCTGACACCCAAACCGGTGTAACACCATACTCACTACCTGACTATTTACATTTCATCAACCGGTGAAGATCCGGGTTAGAATAGGTCTTCATCAACCCATGCTTCCTGTGAAAGGCGACTATGCTTGCCTTAAGCGACAAATGTTATCAGCGTGGGCTAGCCATTTCATATCATGAGAGAGAGAGAGAGAGAGAGAGAGAGAGAGAGAGAGAGAGAGAGAGAGAGAGAGAGTAACGCCAAGATGTTTGTGTGAGATTCGCTGAGAGTGGTATTGTTATAAATAATATATATTGTTTGATAGTGTTAAGAATGAAAACAATTTAGAATATCAAAGCAGCATTATACAATATTCAGATAATCAAGAATTTAATGTCTAAATGTGTTTGGATTGGACGATATTAAAAAAATAAGAATATTATGAGAATGATCACTAAAAGACAAATTTGGTATCACACAACAATCGACATTTCTTTTCTGACTGACTTCATTTCATTGCACTGTGATTAAATTACCCCAAGACTGCGTACAATGTAACGATGTTTACGACAGTAGATCTGACGGGTTGGATAACTAAGTAAGGGCATAATCAAGTGTACAAATAAATAACATGTTTATGTTCAAAAATAACGCGGCAAAACCCTTTCGGGGGGGGGGGGGGGGGGGGGCATATGAAAAAATCTGAAGCTTAAGTAAAACTTCTTGGCAACATTACTTTGTTTTGACTTTGCCAATCCGAGCAGAAGTTCCGATTCAGTTACTGCCTTTGGGGATGCCTACTTCTTGCCTTAATATTGTACCACCAAATTGTACGTAGATGTTATCAATGAGAAAGTCCAGTATTTCACATATTGTTTTCTCAGTAAATTTCAGATGGCATTTGATTTCATTTTTTACGAATTGTTCCGTACCTCTGAAGATAGATATCTAACTGCATCTTTGGTCACAAAAGCCCCATGGATCAATGAATGAAGATTTTCATGTGGGTTGTGTACAAAGTTGAAATTCACAGAATTAAGACTGAAAAAAGTCAAGCAAATTCTTTCAGTTTTTAAGAATCCACTTGGGGCGGTCGGGTAGCCTAGTGGTTAAAGCGTTCGCTCGTCACGACGAAGACCCGGGATCGATTCCCGACATGGGCACAATGTGTGAAGCCCATTTCTGGTGTCCCCCGCCGTGATATTGCTGGAATATTGCTAAAAGCGGCGTAAAACCATACTCACGCACTCACTTACTCACTCACTCACTCAATCCACTTGGTACTAATTCCACCTGTCTCAAATAATTTCTGTGAATATAAAGAAAGCCCTTCCTTGATTGTATTAAGGATTATGGTTAATCCTTGAGACAGATTTGGTGGTATATTTTCTGGACACAGCAATCTATATCTCTCTGTACGGTTATTCATTGAGCATTAACATGTTGAGATTTTGGGATATTGAGATCCTGGCATGTGTCATCTGCCATAACGTGTTTAGTTAAAACAAGCAAAGCCTTTGTTCCTTTTGGGACTTTAATCCTACCACCTGTTTTATACCTTAACACATTTTTACATTTCATGCCTGTGGTAATATGTTATGGACATGGCTCTTATCAGTTCTGTATTGCTGGTAACAGAATAAAATACAATGTAGTTCGTGTATAATTTCATATACAAGATTATTTTGAAGGTGAAAAATTATACAATTAATTTGAATCTGACGGGTATTATATTCAAGTGGTAGATTCTGTTCTTGTGTGTACATGTAGAACACAATAACAGAAAGTACTAATACAAGGCATTCATTACTTTCTGTTATTGTGTTGACACAGGGGATTCGGGGGCACGGGTGGCCCAGTCGTCTGAAGCGCCGCGATTCGCTGTGCAGAGTTGCAGAGCTGGAATACTGTTAAAAGCGGCGTTAAACACAAATCACTCACTCACTTACACAGGGGATTCGACCCGTGAAGGTCCGGGTTAGAATAGGTCTTCAGCAAACCATGCTCGCGACTATGTTTGTCGTTAGAGGCGACTAACGGGATCGGGTGGTCAGGCTCGCTGACTTGGTTGATGCAAGTCATCGTATACCAATTGCGTGGATCGATGCTCAAGATGGCAATCACTGGATTGTCTGGTCCAGACTCGATTATTTACAGACCGCCGTCATATAGTAGGAATATTGTTGAGCGCGGCGTTAAACAACAAACAAACAAACAAACAGCGGGAGATTCACATATCAAATGGGCCCAGACTCAGTTTTTCAAGGAGAGGCTATCTGAACGACCACTGCAAAGAGTTTATGTGCAGTGTGTTGGCACACACACAATATCTTGAGCGACATGATGGAGTACCTTGATCCTATTATTACCGTCTTCGCCATGCCTGTGGTTTTGACACAGAGGTCCAGCCATGGTACCACCCAGAATATGTAGATGACGTGATGAAAAATGATGAATACAAATTTGTAAGGAATAGGTCCGTATACACCCTCGGATCAATCGAGGGCAACAAACCTGCTCTTGTCCTTTTTGAAAAATCCAATGAAATCATTTATATCATTGTCCTTCTGACAATCTGGGTAATGCAGAAGGCTGCAGTGTTGAGGGGTTTTCACATTCCCCGAAAGGTTCTGGGTGGGCTCAACAAGACAGCGCTTCTGGGCTGCGGGTGGAGGGGACAAGGACCCAGAGCTGATGATCGGCCTAGCCAGGATCACCAAAACGCTCTTTGCTGCATTTTTTATTTTAATCTGCACAAAAAATACATTCATTACCTGCATATCTGCTATTGGTTTCAGATACATTTAACAAAACTAAACCCTCCCTTAAATTTCGTACAATGAAGGACTGAATACATGGTCAAGTGGAGAGTTTTGTTGTGACAACGATAGTCTCAAGATTATTTAGCGTCTGTTTCAACAAATGTCATATATTAATTCATATCTCTTAATGAGCATGAATACAATGACGGATAATATCATGAAATATTAATTGCACATTATCTACTGCTTTACTGTCTAGATGATATAATACAATTATAATGAGTTATTCATATTGAACTGAATTAATCACCTCCCACCAAACAATTTATAATTCATATAAATGACACGATCGTTAAGTTTTGCCATGCTTATAACTCTGAAAATCCGTGAAGATCCGGGTTAGAATAGGCCTTCAGCAACCCATGCTTGCCGTAAAAGGCGACTATGCTTGTTGTAAGGGGCGACTAACGGGATCGGGTGGTAAGGTACGCTGACTTGGTTGATGCATGTCATTGCATCCCAATTGCGTGGATCGATGTTCGTAATGGCATTGATTGTCTGGTCCAGACTTGCTTATTTACAGACCACTGTTATACAGCTGGAATATTGATGAGTGCGGCGTTAAACAACAAACAAAAAATCTTACTCTGAATAGTTGATATGGCGTGATTCCACCAACCGCAGGATACTGGCGCTGTACTTCGTTGATGGTGGCATAGACAATGTGAGGGAATTGATACCATCTGTTACCATGTTGATTTTTTTGGTCTCAAATCCTGACACAGTAATTGTGTAACTTGAATCAATTAACAGTTAAAATTAAAACATCACCAAAAACACTCATCCTTGTGTTTGGCAAGTTCAATTTACTACACGTCATGACCTCGTTGTTTTTTGGACAAATTGGCTCAAGGTTCTACTTGTTATAATTTGTGATTTTGGAACATTTTGATCATTGAGCATCAAGAATTGAAAGTGCCTCAGGAACACCAAATAACAAAGAGGAAAATCCGAAAATAGTTTAGTCAATAAGCATACAAAATAAGTTTATTATTTTTGGAAGAAATGTGTCAGGAACGCAACATAGATAACCACAACATTTTTAATATATGTTTTTGTTACACTTGTCACTTTGCCGTTTCCGATGTGTTCTGATACACGGCCGCCAGGAAATATATTGAACTGTTTTTTGCCAAATTTGCCGTCCTGTTTTCATAAGATGATGCATGTAGCGTGTGCACCAGTGTGAACGGGAATCAGTGGAATAAAACTCCAGCCTCAGCACGTTACGGTCATGTTGACTGGCTAATGTAGAAGGAAGTATATTAATTTATCCTCACTTAAATATATATATCATCGGTTACATTTACAAAGATGTTTCAGAACAGGGAGGGGGCACGGGTGACCCAGTCGTCTAAGGCGCCGCGATTCGCTGTGCAGAGTTGCGTCCCTTGGGCACGCCAGAAACCTTGTGTGTTCGAATCCCGGTTCGCCCCGATTATGTTTCTAGGTTTGTCAGCACCATACCCGTGCTCTTGGGTTTCACCGAGGTGGTAAACGTCTGAGACCTGCATCACTTCGGGCTTTCCTCCCACATTAAGCTGACACGCCGTGATATAACGGGAATAATGTTAAAAGCGGCGTTAAACCAAACTTACTCACTCACTCAGAACAGGGAGGGGAAAAGCCACATACAAACTTCATACCCACACACTCATTCAAAAGGACAGAGCGCGTGTTTTTGTGCATAAAACACATTTTAAACAGTGTGTAGGTTCATCAACACTCAAAATAAAAACAACAACAAGTCAGATAGCTTTGACTACCATACATGACTTTTTCTTGTGGGATGTGTGAACATTAGGTAAAATAGTCCAAATAGTTGTCAATGGGATTCAAACCCACTGACATAATATTAGCAATAACTTCCGTTGACTAACAACTACATTATTCCAACAGAGTTTAGAAAGTCACTACCTTTCTATGAAGGAGATATAGATCTTTTTTTACTGAACAGGCAGACTGGCCCATTTTTCAATGATATGCATGTAACTACTGATAATGAAGCGCCATGGTCGTCAAGTGCTGCGAGGTAATGTCCGGGCTACTATACATCATTTTTTGTTTATATATGAATATATATACTTTTATGCCGCCTTATCTTAAAGCATCTTTATAAATGTGTTATGCCCTGATTCAAACTTGCTTGTGGGATACAAACAAACCCTGGCCTTATAACGTTTTGTTTCTTCTATATATACTCTTTAAAAAGGTAAACGGAAATAACTTAAATTTTCCAAAATGGTAAGATATATTAGTTTCAAGTAATAGCTGTATGATGATAATGGACGTATTAGAAACACATCGCGATCGGTAGTGAAATATGACTGTATGCCTATCTTTAAGGACGATAAGGGTAAGAAGAGAAGTTTCAGTAGTGCGTAATACCGCCACGACTTGACGAACATTCATTCACTCCACGAGGCAAGCTGCGTGTGAGTGTCCCACTCCTCTTGCAGCGCCTGGCCAAGTTCCGCCAACGTGGTCGGCGGCCTAAGACGTTGACGTACACGTCTCCCTATCGTATCTCAGATAGGTGAGGGCTCATTGTTGGCCATGGCATTCTGTGGATGGTGAGCATTAACGACTCGTGCACGGTGAGCACGGGCGTTGTCGTCCTGAAAGACAAAACGTCGACCCACTCACTTAGCAAACGGGACAGCAAAGGGTGTCAGTATGTTGTCCCGATAGTACTGTCCAGAGACCCTTCTTTGCACAATACGGAGTAGGGTTCGGTTAGTCATAGTGATGCCATCCAACACCATAACCAATCCACCGCGAAATCTGTCATAAGGTCTCGGGTTGACATTGGCTGAAACTTCTAAAACAGACAATCCAGTTACTGTATGCATGAGCAATAGTCCTTGCAATAAGGATCAGTCAAGTCACAGAACCTGACCAACCGATCCCCAATTTTCAACGGATGTGACGCTGCCTATGAACGCAAAACAATATTTTAGTTCTTGCTGAGCAGGGAAAACCTTTCTGTACTTCTCTGTAATTCTATTACTTACATGGGGCACGGGTGGCCCTGTCGTCTAAGACGCAGCGATTCGCTGTGCAGAGTTGCGTCCCTTGGGCACGCCAGGAACCTGTGGGTTCGAATCCCGGTTCGCCCCGATTATGTTTCTAGGTTTGTCAGCACCATACCCGGGCTCGTAGGTTTCACCGAAGGGGTAAACGTCTGAGACCTGCATCACCTCGGGCTTTCCTCCCACATTAAGCTAACACGCCGTGATATAACGGGAATAATGTTAAAAGCGGCGTTAAACCCAACTCACTCACTCACTATTACTTACGTTCATGTCCATGCTATACTAGTATTTGCCTTATGCTTTTGAAAATAGCTTGTGTTGGTGCATAGTTATAAGGTCATCTTTGCTGTCGATGGTAGTGAAATTGCTGCAGGACAAAGGAAACGTAAATCCGCACCCACTTTCTCTTGTGTTGTTATACTGTGAAACTAATACTGTAGGTGTTCATTAAACCAGAATGAATGTGCGAAGCATCGGAAAGAATTCTCTTAACCTTTTTGAGCAATTGGTAAAGAGGATGATGTCGTATATCGTTCTACAGAAATGTACCCTAGTTTAAACCGTAAAACAAACCTATACCCTCCCGACAACGACTCTTTCAGCGTAATTTGATTTTGTGTTCAAATATATCAATATTGTCAATTCCTCAGAAGCGGTGGTCAATTGCAATTCCACTTCACAAAGCTGTATTGACTGCCATTTTGTTCAGGAGTAGCATGTCTTTCTATGTATCATTAGTCAATCAAGATACACGGTGAAAGGCGAGTGCTGTGCATGTACGGGGTATTTCATTTGACTCTTTTACGATTGCGAGGCGACTGTTTCTGTTACATCAAACAAATATATGCTCACTGAAAACATTTCCTGTCTGTATTTATTTATGCCATCTTATCTTGATTCAATCCGGGCTATGTTCTCCGTGAAGAAATTAATTGGTTTGTTGTTAGTTGTTTAACGCCGCACTATATACCAATATACCAACTGTATGACAGCGGTTTGTAAATAATCGAATCTGGAGAGACAATCCAGGGACTGACATCATGAACATCAATCTACGCAATTGGGATACGATGACATGCATCATCCAAGTCAGTGAGCCTGACCACCCGATCCCGTCGATTACAACAAGCATGGGTTGCTGAAGACCATAGGCCGGGTCTTCACGGGTGAACCAATAGGTAGACACCGACTAACACAGCATTTTACCGGCAGCAGGATATTAGGCCCTATAAACATACAACGTATGAATAGACGCAAACAATGGACAATGCGAGTCCTTGGACACGCACAAAAGCATGTCTGTTTGACTCATTATAACTAATCATAATTGTAGATTACGTGTTACATATATGTGACATTTATTTAAAAAAATAGAATAATATAAGAAAAATAGTAGAATAGAAGTTGATGTTGTCAATGGATGATTATCCTCAATCAATATTGAAATACCAATCTTTAAGAGGCCAAACATTCCTGACCATGTATAAAGCCATGACGATCCGGGGTAGAATAGGTCTTCAGCAACCCATGCTTGCCGTAAAAGGTGACTATGCTTGTCGTAAGAGGCGACTAACGGGATCGGGTGGTCAGGCTTGCTGACTTGGTTGATGCACGTCATCGATCCCAATTGCGTGGATAGATGTTCATGATGTCAATCACTGGAATGTCTAGTCCTGACTCTATTACAGCTTGAATATTGCTGAGTGCGGCGTTAAACAACAAACAAATGTAATGCAATGACATCAGGAAAAGTCTGGGGAAGCAAGAGAAGCCACATCTTGCCAACCTGGAAATCTCATGTCCATGCCACGGACTCCCCAAACTGAGTATTGACAATCCCCAGGACTCGAAAATAGATATAGATCCAGCAATATCCCTGATTAACACCGTCATAAAGTGCAAAACGAATTAACGCAATATGCGTTACCACGTACGAAGCTTACTTTAGTAGTCACGGAGGCAGCAATTTCAAATTCCAACATCGCGAATTAACGTCACAAATTCCTTTATTCATTAGCTATCATTTTGTATATGAGTTCATTCTAAGAGTACAGTGGATACATTAATGTGATAATTGCCTCCAAAGTACTGATTAACTCTTCATTTGGGTCTTTCGTAACCTAGCCAGTAAATTGCTACGTGCGATTTACCAAGACAGGGAAACCAGTAACAGAGATCAAATGAGTTTGACTCCGCTACATGTCCGTAGAAAACAGAAAAAGAAAATTAATTAAGTAAGCAGAATGTACACCGGTCTCGAGTAATGATGATTGCTTTGTCGTTCACGACATTGATGACTTGTTGATGAATGCTGTTGTTGCAATTACGCTAGCAGTGTGCACCTCCACGTGTTCGTTTTAGAGTATATGAGACACTCCTTGTGGTTTGGGCTCAATATCCCAGAAATTGTTCCCGTAATTTGTGCTTTCTGTCTGTCCATAGTCGATAACTGTGAAATACAAGAACAAAAGAATAAAACTGTGGTTATACTTTCATGTGGATGTCGCTGAACACTTTCAAAAGAGGATATTATTTTCAATGACAAATTAGCTAATTTAATTTGAGCTTTTTATAGTTGTGACATAATCGAAATCTCTTCACTTCAATATTCATAAAGTTCACAGGATTTTGAAAGTCAGCCATTTGACACATCTATTATGCTTGCATTTATGCGAATATCATTTGTAAATGTTATTTTAATAGAGACCTGATAATGCTTAAATGTTAAAATTATTAATCAATTCAAATGACAATTAAACATCTCATCAAATGAATTATATATTCTCACCTTCCAACAGCGCTTTTGGGGGTAGTTCAACTTTCCAATAGTCAACATTCCCTTTATGTCGAGCAATATTCCTGCAGCTACTACATTTTACAATCGAGCATGATCTTCCTACGAAGATTTCAAAGAACGCCATACTACCCTTGTTCAAAAGTGTTTTGATCGAGGTTACAACATTCAAGGCCTTACTCTAACTCTCAAAAAATGATAATAGTCATGTGGAGGACATTTCCAAATTTGACGCATCAGTGACAAAAAATAAGTCCCGTGTAATTCGTGTGTGTCCTCAGTTTAACAATTAACTTGCCTTTGCATGTTTTTGTGACGGGAGCCACAGGATACGCTGACCTTTCGCGAACACCTGGCATCATCACTACTTGTTTGTGATTCATAAACACATATTTATGATATAGTCGGAATAGTAAAATGGAATCTTATTTTCAGTAGAAATTTCTCATGATTATGGATTTTTTTCTGTCGACTTTATTCAATACTGAGGTGCAGTTTTAAATCGTACATTTTACTAAATTGATATGTCACACAATATCCAACTTTTTTATTGGGCAAGAATGTAACAGAAAATATACCTATATTATGTATTTCCAAACAAATACTTTTTTAGTTGTATTGTTCCATCGCATATACTTCAAATATATTTACTAAGAGAGCACGACATCGTTATGTGATAGGACTTCCCCATCATCATGGACACTGTGTTAAACATTCTACTTAAGCCCTATTATTTACGGTAATTTGTGCTGGGGTGAGAGGGAGCTATCCTCAAACATCAGTAATATTGTAACTCAACACCATTGAAGCTAATATTGTTTTCCCAATTTCCAAATCCGTGACAGATAATTAAAGCGATAGGCCTATTAATCAGATCGGTTCTTCTTTTGATTTATCAGAACTATCAAGACACCTAATAAATGTACTGAGTGTGTACCAATCAAGGAATGTGATATTACCTTTGAGGGTATCTCAATTACAAGATTCGCCCATTGTCACGATCAATAGTTTCGTGTAATGTAATGGCCGATTGGTGATCACTTCGCACAATTAACTGCAGATCCAGGGTAACTGTACGTAACTGAAGAATTGCTTTTGATTTCGACACTAAAGAGGGAATATTACATGCAATTCACGTGAGAACTGCATCTCCAATTTGGTAAACCATATCATAACAACAGCTTTTAAATTACTAGGGTCCAAGTGACCAAAGGATTACAGAATTTTCTGTGCACGTTGCGCCCCTCATCATTGCCAGGATTCGCTGGATGTGGGTTCAAATATCACAGTTTGTGACACTTGATTTGTCTGCGCTGTAATCTAGCTCGTACAAATAGGGACTGGGGTCGACATTGTTGTCTACTTTACCGTGACTTGATTTGCAGAGCTGCGTTCCACAAGCGTTAGGGAAGTATGATCGATAGTTTGACCTGATTATGTCTCTAGTTTTATTTGTAAACGCATAAGAACTCCATCTTTTCCTCCCACACAAAGCTGCCGTGTTATAATTGAAATACTATTGACGTTAATCTAAAATGTGAAACATCTACGGTATTTCCTCCCATGTTTATCTGTCACGTCGTGATGGAAATGTTCAACCCAATTAAACCAAATCATTCATATCTGAGGAATTCGTTAATTGAAATAAAAGGATGGGGCTGAAAAGGTCAATTTGTATGTCTTCCTGATCAGCTACTTACTCATCGCATGCCTCACGCCATCAGGACACACTGTTAACATAATGGATTTTTTGGATATTTTTTAAACCAAGCCAAACATGTTCCCAGCACCCTATTACTTGGTGACTTCATTTGACGGGATGGTCAAGTGATTTGGCAGGTCTCGTGTCATCCTTCCAAGATGTCACGATTGCTCCAGCTTCCAGTCATTTTTTTGTCTGGTCGTGACTTGATTATTTACATGCCACTGTGATCAGCAAGAATACAGCTGATTGAACATTAATCACTCAATATTCCTGGATCTGCACTCACTTTCAGTCCAACAGAATGATATGCGAGAAATTACACTGTGTATTCGTTAATTGAAATAAAAGGATGGGGCTGAAAAGGTCAATTTTGTATGTCTTACTGATCAGCTACTTACTCATCGCATGCCTCACGCCATCAGGACACACTGTTAACTTAATGGATTTGATGGTATGTTTGTAAACAGATATTTGAATGGTTAATCCTTCCAGACAGTTCTTGTGGGAACTGAACTCAATTGTCTTGTTTTATTTCATGCTTACAAACTGTTAAACATGTTTGGCAAATCATATTTTTTAAACCAAGCCAAAATTGTGGTACGTGTAACCCTACTTTCTTTTCTAGCCTTGAATCGTTGTATTCCACAAACATTTCCCCGAACGTCCATCTGGCTAAAATAGGCATTTGTTCCCTTTAACAACTCTGTTGCTTTATGGGCCTTTGTAGTTCTTCTAATATTGTTTTTAAGATTTATTTTGTCAATGTATTATTTAGAAGAGTGGTCTTAGAATATCCCCGGAGATACACATGAAACATGTTATTATCTGGCAATTGACTTGATTATTTACATGCCACTGTGATCAGCCTGGAATACAGCTGATTGAACATAAATCACTCACTATTCCCGAATCTGCACTCACTTTCAGTCCAACAGAATGATATTCGAGAAATTACACTGTGTGTGTAAATAACAGACCTACAGACTTTATAATGGTGGGCCTCTGCGGCAGTAGAAGTACGGATCTGTTATTGATTGGGTATGTTCTAACATGATGATTGATTTTATGCCACCCAGGGCGTAATTATAGACATTTGTCCATTCCCCAGTACAAATAAGTGTGGACCAGAAGATCCCATGAAATCATGTTTCCGCCGTCCTGTATGCGGGTTAGGTTAAATGTTGAAGTTCGAGTTTACATAACCACGCAATAACGGTTTCGTTAAAAATTGTAGTGAAGCTACATTGATCATGGTTATAGTTTGTCCAGCTATTTGTCAACCAGACCCGTGAAGATCCGGGGTAGAATAGGTCTTTAGCAACCCATGCTTGCCGTAAAAGGCGACTATGCTTGTCGTAAAAGGCGACTAACGGGATCGGGTGGTCAGGCTCGCTGACTTGGTTGATGCATGTCATCGATCCGAATTGCGTGGATCAATGCTCATGATATTAATTACTGAATTGTCTGGTCCAGCCTCGATTATTTACAGACCGCCGTCATATAGCTGGAATATTGCTGACTGCGGCGTTAAACAACAAACTCACCAACCAACTTGTCAACCACGTCACCGAACATATTCACCCGAACCACTTACTCGTCTCTTACAACAGGCATATGTTGGAAAAACAGGAAACAAACGTAGACGTTTCTGTGTGCCTGAAGCAAGAACGATAAAACAACACAAAATTACCCAACCAATTATCATCATGTCTTCATCCACGAAAAAATGTTGAATGTTGGCGAATCAACAGCTGTATGCAGATTTCAAAGCAATCAGTTGTTCATTTACAAAGTATACTTTAAAATAGAAACCCTTTATATTGTCTGTGGTTCTGGTGATTTAGAGGGCCACGGGAAGATATGAAGATATTCCGTATGAATGCGGTTCTAAAACGTGCTGTATGCGGTAAAACGTTTTTATGGCAATAGAGTATGTTAGCCTGAAACATAATTGCGTCAAAGTGCGGCTGTGTGATTTTATTTTAACAGCGTTGCACAGGGTTTGTTCTATCTGCATTGCAGTTGCATTTGGGAGTTCATCGGATGTTGGTACGCCGTACTCTCTTAATAGCTCGATGGAACATAATCTGATCGCTAAACCAAACAGTTTTCCAATGCAGCTTTGGCAATACTGTGTGTGCTTAAAAACCGGTACATGAATTTGTTGTTTCGTCAAAATAATACCTGTGACTGGTCAGATATGACCTCAGATCATAATTACTTCCTTCTTTTCTATCTACAATGACATGACAGCCCACCATAATTATATCTGCCGTAGGCTGTTCTCCTGTTGCATGATGACCAATCTGCCACTTGCCAATTAAACCGCAAAGTACTGGCCTGGATCCACGGTCTAGATTTGGCAGTAACCACTATCAATAATGGTCACCGGAAGTTTAGAGCCGAAATATACACAACGGCATTAAACTTGGGGTCAAATCATGGGAAGCTGGAGTCAATACCATGCACAGATTGTGGATAAAAATATGCAAAAAAATACAATGTCTAATCATTTAAGCTATCACAAGTCACTCTAAAACAATTGGCACAGACTGCACAATATTCTCCTATTTTCCTTCCCAGTCATGAGTTAAAGGGGGTGGGTTGGTAACTGAGGCCATATCCCTTGCAATCCTGGAATTCCTGCTCTTGAGGATGTATACAATTACGGCAAATGACGTGGACGTGTGAAGCGATCCTAGCCTGCTGTTATGTTGGTTTGTTTGTCGTTTAACCCCCTGGAGGCCACAGATGCATCCAGGGTTTTAACGCCGCACTCAGCAATATTCCAGCTATATGACGGCGGTCTGTAAATAATGGAGTCTGGACCAGACAATTCATCAATACATGTTGTGTGTAATCCGACCATAAAGTGGTATCACGTTGTCATAACTTTTTTCAGTTAAATCCCTTTGCATCCATGGCAGACTGTGCCGGCAACATAATATCCCGTCCCTTTATCTACTTTTCTATTTACTGGTTATGGCCACGATAGCTTTGTTCTGTCGCAAAAAATAATTCCTTATATAGACTGGACAATACAACTGCCAGGAGATTGTTCGTGAAACAATGCAAATGATAGCACTGAAAGCTGTCTCGAGAAAAGAGTTTCTGGCAAAAAGTGAGTATCAAGATACGTGTATTTCTAGCAGTCAGTGCTGAATATAAACTTGGCGTCGAGTTCCATGATCGATAAACAAATAGCAAGAAGAGGTTTTGTTGTGAATTATAATATAATCTAGGGAGGGGTAACAAATGATTGATCAACCATAGTTTGAATTAAAGTGTGCAGTCACAGGTAATGTAAGCTCAAGGTTAACAATGGTGGGGTAAGAAATTTCATTTTCAAAAGTTGTCTGAAATGTCACCAAAAAATTGTCAGAAACACTACAAGTTCATTGTCGATACAGTTGGCTTCAATAGCGTGTATGACCTCCAGCTGCCTCAATGCATGCTTTGATACGCCGCCTCATCGATGACGTCAGTCTTCTGATGACTAGGACTGGAATCCGTTGCCACTCGTCTCTCAGGGTCTGCTGCAATTCTTGTCTGTTGACGGGAGGCTGATGGCGTGCTCTAATCTGTCTGTCAAGATGGTCCCACACTTGTTTAATACGATTAATATCGGGTGATGGGTCAGGCCAGGGCTAAACGTCAACGTTCTGCTGGTTTAGAAAGTTCCGAGTCAGTCTTGCAGTATGGGGCCTGGCATTGTCGTGTTGAAACAATGTCCCCTGCTGTTGGTTTTGTAAGCACGGAAGCACAACTGGCTGCAACACTTGGTCTCTGTACTACACAGCGTTCAGGTTTACCTGCATTATCACCAAATCAGTCTTCTGATCTCCACAAATACCGCCCACACCATGACACCTCCCCCGCCGAATGGATGGACCTCTCGAATACACGCCGGAGCCAAACGTTCCCCTCTGCATCGATAAACTCGATCTCTGCCGTCATTTCGAAACAGGTTAAACCGACTTTCATCAGTAAACAGCACCCAACGCCAATTTTTCACTTGCCAGCGTCAGAACTTGCCTCGACCATTGCAGTCTCAGGCGTCGATGTTGAGCAGTCAGTACCATTCCTCGGAAAGGACGATACGCTCGGATTCCAGCAGCACGAAGTCGTCGTAGTACTGTACGTTGGCTAATGGGATGTCCCAACGCTGTTGCTGCCGTCGCCGTTACGAATCTGTTTTGCAGGTGAATGAGCCGTATCTGACCGTCTTCCAGTGGTGTTGTTACTCGGGGTCGTCCGATTCTAGGCCTGTCCTGTGTCCTCCCTGTCTGCCTGTACCGTTGAATCAGCCTGGCTACTGTCAATGGTGTACAACCAAACCTTCTGGCAGTTTGGACCTGTGTTGCCCCCATTTCGGCCATACCGATGGCGCTCTCTCTCTCTCTGCTCCTGTGACAGTCGTGGCATTTCTTTTGTGTGTTTTCATCACGTGTGGTTATACCCTGCAGACGAACGCATTTATACAGCTAACATGCACGTGCAGTTTATGCCATAGGCGGGAAACCTGTTTCACCATTTTATGTCACCGCACGAGCGCCGTCAAAGGTGGCGCGTTCGGGTGAGGTGTTTTTTGGTACCACGCAATTCGGATCGATGACATACATCAACCAAGTCAGCGAGCCTGACCATCCGATCCCGTTTAGTCGCCTCTTACGACAAGCATAGTCACCTTTTACGGCAGGCATGGGTTGCTGAAGACCTATTCTAACCCGGATCTTCACGGGTCCCACTGATAGCATAAAAGCCAGTTAAAGAAATGGAAACAGAATGCCTTTGAAAATTCCCTGTCACTTTATGTCGGATTACACACAACATGTATTGATAGAATTGCGAAGTTCGAACGAAAACCCAGATAGAATTGCCGTCATTGCACTCACTGGAAATAATTACAGTACGTCTGTATTACATTCTGTACTTTAAATTACGTTCTTCATATGTGCCCAGTGACGAAGGGATGCTTCGTGGTTTTACCAGGAGCCACATGTGCTCCAGTGTTGTTTTTTGTTTCAGGTGAACACTTGAATTGTCCTTGGGTGTGTTTTTTTCTGATGGGTGCCACTGGTGGGGCAGGATACGCTCACCTCTTCGCGAATACATGGTATCACTATTTTATAGCGATTGATAAACATCGCAAAATGGAATTTGAATTTAGTGGAGATTGTTTATGATTATGGAAATGTATTGTCTTTTTTATTTCTTAAAGTGGCAATTATGGTTAGCGTGATTACATACTTTAGCCAGTTATGCATTAAAAGTGTGTAATTAAATGAACATCAAGGGAGGTTATCTATTGTGTAGACACTTCTAATTCATTGCTTACGCGTCTATATCCTTGTATGCCCTTTTCTGATTTTTCAGAAATATGACTACACTTAGTTTACACCACGCTTTAAAACGTCGAACATCAAGATCCTACGTCTGGGTATTTAAAAGGTTAGGATCATCATTGAGATTATAATGAATAATGGTTGTATTCTTCAAAGATTCAGCTTCACAGAGACGTGGTAGTTGATTTAACACGAGGGGTTATTTTGGGTATGGCCACTGACAAGATTAAAGCAAGATTGGCGCCGTTTAAAACGTTTATTTCGTTGATTTGCTCGCAGAGAGAAGAATGTAATAGTTTATCAACATCACCTGCAAGTGTCGAATCTAAATGCCCGACCAATATGTGTATATTCACTTCACGACTTTAACATCATTGTTCATGACTATATATTGTCTTTCCCTTTTTGAAATTCTACATAAGATTAATATTCGACGTTATCCTCGATGAGATTCTCGGAGAGAGTAGTCCCACGTTTCGTATGCTTGTTTTTAAAAAACTTATGACATCCCGATGAACTGGTAATGCTAAGTGTCATCATACCCTGATTGCGTTTGTTGTTGCTCATGTCTTCAGTCACTGGTGTGCCTGGTTTAGGCTCGAACTGTTTCATGCCGCCGTAATATAGTCAAAGGACATGCCTATTTCTAGCATTAAACAATGTCCCCTAACGCACTCTTATTTTGCATTGCAATTTCAAAGGGAAGTCAGTCAGGCAGCATGTATCTATTACGAACAGAAAACACTACCTGGAGTCTGTTTTTGAGGTTTGATTCATATTTCTTTCTTTCATTTTTTTCTTTTCCATTTCTATAAGACATGGCAATCATGATGATATATTGTTACGTGTCGATTCCCAAATTGAAACAATATGCTCCCCAGAAGTCTGGACGTAAAAGAACTTAGTGTGGAACCAACAACAACCAACAAATGGTATACAATCAACAATTGTATTACAAAATTAACTAGTTTTACAAATCAATACAAATTACTGCACAGCAATTACAACTACAGAGCACCATAGAGTGGTAGTACGATATTCAATGGCAGTATAAAATGTGAGAGCAGTGAAAATGACAATGACAAGAATCATAATCATCTCGCCACAACAGTGGTCAAACTTCCGAGATGGGCCTAGCTGAACACCAGTGAAAAGTGATGTTCACACGAAAGCTGGCCTCGATGTAATATCAGATGAAATATAGTCTAACTAGCTTTCAGCACTTTCCACACAGTGCTAGACCTGTCGAATGTCACTAGAACATCACAGAATATTCCACATGTTTCTATAACTCTTGACATTCGGACATCCATGCCATCCAGAAGTTAACAGATAATTCGACCATCTAAATATAATTTCCTCACCACGGCTTACATTAAATAGTACTACATTCCTGACAACTAATCATCTTCCAAACACAATGCAACGAACTTCTACTGAATCTCAACAGAAACAATGTAATACAGTTACAATCACTGTTTAACAATAAATTACTCTGCCACTTAACACTATTCATAGTCAATATCAATATTATACGTATACATTTTGATGGAAACAGACATAGACATAATAAAGTATAGGGCGCTTTTAATAGTGTATATATCTTTCATATCATCTTTCTTATCACCACCACATGCAGAAGCGCACGCGCACGCAACACACAGAAATCAATGGAAAGTTATTCGAAATTAAAAGCGAAATTGTCGCGTTTTTAAACCGCGATTCCCTAATAAAATTTAGTCTTGCCTCAGGTTTGCAAAAAATGTAATTGTTCACTTAAAACGAATGTATTGTTAGTCCCCTCCAGTGCCTGGCTCCTCCTTTCTGAGACAAAACATATTCCGAAGCAGTTACATGTATCTAACAAAAACTATTTCAAAGCTGCAGAACCGTGTGATGCTCCAATTCATTGAACTGCTTGCTTCGTGGCCAACCTATGAGTAGATGTTAACATTCATAACACAAAAGCTGATCAAAGGAATTCGTAAATCACTCAAAAGCGAACTATTTGATGAAGCGAACCCTCATACCTTGTATGAGCTATTATCGTCTACAATTGCTTTGTATGCTTTGAAAATGTGAAATTATAAAGCCAAATAGTATTTTACGTTGTATTGTAAAGACTGCATGAAAGTGACTTGCGGGTGTAATTCAGAAATGATATAATGCATTGAAGTGATAGAAGTGTGTAAAGTGACACCTAATAAAGTGATATTCTACAGAAAGTAGTTTCCTATCATCTTGGATTGATTAAAAGATTGCGATAACTCGTATACAAGCATTAATGGTATCATTTTTTATCAATGATGCGTGATCCCGGTGATATTCAAATGATTCTATTCCCTATTTTTACTTGTTTTGTTTGTTGTTTAACGCCGCACTCAGCAATATTCCAGCTATATGACGGGGGCACCAGAAATGGGCTTCACACATTGTACCCATGTGGGGAATCAAACCCGGGTCTTCAGCGTGATGAACAAACGCTTTAACCACTAGGCTACCCACCGCCCCCAATATTCATGAGAAATCTATGCCCAAATCGTCGTTTTTTTACGTTTCCGACTATATCATAAGCATGTGTTTATGAGTCACTACGAAATAGTGATGATACCAGGTGTTCGCGAAAAGATGTGCGTATCCTGCTCCACCGTGGCACCTGTCACAAACACATGCTAAAGCAAGGCAATTGTTCCCCTGAAAAAAACCACGGAAACATATGTTACGAGTCAAAACATAGAGGCGACAAACGGGATCGGGTGGAGAGGCTTGCTGACTTGGCCGATGCATATCAACGTGTCCCAATTGCGTGGATCGATGTTCATGATGTCAATGACTGGATGGTCTGGTCAAGACGCGATTATTTACAGACTGCCGTCTTCTTGTCGGCGATGATACGTACGAGTGCCAGAAACCTATGATCCGTTTGAATCCCCGTTTTGCCGTTTGAATTGACTTTATATTTTCGTCATAGTTTCTTAGACGAATAGATCCACACGTACCTCATTAACCAGCAAGTACTTCAAGGTTTTCTTGGGCAACTCACTTTCGGATATTTATTCAAAGTTTCTCAAGTGTATTTGGATACACCTAAATCAATATTTACTGACAATACAACAAATGCGATTACCCCCCTTTTCAAGAAACAGAAGCTTGTCAAAGGTGTCCTCAGTACGTCATTACAAAGGCCAAGGTTCCCTCTGGAAACACACACAACCTATGGTTATGAATCACCATCAAATAGTGATTCACGAAATGGTGACCGTATCCTGCCCCCGCCGATGGCACCGAAACACATTCAGAGGAAGCAATTATGCGTCAAATTCGTAAATGACCTCCACTTGTATACCATAAGTCGTTTTGAAAGCTTTATTAAGGCCTTGGATGATGAGTCTCTGATCAATTTGTGAACCGTATCGTAATAAAAGCTTTGAAATCTTTGAGCATACTCGATTGTACCTCAAACGTTGACACCAATATAGCTATAGGAATACAGGTATATAACACGATAAAGGGAAGGTAGACTATTGGACGGTTGAAGTCATCCCCCTTGTCATACAGTATACTTGGATACTCGGCATATTTATGCACATAGAGAGAGGAGGGTGTTTAAATGAACTCTAGCTCCGATGGTTGAGTCAGTGGAAGGGAATTAGCCATTTGACCATATCAGATAATTGATTGACCTAGATTTCCTTTAAACTGGATATTTTCAGAAGTGTATCATGCGGAATATTAAACTATTTTGTGCTGAGTTCTTCTTTCTAAAAACAGATGATTGTTTTGGTTATTTCATTAAAATCTAAGTACCAATGTTACATTACAGTACCTTTACACTGTTACCCTATATACAACATAGGACCATGTCATGTATAAGTATTTTCTTCTCGTGAGTTTTTTCTCGCAGCTGTTTTTTTCTACTACCAGACACTCGAAGTAAAACTAAAGTCCTTGTGGCATGGCTAAGCTGTACATGATAACATTAGAGCAACAAGTGTAGCCTTGGCGTCAAAGCCAGAATGTATTTCTTACAGACACTCTAAGTAATCTAGGTACAAATTAGAGTCCCTGTGGCATTGCTGAGCTTACATGATGACATTAGAGTAGAGCCTTGATGTCCAAAAGGATATTGACCTGCTGTGTTTGCAGCTTAGAGGTAACAACCATTGTCTCTTACACGCAAAGACCAGAATGTCAACTGGTGCCTTTTGCTATTTAGGGATTTTTAGAATTTTCACGTTTTTCATTTCCAATGCTTGGTTGGATGGTTGGTTTGTTGTTTAACGCCGCACTAAACAATATTCCAGCTATATGACGGCGGTCTGTAAATAATCGAGTCTGGACCAGACAATCCAGTGATTAATATCATGAACATCAATCCATGCAATTTGGATTGATGACGTGCATCAACCAAGTCAGCGAGCCCGAGCCCGTTGGTCGCCTTTTACGGCAAGCATGGGTTGCTGAAGACCTATTCTACCCCGGAATCGTCACGGGTCGATTTCCACGGCAACAGGCTTGACATTGACTATGGTCATACCACAAGAAAGTCTACATTGCTTTTTTATAGTGAAGGTTACCAAAGTAACGAAAGTGAAATGTTCAGTGTCAACATATATATCTTTATTTCTTTTACGCTGCAACATATCAGGTTTTATAGGTTTAATGTGAAAGGTGAGCTTCAGTAACTATTGACATCTACAGTTCATAATGCAATAGATTACAGCATGAGCCATGAGTACGGCGTTAAACAAAAACCAATTGTGTGACATCCAGCAACTCATATCTTTGCAAAAAAGGACCTGACGTACAAATTTAACGTTCCGAGTCCCAAGTCCATGGTATTGTTTCGCTCAATAACCACTTTTGTATACGATGTAAACAGGAGTTATAGGTATATAAAATTAAGATAATTAAAAGTGAGTGATTGTACATGAATTATATGTGTACATATGGAAAGTGTTAAATTGAATATAATATAAATGCATGTAAAGGTATTAGTGTGTACTAACTACGTGTTCTAAATGTACTCTAAGTGTACCCCACGGGATTGCAGATGGCAGCCAATTATACTTAATTGATTGGTTTTCTGAATAACAGGGGGCAGAGTACTTGAAAGAAAAGGTTGTTTTGTTGGTTGGTTGTTTAACGCCGCACTCAGCAATATTCCAGCTATATGACGGCGGTCTGTAAATAATCGAGTCTGGACCAGACAATCCAATCCCAATTGGGATCTATGACATGCATCAACCAAGTCAGCGAGCATGACCACCCGATCCCGTTAGTCGCCTTTTACGACAAGCAAAGTCTCCTTTTACGGCAAGCATGGGTTGCTGAAGACCTATTCTACCCCGGAATCTTCACGGGTCTGAAAGAAAAGGAAATCTCGGGGATAAGAAGAGGGCATGGGTTGACAGAGAACAACCAAAGTGATTTAAGAGCGACTAAAAGTTAAGATTAATTATATGAAATGAACAGGGCGGACAGATGCAAGTTAGGAAAATGAATCATGGACTAAATAGATAGGATTAGCAAGGAGAACAAGGTCAGAACCTTGTATAAGGCACTGAGTAGTTGTTAAACTACTTTGTTTAACTACTCAGTCTTGATATTAATAGTTTTTGTTTTGTTGTTTGTTTGTTGTTTAACGCCGCACTCAGCAATATTCCAGCTATATGACGGCGGTCTGTAAATAATCGAGTCTGGAACAAACAATCCAGTGATTGACATCATGAGCATCGATCCACGCAATTCGGATCGATGATGTGCATCAACCAAGTCAGCGAGCCTGACGACCCGATCCCGTAAGTCGCCTCTTACGACAAGCATAGTCGCCTTTTATGGCAAGTCTGGGTTGCTGAAGACCTATTCTACACCGGATCTTCACGGGTCCTTGAGATTAATAAATAGTGGGGATTTTTGTTTGTTTGTTTTTCTCTCTCTCGAGATTAATAAATAGTGTAACAGGCTGAGAACCAGAACGGGCCGATGTAACTGTCCCAAAATTGACGTCATATTAATTAATCATTAGACTGGAAGGGAGAGAGTTTGGGGATAAAACGACGGGGGAAATGGTCAGTCGGGGAAAATGGTTTTCGGGACGCAAGCAGATAGGTCAGAGGTCATTGCGCTCCTAGTAATTCAGATTGCCTCCAGTACGTTTGCGAAGTATCTGGTTACTGTAAAACTGTTTGATTAAAATTATTATCGGAATCGAAATCAAACTTTCTTGTTCCTGCTGTGTTGTCTCCTGGATGTAAAGATCAAAACAAAGAACCCAGACAAACAGATCAGATAGGAATACTTTCATCAAGTTGGACAGATCACTCTTGTTGGACTTGCTGTAACAATCGAAGTTGTGGGGACAGGGGGATTTGTCATCTTCTGATGAATCTTGTTTGGCTTGTGGTTGTTTTTTTTCTTGCTTGTTTAACGGCTGCATATTCAAGCTATATGTCGGCGGCTTTACTCTCACCCCAACTCTTAATCCCAATCTCACAGAGATATAGAAAAATATCTTAATCCGGTGTGGCAGCACATGCACAAGCTGGAATAGCAACGCAAATCTCTGCTCTTCCGTCACATCCCTAAATGTGAAAGGAGATTTTCTGAACAAGTAAGATGCAAACTCACATACAAGGCTTCGTGATACGGCGATATGACTCGACTGTGCGAGGATAAAGGATAGTTTCTCTGTAAAGGTTATGGCCTTCCGTCGCAGACACGAAGACTAATCAAAGTCACCACAAACAGACTGCAGCCGAGACAGCGGTATTCAGTTAATGAATTTGGGGGCACTGGCAGAATCAGAGAATATGTTGTGATTCATCAACAGAAGAAAATGAAAATACATTGTCTGGATGGATCGGCATCGTGCCTGAGCAGTGGCGCAACTATCCATTCCATTGGGGAACCGATGGCAAGTACTGTACCAAGTTGCATCGACCAGAGCATCGGCATACAGGAAAGAGTTACGAAGAGAGTTCCTTTGTTTTTATGACATACATATTACTTTGAGTGATATATGAGACATAAATAGACATAGCAATTCGACAATAAAGTGTTCATCACTGTTCCGTGTACCACTGTGGTCACGAGCAAACAGACGTGTGATTTCGAATTTAGACCAGACAATCCAGTGATTGACATCATGAGCATCGATCCACGCAATTGGGATACGATGACCAACGGGATCGTGTGGTCAGGCTTGCTGACTTGCTTGATGCATATCACCGTATCCCAATTGCGTGGATCCATTCTGATGATGTCAATCACTGGATTGTCTGGTCCAGATTCGATTGTTTACAGACCGACGTCATATAGCTGGAATATTAAAACAACAAACAAAGGTTATTTCTAGTTTGACTCACACTCGACAACCTTTTGTTCAAGCTGTGTTAGATTTCCAAAGTTCTTGAAAGGCGTGATGAGCCAATTCCTTAAGGGGTTGGCGTTATCAACCAAAATGTGATGATCCTTCAAAAACCTTTTCCCATCGTTCTGCCCCTTTGATTTTGGTGAGGTTTCTTGTTTTACGCCGCACTCAGCAATATTCCAGCTATATGACGGCGGTCTGTAAATAATCGAGTCTTGGCCAGACAATCCAGTGATTTAAATCAAATCACATCGATCCGAGCAATTGGGATCGATGATATGTATCAACCAAGTCAGCGAGCCTGACCACCTGATCCCGTTAGTCGCCTTTTACGACAAGTATAGTCGCCTTTTACGGCAAGCATGGGTTGCTGAAGACCTATTCTACCCCGGATCTTCACGGGTCTCTGCCCCTTTGAACAAACTTGAATTTCTTAAGGCATGTCCATCATGGTTGTACCCTGGCCAGTCAAAGTAGGACCTTGTGCTGAGCATGCGGTGGTCCACAACTATCTGAAACAAAAATTAACACTCGCTACAAATGTTTAATTGGCCACTTTAAATTTGACGAATCAGTGACAAAAATGATGTCTGATGCAATTCCCATTTTGACCACATGTTTCTTCAGGTGGACAATCTACATTGCTTTGCGTGTGTTTGTAATTGGTGATACCGGTGGGGTAGGATATGCTCACCTTACCATCACTTTCATAAACACATGAACCCGCGAAGATCCGGGGAAGAATAGGTCTGCAGCAACCAATGCTTGCCGTAAAAGACGAACAAACATGTATGAATGAGGCATAACGGAATTGTTTCATCGTGATTTCAATGTTGTCAATGTCTATTTTTGTATTAATGAGGCATAACGTAATTGTTTCATTGTGTTTCTAAGTCTGAATAATGTTTTTTTCTATATACAGAGTAAGACACAAACGTAATCTATAGACCTTGTGGTGTATACGACGTGCTTTCTTCGCTACGCTCGGTGGCCATTACCGATATTACTGTTTCCGATTGCAGTATCTTCAACAGATAAACAAGTGCCCTGATATTTTATATAATGCATTGTTCCGACGCTAAGTCAATTGACCCATGATTTAGCTGTCAGCGACTACAGAATTATTTTTGAAACGGTGAATCGTTGCGCTTGGGGCACATGTAATTCGGATGAGTGATACCCCGATAGAATCGTGAATGTTCAGTTTTTGCCATTCCCGAAAGCCAAGACGCAACTTGAGTAGTGTTTTCGCTGGATTCAAACAACTGAATGTCACAACATCAAAAAGCACAAGTTCGTCTGGTCAAAGTATCATTTGGTTGAGTATCATTTAAGGTCTCTTTTTTGTAGTGACAAATTACAAATATATGTTTAACCGTGTTTAATTAAGGTATACGCAACTCTTTCCAGCTTATGATGTATGCCTTACCAGAGACCATATCGTCTTGCTATGTTATAGCAGATAAGATACACTTCGCAGTTGTGGATCGCGATGTTTAACTTCTCTATGCTTGTCGTAAGAGGGATCGATTCCAGTAAGGATATCCCTGTGACACAAAACTTGCCTTAAGGTTAGAATATCACATACATATGACTGAACAATACAAATCTCCTTTATTTGTTTGTTGTTTAACGCTACACTCAGCAATATTCCAGCTATATGACGGCGATCTGTAAATAAAATACACACTTTACGTCCTTTGAATAACGCAATATTTGAAAAGGGATTTGAACTATAGCACCTCGGATATTGCTTAAAGGAGGCTGAATGTTTTGTGTATCACTCAAATTCACATATTTTGGCAGATCTTCAGCGCAGTCGAAAGAACGTTAAGAGTTTTTTTAAAAGCTGAATTTCTATTCCCACTTTCGGCGAACCATGAGCAGTCGCGTTTGTGTTCTTCATTCTGTCCAAAGACATACGTTGTCCTCGGATGGTACATGTAGCTCAGTGTGAGACGGGGGTAGAATAGGTCTTCAGTAACCCATGCTTGCCGTAAAACTGGGCCACACGTGCCCCACGCTAACTCAGAAACATTAAGTCGAATCTATTCGGGTGATGACTAAAATGTGTTAATTATTTCGTCATTATTGTATCTCAATAAATTATTATCTTAATACAGCTTACGACAAGAATAGTCGCCTCTTACGAGTTGATGAGACCCGTGAAGATTCCGGGGTAGAATAGGTCTTCAGCAACCCATGCTTGCCGTAAAAGGTGACTATGCTTGTCGTAAAAGGCGACCAACGGGATCGGGTTGTCAGGCTCGCTGACTTGGCTGATGCATGTCATCGATCCCCATTGCGTAGATCGATGCTCATGATGTCAATCACTGAATTGTCTGGTCCAGACTCGATTATTTACAGACCGCCGTCGTATAGCTGGAATATTAAACAACAAACAGTGTGAGACGTCGGAAGACAAAACTCATGGGTGGAGTTTAAGACGACAGCCTCCATGTTCATTGTAGATGAGTTGTAAAAGGTCGAAAAGCTACATGATAGTAATCCCGGGTTAAAACCGAGTGGCCAATGTTCCCAGTGCGGAGACCCGCACGGTCACTTACACACAGGCAGGAAGTCGGACAGCGATTCGTCATTGTCGACGTGGTTGGTCATACAATCCGTCCGCTTCTGTCGATTTTGTAGATAGAGGGGTGCTGCAAGGTCAGTGACCGACGTACATACATGTTCAAACGTAAGATCCTGTAATGGAAGGAGGTAGTAATTGACATTTATAGATAGCACCGGAGGTTGAGGGTCCTGCCCGGAGAAGGCTTATTATAACAGAGGAAACACCGCTAGTTTGCTGTAGAATTAAACAGACAATGGTTTGCACTATCACAATTAGATAACCAGTTCTCCGTCGCTGTGTCACCCAAAATACCACGAATCAGCGCTAAAGGAGCTCCACAGGAGTGTAAAATTAAAGTCTTAAAATATCGATATTGTATATTCCAGAGCCTTAGAAGAATGTTTTTGTCATAATGGTTCTTCAGTACCTCGGTGGATTGGAGACCCTTTCTCCTAAAATATAAATTTCGCTAATGAATTAATGTTATAATTTAAGCATTTGAAAAAAGGCTAGAATAGGTTCCGACACACCCAATTACTTTCAGTTACTTTGTAACATGATATAGTTGTATCCGAAATATACAACCATATCATATAGCCGACCATACAATTATAGAACTTGCTTCATACATGAACATTTTTCTGGTGCAACAGAAGCTTTGATATCTTATGCTAGATTTGTTCAGTTTGTTTTGCTCTAATCTTGTTTCGATCAATGTCAGTTGAAGCAATTGATGTAAAGGAACGACTTTCAGAAAAAGCTGGAATCCTCATTAGAATGATTCACTTACTTGCTAAAAAGTAATTGCTTTGCAAAGAAATATTTGACAAAGGTGCTTGTACAGCCTGCGGAATATATGAGCATAAGTACTTGTATAATAGATTTAGAGTAATAATTCATTTCATTGTGCACTTTTAGTGTAACATAAAGATCTATTTCTGGCTGGAACCGATTTACAAAATTAATATTAAGTTGGAGAACCACCAGAGGTAGATGATCTGCGAAGATTCGAAAGAGCATAATACGACTCTTACCTAAATGTTGTTTGATCAGAGTAGCAGTATTCAAGGCCTTAGTAATGTTTACAAAACGTTTTATGGTAGACAAGGAGGGGGGGGGGGGGGGGGGGGGGGGGGGGGGATTTGACGCATCAGCCACACAAATATTGTCTGATACATTTTCTGTGTGTTTTCATGATAACAATTGACTTACCTTAAGGTTTGCAATTGTTCGTGGTGGGTGCTTCCAATGGGACACAATTGTGATACATAAACATATATAAACAAAATAAATAAATATAAATAAATAAATATAAACATAATATGATTTCAGTACAAGTCAGCATACGTGTCTACTTTCAATTAATTATACTGTAACTTTATATCTAAAAAATGCAAACATTACCTAAACAGCTGTCTGAAAATAGGACTTTGCCGAAAATGAGTCAAAATGGTTGATGCTAAATATGATTTGAAGCTTATGAATTGTTTTTTTTCTTGTGGTCTTAAGATACTGTAGTTAAAATATTGTAAGAAGTCAAAATGTGATGTTTCACGCATTAGGTCCTTATGTCATGATTGGTCACATTACGTATGATTAAGGAAAAGGTATTGCCTCTTTTGTTTAACAAATGTAGTGATACCATGTGATCTAGATCGCTGTTAGAAAGTGTTATACAGGGATCGTATTGTCCTACCTAAATCACATATCAGATGGACTCGTGAAGATCTGGGTTGAATAGAATAGGTCTTCAGCAACCCATGCTTGCCGTAAAAGGCGACTATGCTTGTCGTAGGAGGCGACTAACGGGATCGGGTCGTCAGGCTCGCTGGCTTGGTTGATGCATGTCATGATCATCGTATCCCAATTGCGCGAATCGATGTTCATGATGTCAATCCCTGGATTGTCTGATCCAGACTCGATTACTTACAGACCGCCCTCATATAGTTGGAATATTGCTGAGTGCGGCGTTAAACAGCACAAACAAAAGCGTAGATCTTCAGCAACCCATGCTTGCCATAAAAAGGCGACAATGCTTGCAAGAGGCAACTAATGGGATCGGGTGGTCAACTTAGTTGATGCATGTCATCTCAGACACAGTATACCGACTCCAGGCCGACCAGTCCTGGTTTTATCCCTTATTGCCGAGCGCCAGGCAGGGTAACAACAACTACCAACTTTTGGTATGACGCGGGCGGGGATCGGGCCCTGGACCTTCCGATCTCCGGGCGGACGCTCTACAATTAGGCCACCGAGGCGGTCGTGTCAAGTCAGGACCCAACTAACGACAGGAATAGAATTTAGTTCCGACATACGTCGTCTGTTGATCGATTTTTAATGCGCGTTTAATACAGAACAACGCTGCTTGTCTGGCGTAGTAAGTTATGGAGCCGTTGAATTCTCCTTTGTTGAATCTAAAATCGACAAATAAAAGGTCAATTTTGACGGCTCATCTCTCGTGTTAAATGGTTCAAATAACATACAGAAGATGTTTGTCTCGAAGGCAAACACTTCATAAAGACTGGTGTATATGATATATACATGTATGCGTGAAGTCCCGGTGTACTGAATTTATGCATTTCTTCAGTTATACTTAATGTGAACAATTACAATAATATTTTTTTGCTGCAACTGGTTGCCACCTACCTATCTTAGGCCTATCTGTCGCCTTATGTCGGATACAGATTTAAAACCGTTTTCTGTATCAGTTGAGTTTCACATATCTATCTTAGGCCTATCTTTCACTTAATGTCGGATACAAATTTTAAACCATTTTCTGTATCAGTCGAGTTTCACATATCTATCTTAGGCCTATCTTTCACTTAATGTCGGATACAAATTTTAAACCATTTTCTGTATCAGTTGAGTTTCACATATCTACCTCAGACCTATCTTTAACTTAATGTCGGATACAGATTTAAAACCATTTTTCTGTATCAGTTGAGTTTCACATATCTATCTTAGGCCTATCTTTCACTTGATGTCGGATACAAATTTAAAACCATTTCCTGTGTCAGTTGAGTTTCACACATATATCTTAGGCCTATCTTTCACTTAATGTCGGATACAAATTTTAAACCATTTTCTGTATCAGTTGAGTTACACATATCTATCTCAGGCGTATCTTTCACTTATTGTCGGATACAAATTTTAAAACCATTTTCTGTATCAGTTGAGTTTCACATATTTATCTTAGGCCTATCTTTCACTTAATGTCGGATACAAATTTTAAACCATTTTCTGTATCAGTTGAGTTACAATCATGGAAGGTTATAAAGCTACTTCAGTCAACTTGAAGTTAGTTCTCCACACTCTCTACAAATTTATGTTTTCATATTGTTTTATGTCAAAGTGATGCCTGTCTTAACACATGGTTCAGAAACACGGGGAGGTAATCTTTCTCCAGTTACTGAACACATTCATGATAGAGTTTGCAAACGTTTCCTTGGGTTGAACAGAAAAAAAACCTATGTTGTAGCCAGAGACAATGTGAAATGAATTATATCAGATTTTGCTGCTCATGTCACAACCTTGTGATAGAAACTGGCAGTTATTATCAAATATCAATTTTTTTCTCATCTATGTCTTGGATGAATGTAACATCAATTTTGTCTGGTATACCTGGTGATTAAGTGTTGTTTTACTTTGTTCATTGTTTGACGTTCCATCGGAGGTCTGGTGTTGTAGCAGATTCAAAGTTAGATTTGTTTAGTGGCGTGTTGCTTTGGACCGCTAATGGAGTTACGAGCTCGTATCTGCCGAAATTTGGGTCTCGGCCGGGATCTGAATTAAATTGCTTAAAATTATACATTTGTCAACAAAAAATGTCAGTGTTAAATTTGCCAGTGTTCATTCTAACTTCATTACTTAACGTGTCGTCATTTGAGTGTGAACAAAACTTGTGAACCCCACATTTTTGTGAATGTCCATCCCCAGTCTATTGCTGATGTCATTAGCACTAAAGAGGAGTCCAACAACTGCTGTTGTTGCGGAGGACTACATGCATTGTAGACCCGTGAAGATCCGGGTTGGAAAAGGTCTTCAGCAGCCCATGCTTGCCGTTAAAGGCAACTAACGGGATCGCATGGTCAGGCTCGTTGCCTTTGTTGATGCATGTCATCGTATCCCATTTACGTGGGACCGCCTCCGTGGTCTAGTGGCAGAGCGTCCGCCCGGACAGCGGAAGGTCCGGGGTTCGATCCCCGGCCGCGTCATACCAAAAGACGATTAAAGATGGTACTTGTTGTTACCCTGCCTGGCGCTCGGCATTAAGGGGTTTAAACAAGGACTGGTCGGCTCGGAGTCAGTATACTGTGTCTGAGTGGGGTATTCATGCTAAACTGCGGCATGGTATCTCAGTGTGCTAGCACTATAAATCGGCATCAGTCCGGACTAGTACAAGCAGCCACACAAACACACACACGTACATGTAGTCGCTATGTAAGTGCAATAATCTTGGACGCGACGTTAAACACCATTTCACCTCACCTCACCATTTGCGTGGATCGATGCTCTTAACATCAATCACTGGATTGTCTGTTTCAGACTCGATAATTATCAGACTGCCGTCATACAGATGGAATGTTGCTGAGTGCAGCTTTAAACAACAAACGACCGTATTGTTTTAAAATGTGTTTTTGTGTCGCTTAAGGCGAGGCTATAGCGAGGAAATTCCACGCTGTCAGAGGACGTCCTGTCTGCTGCTAACTCGGATGTCGTATTGGAGGACATTGGTGGAGTGACATGTGCAGGGGTTTGATGGCAGACATGATGCCTGAACGTGAACGTGAACGTTTTTGTCAGGAATACAGTCCTTTGTTCCAGGCGTTGCCTTGCTTCTTGGAATCATCTAGCTAGGTCCTCAGAGAGCACGCAACAAGTTCAGGAATATTTCTATGGCTTAGGGAGCAACCATTGGGTGTGTGTGGTGTGAGGTGAGGATTTATTTTATGTATAGGAATTAAATGTTCTTATCTCAACGGCGTAATGACCAATCAGAGTTGTAAGTATTTTTTAGAAGCTGACCGATGACAAAGGAGTCACAATTAATGAATAATAACATCTATTATGCTGTAACGGTGACGTTTCGGTATAGATTTTACAGGTTGCAGTGTACCCAATGCCTTCTGCCATTTTGGTAAGGGGGTACACGCGAGCTCCTTCCTTAGTAACAGTTTCTAACTTGCTCGGCCGTCATTTTTAGCCCTCTTGGCAAATTAATAGGGGTTTTGTCAGGCTTACCACCCCCAACCCCAACTCCAACTCCCCACACATACACACAAGTAAGTCCTTGCAATAACAGCTTTTGTAAGTAAATGACATTTTCAGTAACAAAAAGTTTGGTTGTTTGTTGTTTAACGCCACACTCATATTCCGGGCGGTCTGTAAAAATAACTGAGACGAGACAAATCCGTGATTGATATTACGAGCATCGACCAACGCAACTGGGCTACGATGACATGCATCAATCAAATCCGCGGGCCTGACCACCCGATCCCGTTAGTCGCCTCTTCCGACAAGCATAGTCGCCATTTATGGCAAGCATGAATTGCTAAAGACCTATTCAACCCCGGATCTTCACGGGTCTAATACATTGATGCATTTTAGCTAATTATGGAGGAAGCAAGTATTTTATGTTCTTTCAATAGAGTGTGTTGCATCTTTATCTTCTGAGGTACTTCAGAAGTGTACTGAGATTTATTATGTGAAATATTGGACTTGTTCATTGATAGCATTTATGTGAGATAAGAGAAGCTACGAAGTAGGCATCCTCATGGGCACCATGCTCAGTTCTGAAATTTGATGGTGGTTCACAAACACATGCTATAAATATAGTCGGAATCGTGCAATGGACTGTTTTAGAGGTGAGGTGAAATGGTATTTGACATCGCGTCCAAGATTATTGCCCTTATACAGCACGTGGCTTTTTGTACTTGTGCGGACTAATGCCGATTTTATAGAGCTCGCCCACTGAGATACCATGCCGCAGTTTAACATGAATACCCCACTCAGACACAGTATACGGACTCCGGAGTGCCAGACAGGGTAACAAGAAGTACCATCTTTTATCGTCTTTTGGTATGACGCGGCAGGGGATCGAACCCCCGACCTTTCGCTCTCCGGGCGGACTCTCTACCAATTGACCATGGAGGCGGCCCTCTGCTTTCAGAAGAGATTTCTTATGATTCCGGAAATAGTTCTGTCGCATTTATTTGAGACAGGTACATTTGCTGGATCGAGCAATATCTATCTCTTTATACGGATCTTTATGGAGCTTTGCAATCCAATACAAAAGAGGAATGGACATGTCTTCAGGTTTTAGAGTCAAGCCAAACGTTGACAGTACTGAGGCGTGGTTTTGACAGATAACTGAAGAGAAATCGATTTTATATTATTTCACTTCACTGCATGAACTGAAGCAAGCGTTCTTACCTGGAAGAGTTTCAGTTAACTCCGCACTCAGCAATATTCCAGCCATATGACGGCTTATCTGGAAGAGCTTACAAGTGATACTTTTGTATAGAGACGCATCGTTCGTGTCCTGTTACCTAGGGTTTTAACCGTTATCGAGATGTAACCTGTATGTTCAAAACATGTGTTTGTTGCCGAGTAAGGTAGTTAGGTTTCGCCGGTACAAACAGAAGTGGCATGTTCCCAGACATGATGGTAAACTTCACGGATCTTACAGACAAAAATGTCATTTTCCCAAGACATGTAAAGTTTCACGGATTTCACAAACAGATACGTCATTTCCCGGGCAAGACATACATGGTTAGCTTTAAACGTGTTAGGGATTGTGTTTTAATCCTAAACTTAAAGTTTTGTTGAGGTCTATCTGAACACGCTTAGGATCTAAATATATCTTAGAGGCTAGGACCTTACTATAAAAACATGATTAATATTGTGTTTAGATTCTGTCCAGTGAGGGGTGCAGGTTTTTTTAAATTTCTTTATGCATCCTGATCTTCTTGAGGGATAAATAACATACATTTAGTCATTTAGTAACATGTCTTCAACAAAATATAGCAATTAATTGATTTTATATTGACTAACAAATGTCCATTCATTATTAATATTTAAAGTGCACACTTCTCATTCTAAAAACTGTGCTGAAATAATTATATACAAGCACTTTTGTATAAATAGATATATGAACTACTCGAAGAGCATTGAGTACATACGTGGGTTTAACGCCGCACTCCGTTAAAATGTCAAATGCAATTACTTTTTCTAACAAACGAGATATCATGTGGATATGTAATAAGTACATGTATACCGTATTGAACTTTACAAACAATTCTTCGATATATTGGTTATGGAAGCACATAAAAATATATACTCAGACAAATTGCCAGTAAACAAGTTCATATCATCATGACACACAAATTGATGTGAACAGTGTTTGTTGATGCCTGCGTGTAGCTGAACTTAGCATGTACCTATACATTGTAATCGCCATGGGATTATACGCCTTTATGTTGTGTTATCATTTTCTTAGGAGATGGGTGACAGCGCCTAATATACAGATATGTTTTAGATTCTTTTGAAATAGCAATGTACATTTTAACTCCGACTTACTGACTTGCCTTCAGGCACATCTAAGTGTTTCCGCAAGTCATCCAGCTGTTGGAGATTATTAAACTACTTACTGATCAATATTCAGCTGCTGCAGCTCTCGACAAGTCGGTATGTCCACTTTTTATTCACCACTGTGATTTTAAAGCAACGATTAAGAAAAGGTACGACACAATGATAATCAACCGAACGGTAACCTCCCAATTGTCAGACATCCCATTTGTCAGATAGCTTATACCAGGATTAGTCAAGGTTGGTTACTCAAGCAATAATTACCTGTTTACCTTTCATGAAAGTGGAACAGTTGGTTGGTTGGTTGGTTTGTTGTTTAACGCCGCAATCAGCAATATTCCAGCTATATGACGACGGTCTTTAAATAATCGAGTCTGGACCAGACAATCCAGTGATTAATATCATGAGCACCGATCCGCGCAATTGGGATCGATGACATGCATCAACCAAGTCAGCGGGCCTGACCACCTGATCCCGTTAGTCGCCTTTTACGACAAGCATTGTCACCTTTCACGGCAAGCATGGGTTGCTGAAGACCTATGCACTTTTAATCATCAAATCATACCAGAAATCACACTTTTTGAAGTATTCATTACATCATTGCAAAACACACTTGCCACCGCAGGTGTCGCATCAATCGCATCCAGCCAGGCTTCTTGCGCCTCAGGAAGAGGAAGAAGGGGAAGTCCAGCTGCTCTTCGTATCCAGCTCTGCACCTGGGGATGCATCTTCCTTGTACTGGGCAGCTAAGCCAGCAAAGTGTAGTCTGGCCTTTGGTTCGATTCTTAGAGTAAGTGAACCCATGAAGGAATACTTGTGGGGTTCCTCTTTGAGACCCTATATACTCAACTCAGCGTGTACCAGAGGGGGGGGGGGGGGGGGGGGGGGGGGGGGGGAGGGTAGCTCATTAATTAGTAGGTAAGACCAGGCAGTTGCACTGGTGTAAGTGAACACATGAAGGAATACTTGTGGGGTTCCTCTCTGAGACCCTATGTACTTAACTCTGCGTGTACAAGAGCGGGGTAGCTCAGTAATTAATAGGTAAGACCAGGCAGTTGCACTGGTCACACTTGACTGGTCTGTCTGACGATTGGGTCGTCTGACAAATGGGATGTCTGACAATTGGGAGTTAACCAACCGAATATTTGTGAATGTGAATGTGAATCGGTCATACCTATCAGTGAAGAAATGATGAGGTCATTTTACGGCGATGTCGTACTGACCACATTTGGTTAACTGTATCTGCTAAACACCACCTAGAAGTATCTCTTGTGATGAAAGGGACTGTCCAGCATAGTTTTCTTAACTGTATGGACTTTGCATTTGGAAGATATATTTCCCTTGTGAGCGGGCATTTGATTTTTAAAATTTCTGGAAGAAATATGTCCAATCAATTGTGAATGTATACGCGTTTATTATAGTTCATGTTTGTGTGGAAATATTTACTCTATTCTGTCCATTTATCTACACTGAGTATGTGATATTTACCTGATTGTTATCTTTCTGACTTGGTTGATGCATGTCATCGTTTTCCAGTTGCGTAGATCGATGCTCATGATGCCAATCACTGGACTGTCTGGTCCAAACTCGATTATTTACATACCATCGTCATATAGCTGGAATATTGCTGAATGCGGCCTTAAACAAACAAACAAATACGTATCTCGAATGCGTAAAAGGCATTAAACATGAAATAATTCGATCGCTGAAAGTCAGTGATGACACAAGGTGTTCGCGAAAAGGGTCCTCCCCTACTGGTTCTATGCAAACAACAGTGTTGACAACTATACTATTTCAGGAGGTTGGGGACAGAGTATAGTTAAACCCACCATTCATAGACATGTCAGAAAGGTGCGATATAAAACAAGTTGAGCACAACAATTTGATGAGAACATCCACGTGTCATGAACAACGTGAATCATAAAAAAAAAGGGAAAACTTAAACGTGAACTCTAAGAACACGTGTTGATAAATGAATAGAAAACATACCTAAGTCAGGTAGTTGACTATGTAACGCAATCATCTCGCCCACACACATGTAACCTTGATTGTAAATAGCTTTCCCCAACCACGTTTTCAACTGTGTCATTTGGAGGAACTGTTAACATTTAGAAAGTAGTAATGACAAATGATTTGCAGTCAGTTAGTACAAAAAAACAGCTGAATAAAAATCATAATGATTTTAATAATAATAATAATAATAATAATAATAATAATAATAATAATAATAACCGCTTTGGCCATGCTTGTCCATCCATGATACGACCCAGACTATGCATTCAGGAAAAAACATCATAGGTTTCTGAGGTATCCAAGGGAATAATAATAATAAATCGAACCATTAACATGGGGCGTTTAGTCATTCTGGCTTGGAGCCCTAAACATGATCTCTGGCGACAAGTGTTTCGACGCGTAGGCGTTCCCGGGAGGTGGCCATACAAGGCGAAGACAGACGGTGGTGATTCACCGAAATGAAAGGTCAATGTCAAGTTTACGTGGGAGTACACTGTATCGTATATCTGTGTATCTATACGTCAAGGATTCTTGAACAATAGCTTCCACCTTGAGACATTTATAGGCCTCTTGAGGGACAATTTGCAAGAGTAACCCTAACATTAATCTGACCTTTCTACTGAGACGATGCTGGTCGCCTTCGGCCATGATGATAAATCAGTTGTGCAAAACAGAAGGTAGAATAACCGAAGGTAGTCAATCATCCCTATTTTGTTCGCTTTCTCATCTAATGGCCGGAGTTAACGACCAGCTGCCTCTTTGACAGTCGTGGGTCTCAGGAAAGATTATATATCGAACTGGTTATGAAACAGTGAGAAATAGCTAAACAATCCCGGGAAGGTCTTGAAAACAATGTTTCTGTTGTTATTATACTAGATGTTGCTTTCCTACATAACAGACATTGTGATATCATATTTCTGTTATACACGAAGACCTTTGTATTACCAATCCTTCACTAAATGCCAGGATGAGTCCTTCCAGAAATTGTATGGTACACATTCAGAGGAATATGCCGCTTCGCTTGTCAATATAATGCCGAGACGTTACTATGTTATTCAAGGAAATTTATGGTACACATTCAGAGGAATATGCCGCTTCGCTTGTCAATATAATGATGCCTAGACGTCACCATGCTATTCCAGAAACTTGATGGAACGAACACATTCAGAGAAATATGCCGCTTCGCTTGTCAATATTATGCCTAGACGTTACCATGCTATTCTAGAAACTTGATGGAACGAATACATTCAGAGAATTATGCCACTTCGCTTGTCAATATAATGCCGAGACGTTACCAAGCTATTCCAGAAACTTGATGGAACGAACACATTCAGAGGAATATGCCGCTTCGCTTGTCAATATAATGCATAGGCGTTACCATGCTATTCCAGGAAATTTATGGTACACATTCAGAGGAATATGTCGCTTCGCTCGTCAATATTATGCCTAGACGTTACTATGCTATTCCAGAAACTTGATGGAACGAACACATTCAGAGAAATATGCCGCTTCGCTTGTCAATATAATGCATAGGCGTTACCATGCTATTCCAGGAAATTTATGGTACACATTCAGAGGAATAGTTGGCTGGTTGGTTGTTTAACGCCGCACTCAGCAATATTACAGCTATATGACGGCGCTCTGTAAATAATCGGGTCTGGAACAGACAATCCAGTGATAAATATCATGAGCATCGATTCATGCAGTTGGGATCGATGACATGCATCAACCAAGTCAGCGAGCCTGACCACCCGATCCCGTTCCCGTTAGTTGCCGTTTACGACAAGCATAGTCACCTTTTACAGCAAGCATGGGTTGCTGAAGACCTATTCTACCCCATAATCTTCACGGGTCACATATGAATAGAGTAGGGAGGCAAGACGACATGATTGATGGCGTGCCAACATACCCCGAAGGCGTGAATAGTTGGTCATGCTATCAACCACTGGATTGCCAGTACAGACTCGATTTACAGATCGCCGTCATATAGCTGAAATATTGCCAAGTGCTCCCTCAACAAAAACGCACCCTTGCACGGGCGCGCGATTGTATGGCGGCTGCCTAAAATATTTAATGAGTGAGTTGGGTTTAACATCGTTTTGAAGTGTTACAATATTCCTGTTACAATATCAGCATAGAACACACCGGCTGCACTCAAAATCTGGAAGTAGACCGATAATTGTTAAGTTCCCACTTTGATGAGAGCCCAACAAGAGTGAGTGAGTGAGTGAGTAGGGTTTAACGCCGATTTTAGCAATATTACAGCGATATCACGGCGGGGGACACCAGAAATGGGCTTCACACACTGTACCCATGTCGGGAATCGAACCCGGGTCTTCGGCGTGACGAGCGAACGTTTTAACCACTAGGCTACCCGACCAAAATCAATGCATTTTGTATATTTTTATGCACGCAGTAGCGCATTAATACATAACACCATTGTCATAAGTGACGTCGTCCCAGGTACTGCTTACAACCCAAAAATAATGTGACCCTCCACAAAAAGGTTTCCGCCATATCTGTGGTTTATCAAGGCGATGATGATAATGCAAACTAGACAAAAACAAAGGACCCGCTGGATGCCGAGTTAAAAGTTTACACCTCAAAGAAATTACCAATTATGTACAAAAATGTTTACTTCCGTATGACATCACTACCGGTGACCGACATTTTCAAAATGTCGTGTTCACTGACAACAGTACACGGGATTTCCAGAGGAGGATTCTCGTAGATTGAGGGGTCGTATATACGTAAATGTGTCACGTAAGTAATCAGAAACATTCTGACAATCTGCGTACTGTTATTTGTTTACCATGTTTTCCAATGTAACAAAGAGAATTAGTCAGGAACTCAGATACCTACTGTCGTCGTTGTGTGTGATTTAGCGTCACACAGGATGGAAACTTTTACGGTTTCTGTTGAATTTCTGTTTCTGTTTATGTTTAAAATTCTATGATTGGTGCAACGATACCCTTCCTATGAATATTCTCAAACGCGTGATCGAGCCAATGTATGTAACAATAAGACGAAAGTACCTCTAAACATGCAACACAGTGTCAAATCTGAATTTTGCTTTGTTTACATTTCAGCAAGTACAGTTTTCCGAACAGTGTTCGTTTCCACACCTAATTTATTTCGCATGATTTAATCTAGATAATTTGCATTGGTGACAAAGACCATTTGTCATTTGTTTTTAAATGTATTAGGAATTCAGGCATGCATGTATAGCAGCTGAGTTTGAAATATACCTGATCGAATAGGCGTCTCATAACCGGCATTTTGTAAACACAATCCAATATGGCGGAACGTACACTTCGGCCTTCGTGTATGCGTATTTTCCAAAACATTCCAAAGGATTCTAGGCTTATCAGCGACGTTTCAGAATTATAGTTAGGGATTTGATACCCGTGATCACCATAATTTATGCTATTTTTCTACTTTAATTAGTCGAGTAAATATCCGATATTTAGATTTCTAAACACACAGTCGCCGTGAATTGTGATTTGGCTAGAGTTACGATGTACCTAATTTTCAGAAGTCACTTTCAGTAATTTTGCTTTGCCTAAAACGACAGTAAGTGATAAACAGAAGGGGAATTCAAAACTGTGAAGTGTATTAGTTTGCGTGATGTATTTTGAAATTTATTCGACTTCGAAGTGAGGTTGAAGAGGAGGGACATATGGAGGGACATCCGGAGGGTTTACACTCTAAAAAACGATAACGTTGACATAACAACAGATAATGTAACTGATAATAATAACAAACAAACTTGCAGACGAGGACGAGTTTGTTAATTATTATTATTAATTACACGGCCCTGTGGTTCAACACAGGCGTAGATGAACATTCGACTGAAGCAAGAGCAACTTATCAATGACTTACAATCAGGAAAGTAGTCCGTCATCATCTGACCTCAGGTCATCACCATGGAGTAGCCAATCACGGGCCTGGAATTCGATCCCACACATATGTTTGATATCAGTTATCGCAAATGGATTTCTCAGCCACAGGTGTGTAAGAAATTCTGTTTTGTTGAAACAATGTGTACAGATGCTAGTGATGTATTAATGGAGTAACTATGATGATCATGTTTGTGATGCAAAACGTCTCTCTGACCGTGGAAGGTTATCAGTTTGCATTAAACACTGTAATTTCGGTATATTCACGTGACAATATATTATGAGTTTGTATCAAAATGAACTTCATGCCTTATGGTCATAATATTGAATAAACCTGTCCGTCTCTCTGCCAGTTACAGCATAACACATCATGTCAGCGAGATGAGGGAGGAATACTTGAAGTGATGCAGGTCCTATTAATGCGTCAGTATGTCCGGGCCAGAATGTCTACTGTCCAGAGAGGTTTCTTTGAGTTCACCACAGCGACCCTGTACATTCTCTATCAGAACACATATTTGCGTGTGCAGAGTACGTCTATTGATATAGGGGCGGTCGGGTAGCATAGTGGCTAAAGCGTTCGCTCGTCACGCCGACGACCCTGGTTCGATTCCCGACATGGGTACAATGTGTGAAGCCCATTCCTGGTGTCCCCCGCCGTGATATTGCTGGAATATTGTTAAAAGCGGCGTAAAACCATACTCACTCACGTCTATTGATAGAAACCCTGATATTTATATCCCGCCATGGAATAGGTTGGGAATATTGGTTTGAGCTGCGTCCTTTCGACTTCAGTCAGGACATGTCTTTTTTCGGAAATCGCTAGTATATATACCAGGATGATCGAGTTAGAAGACCATCATCGAAAGTTTGACCCGTGAAGATCAGGGGTAGAATAGGTCTTCAACAACCCATGCTTGCCGTAAAAGGTGACTATGCTTGTTGTAAGAGGCGACTAACTGGATCGGGTGGTCAGGCTCGCTGACTCGGCTGAAGCATGTCATCGATTCCAATTGCGTGGATCGATGCCAATTATATCAGTCACTGGATGGTCTGGTCCAGACTCAATTATTTACAGACCGCCGTCATATAGCTGGAATATTGCTGAGTGCGGCGTAAAACAACAAACCAACCAAAATCATCGAAAGTTTATGTTTATCATTATGACCCCTGTTTGTTCTTTGGGACATCGTGCACTGAATCCACAATGTTTTCCCAGAAACCGCTACAGATGCAAAGATGACATACAACATTAAGGGATAAATACGAACATCAATTTCGAAACCCAGCATTAAGAGTCAAATTATTAGTTTGACATGGGACACTCTATCCCCAATATTGTAAACGCTATGGTAACAAGGATGACATTTTAGATACATCATGAAGGGATAAATGGGTTGATCTCGTTTGAAAACCACCGTCAATATTAATATTTTACAGAGTTATGACCATTTATTGTATCTTTTCTGCCAATTGCCGCCATCATTATGGATGGCATTTTGAATATCTCATTAAATCTTATAACTGAAAAAATGTTTGAAAGATAAACCACTTTTAATCGTTTGTTGCCGTATCGTGGGCGACATGCTTCAGCGTAGCGGCACTGGTACCACGCCCAGGGATACGATCCCATTATTGGGTTATACATCTGTCAAGATGGTTTTTCTGGTGAGCACGTTGGTGGTAGCTCTTTCAGTATTTCTTAAGGCCCGTGAAGATCAGGGGTAGAATAGGTCTTCAGCAACCCATGCTTGCCGTAAAAGGTGACTATGCTTGTTGTAAGAGGCGACTAACGGGATCGGGTGGTCAGGCTCGCTGACTCGGCTGAAGCATGTCATCGATTCCAATTGCGTGGATCGATGCTCATGATGTCAATCACTGGATTGTCTGGTTCAGTCTCGATTATTAACAGACCGCCGTCATAGAGCTGGAGTGCGGCGTTAAACAATTTGAAACAAACAAACAAACAGTATATCTTAACCTTTGTGGATCTCAAGCTTTCCTTGATGAATTGATGCATTTGCACATTTTTAATCAGAACAAGATACACTGTGGCGGGGGATAGTGATAACTATGCTTCTCGCTATATTGTAAGTTTGTCAGTTGTGGACGTCTGGGATATGCATCACTTCTTGGTTTCCTAACACATCGAGACCCGGGGTAGAATAGGTCTTCAGCATCCCATACTTGCCGTAAAAGGCGACTAACGGGATCGGGAGGTCAGGCTCGCTTACTTGTTTGATGCATGTCATCGTATCCCAATTGCGTGGAACGATGCTCATGATGTCAACTACTGGATCGTCTGGTCCAGACTCGATTATCTACAGACTACCGCCTTATATCTGGAATATTGCTGAGAGCTGCGTTAAACGACAAACAACCAAATCACACATCAAACTGACACACAGTGATGTGACTGGAATACTGTTGAAGGTGTCCTAATATTTTTTCTGATCCCTGTGATACTGTTTTTTACTTTTTCTAATTAAATGCGTCGCATTCAACAATAGTTCTTCTCAAGTTGCAAATGCCAGGTCTACTTTTACACAGCGATTCCTTGACACCGTAAATTGGACGTGGGCACCAAGGATACTTGTAAATGTACAGATCTGGGAGGCGGACACTCAGATTTCCACCATGCGCACATTAACCGACTCATGATTTCATAATAAGGACGTTTTTTGTCTTAGGAATGACGAAGATGTTTTATTTCAGTAATCAAATGGGAACGTCGTGCAAATTCTACCAACCCTATCATCACCAATGTGCCATTTTTAGGATATAGCATGAAATACGACTCAATCATTCTACTTGGACCCGATCTCCATTAAAATGTTACACCATTCATTGATCACGTTTCGCGACTGAAAGTATAGTGATTAGGTGTTCCGTCACCATTGTTCAACTGGGCGAGCAAGCTGAATATTCAGAAAAGAAATTAAATTCATCAACATAAATCAAATATAGATCGCTGTAGAATGCTGTTTAGCGTTACTGTTAGTCCAGGTACGGCTTCGAGCGGTTGTATCTCACAGCGGAGGTATTCCACATTAACACGCACTCAAAATTAATAACGAGTTAGCGAAGCTTTCAGACAAGCATTTATTTCTGTATCTCGAAAACAAATATAATCGGGGAATGTCGAAAGCTGAAATCGTTTTAGTGTGTGTTTTGAACGCCGGTATATGACGACGGCCTGTATGTAATTGAGTCTGGGGCATGTTAAACTGAAATCAACCAGGTTACCGAGCCTGACTAGGTTAAGTCGCCCCCAATGACTTAGGGTTGCTCGTGATTAATTCTAATACCCGCGGCCAGAATCCTAACGGGCAATAATACTCGAATTGTAATCATTATGGTTTATCCATTTGGAGATATAGATGTATCTGTATCACATATCCCAGTGGTGTTAATTTGTAGTGGATTTTAGTTTAGTTGATCTCTGTTAGGTCTACCTCTGGTTTCAAAAAAACAAGATTGAAGTTTGTAGGGAGATATATTTTCAGGATTGATATTGACCGGTCTTATTCTAATTCCAAGGGGTGGAATAAAAGTTGTTTACTTATTGTCAAGATGTCCATTAAGATCACTAAACTAGAAGTCTAATACCCGGTTAAAGGTTTAGGAAGTGGCATATCTTAAGCAGCTTTGTTTTAGACTGTTGATGCTCTGAAGGATCCAAGGCATAGCCTCGGGTCTTGGTCAACAGTAATTATTTTTTAATTAATGTCTTTTTGTAAGGCTCCACAATAGACGATGGAGCCCAGATCAAGTTTTGAACCGACAAGTGATGTGTAGGTGTAGGGGATATGTCAATTCACATCCACAGTTTGAATTAGACACGACCTTCAATATGTCAGTCTCTTCATGCATTTATGTGATATGATATAAGGTAAAATAGGGATATAAAATGCCAAATGGTTTAGCCTCATCTATACGCGTGTCATCTGTCACTATCTAGGTCCGTATGAGATTGATATCCGGGTGGGCGAGTGAGCCATAACGTGACGAGAAGTTATGTATTAATAATACATATATTAATAAAAACCTGTTATCAATGGACAGTACAATAACTAAAATACCACAGAAATATATTTAAAACTAGTATGTAACCATAAAAAGATATTACTACTCATGACAATACACTATAAAAGCAGAAAGATCACAAGCAACTGAAGGAAGATCACCATACCAGGGACCATGGGGACTTACAGAACCTTTGCTACCTGCATGGACCCCAGCAGGATTTACATCACCCCTTCAGGCGTTGGCGATGATTGACAAATTAAGCCAAACAGTAAAGCAACTCAGGTTTTACGATTAAAAGTACTTTGTAAGACGTGGTCTTACATACACTCTCAGGGGGACAATAATTTTACACTACTTCAACCCCCTGCGAGGAAATATACAGCCGCTAACAATCTCGGTTACCATTTATATAAAAGTCCTTGATAATGCACAAAAACTATTCATCAAAATTTATGAAACCCGTGACGGGCGTATACTTTAACCACAAGGCAATCCCACCTCTCCTTTAGACCGCCTCCGTGGTCCAGTGGTAGAGCGGAAGTTGTAACCCTGCCTGGTTCTTGGCCTGGTTCACACACACACACACACACACACACACACACTCACTCACTCACTCACTCACTCACTCACTCACTCACTCACTCACTCACTCACTCACTCACTCACTCACTCACTCACACACACACACACACACACACTCACTCACTCACTCACTCACTCACTCTCACACACAAACAAACACACACACACACTCACTCTCTCTCTCTCACACACACACACACACACACACACACACACACACACACACACTGTGGAATTGAATCCCAACTGAAACATTTATTTATTCAATTAACCAAAAGGTAATACTGCAATATCATTCGAAAACATGTCGAATATGTCTTTCATAAAGGAAAATTTTGGCCTTAGCGCTAATTCTCACATATGTTGATGTCAGTTCCGACTCCAGGCAAAATTGAACAAAATTCTGTTGTCGTCTAATCATCTATCCTTCTTTCAGGCAATAAGAAGATACTTAAGCCTATTTCCGACCCTCCCACTCACTCAATGAATCAGTTTTCTGTGTTGTCATTTATTGTTTTCATGGACGAACCCGAGGCAATACGTTGGCAGTTGTATTTCGAAATAGTTCTGGTGACTGCAAGGCGAACGATTGCCATTCAGACAGGGAAGTGCGTTGGTTTTTGTGACGACACTTGAATCGTCCAAGAATCTACCGCCCTTGAACCATATTTTCAATATGCACATGACTAACATTGAAAGTACTTGAGCGAAGGCGTACTTGTGCGATTGATTTGAAGTCCACAATAGGAAATATGTTATCATCCAAGCTCACGGGTCTCAAAATGTCATCCATGATTTGCAGAAGGACATACTCAGTAGTCATGTTTAATTTTCAATTTTAATCAGTTAGGAAAAATAAATAGCTGATTTCTCTACATTTCCCCTCATATATCTTTTAATTGCCGCGATTTAATGTTTTATTTTGATGTCAAGTTGTTCTTCCCAAAAGGAACATTTGAGTTTTTGTTGTGGCAAATCGATCAGGAAATCTGTCTTCATGGATTTAGTCAATCCTCCAAAGCATGAGCCGCGATGTAGCTGTAAAACGAGTGCAAAATGATTCACCCGTTGCCCCGGAAACCATATGGTGCGTGTGTGCTTGGTAGGTGTAGGCATGTTCGTATAAGAATTCACATTATCTCTTCAATATACACCAGTTATACAGCCCTGAACTTCTTGAATTTCTTTATTTGTACTCACGTAATACACACAAATTCTAGGAAATAGATCACCCAACTTTTGAACAAAATGAACGCGTAGACGAAAGTAATATATCTCTTGTAGAAAATGCAAAATTGGTATACGCAATATCAAACAAATAAGCAAATGAAGTCCTAAATCACAAACGATTGGTCAGTTTCCACTGCTGGTGCCACCAAAGTTATTTTGTAAGGAGGAAATGAACTTCCGAAATGCATCCCTTGTAATTGTTTGCTTGTTTGTTATATGCAGGCGGTCTGTAATAATCGAGTCTGGACCAGTTAGTATAGTGATTGACAATATGAGCATCAATATACGCAACTGAGAGTCATGGGATCCATCATCCAAGTCAAAGAGCCTGACCAACCAATTCCATTCGACTACAGATCCTATTAGTCGTCTCTTACGACATCCCCGTGGGGACCCGGGGAAGATAAACAAGAATGTGTCCTCAACACCCCATTGCTGGTCGTAAAAGGCGACCGAATTGGGCAGCCTGTTTGCCATGGGCTGCGACCCTGTGTCGACAGAGGAAGGGATTCTGGTGGTTGAGGGCGACGGAGCCGGCAATAGTGCTCCTTAGTCCAACACACCACTTCGACCCTAACTTTGCCCAGACGGGCGGTAGAATGGGCCAAATTCTATCAATCGGCTGGTCATGTCATGCCCTGTGCATACAATCTTTCGCACAAACGTTTGGTATTAAAAAATAAAGATATTCGAAATGTTTTTATTATATCTATAAAACTTGCTTAGAGCCCTATTCTCAGAAGGCGGTGGCACGTGGGCCAATCTGGTGATGCTGACGTCTTCAGCAAATTCTGTATGTCTCCAATTGATTGTCATGGGCAGAACCAGCCTAACCTTTAATTTGATAGATAGTTATAGCTTTTCGTGTCTAATTTGCTGGAGTATACCACCTCTTTAACTTCGGCTTTAGCTGCTTGGAGATCCGCTGCAGTATAGGATCTGAAACTTCGCATACTTGTTCCTACAAATGATGACACCCTAATTTCTTCAAGCGGTTCGTATCGGAGTTCAATATGACCGCCACGTCCAAGAGCTGATGAGCATGTCCTGCTCTATCAGTCAAAGTCGAGCGGGTAAGCATGTCCAGTCCTGTCAGTCAAAGTCGAGCCGTTAAGCGTGTCCTGCTCTATCAGTCAAAGTCGAGCGGGTAAGCATGTCCTGCTCGTTCAGTCAGAGTCGAGCGGATAAGCATGTCCAGCCCTATCAGTCAAAGTCGAGCGGGTAAGCATGTCCTGCTCAATCAGTCAGTCGAGCGGGTAAGCATGTCAAGCCCTACCAGCGAGCCACGCCCAAGAGCAGTTTAACGATGTCCTGCTCACCAGAAAAGGTAAGCACATCTCTTCTGGCGTGATTATCAGCGAATATGGAGTTTGCCCAACACCTAATTCTTCAAACGTTCAAACCCAGGAAATTTATCTCTCTTGGGTAATTTGCAGATTCTCATAGTGAAACAGGAATAAGCTTAATTGGCAATCGCGTCCTCGGATCGGGTGATGAATATAAGCGCTAAATTCGAGGTGTTGTAAATATCATAAGCAATTTACACCAAGGTTTCATAAGGGAATACTAATACACTTACAATACCCACTTGGTCGGACTTAAGCTTCGGCACTAATTGACCGAAAGGAAACAGTTCCCTGAGTTGATCCTGTTCCAAAGCCCCTCCTCATATAGTCGAAATTGACAACATGAAAAGAGACGCAACCACTAAAATTAGTGTAGATCTTATACACCTTCTTGCCATGTTGACAATGTCATTGTCTGGTAACTGACAAACACCTCTCTGTATGTGCATCTAAGAAAGTTAAATTATAGTTCGTGCAAGCATGCTACTGTTTGTTTTGTCACGACCTGGTTAGTCTCCCGAATTGTCTGTCAGAATCGTGTTCATCGTATTTCAATTGAATTTTTAGCTCACCTGGCAGAAAGTCAAGTGAGTTTTCGTCATGGTCGTTTTCTTCCATTGTTCGTCGTAAACATCTTCTCCATTGGACCACTGAAATAGAAATTTCACGTCTCTGACACCCTAATATCTTCAAAAGGATCTAAGCATATTTTAAATATGGCCGCTGTGGCAACTGTTTTGAGAAAAAGCTCTCCGGATAGTCATTTCTCAACAAACTGTAAATTTGGTAATTGTAAGATAGCAGTGGGTCTTAAAATATATGTTCCGTTTTATTGCGAAATTTAAATTCTGCATTTTCGTACTGTATAAAATATCTCAGAAACCACTAAACCAATGCGCTTGTTCTGCCAATGACAACCCAATTTGTTCAAGAGGCTCGAATACGAATTTCATTAATAGCTACAATTGTGAAAAAGCTACACAACTGCCCAGAAGTCCATTCCCTTACACGCACCACCAACGTGTGACGCAAGCCGTGTGTGTACTCAGTTGGTCACTGATGTGGAACCCGTGTGTTACTCGTGTGAGACCCGTGACACACGCATATCGGAGGTAACAAACGTTTGACAAAAGGTGGATCAATGTTAAGTTGACACTGGAGGTAATAAGAACGTTTGGGCTTTCCGGACGACATTGTTAAAAGACGTATTATGATTATGAAGGCATCATCAAGTACATAATACGTCTTTTAACAATGTACAACAGACTACAAAAATGCAAAATTTAAATTAAGTTCCTTTTAAATAAAAATTTGTAGGAAAACATTGATTGCCTTCCTGGCAAATTAAAATGACGGAGATCTTTACTGTTCATAATTCGTCACTTTTTCTGTCTATAATATCGCCATGTATTATACTTCACAAATGCAGTTTGAATTTCATTTTGACGACAATGTTAAGACATATCTGAAAGATAGTCTTTCTTATTGATTTAAGCTTGAATAGAAGAGTATATGCAACTATATAATACAGTTATAACTATGGTTGGTTGGTTGGTTGGTTGTTTAACGCCGCACTCAGCAATAGTCCAGCTATATGACGGCGGTCTGTAAATAATCGAGTCTGGACCAGACAATCCAGTGATTAATATCATGAGCATCGATCCACGCAATTTGGGATCGATGACATGCATCAACCAAGTCAGCGAGCCTGACCACCCGATCCCGTTAGTCGCCTTTTACGACAAGCATAGACGCCTTTCACGGCAAGCATGGGTTCCTGAAGACCTATTCCATCCCGGAATCTTCACGGGTCAACTATGACTACATGTGCATACCGATAGTCCTCGTAGAGTGAGTGTGTTAAAAGTTAACGTCGCTTCGGTAGAGAGTCCTCGTAGAGGAACCATTTTCCTGATTACATATGTTTCCTTTGAATTGTGTATGGCAGCAGGTCCCACTTACATGTATCTTAGCATACGACGCGTAATGTCCGGCCAGGAAGTGACAGGTTTTTTATAACCCATTTCTGTTTATCAACGTGTTGGGCCTCCCTAATTAACGTTTACTTATTCAAGCAAACCAACACAGGATTTTTATGAATATTCGGGAATGTCAAAGGGAATGGCGCGACACGTGTTAATAACCGTTAAAGCACTTCAAGCAATGTTAAAGTCACCAAAAATACAATTATAAAATATATCTTAGTTTTGTAAGTGACTTTATTGATAACATTTTTTCACCATAAAGCTAAAATGTCTGCGCAATCACAACTCAAGCATGTATTTGAAGATAATTCACGAAAGAGTTACACGTCGATGCTTCAGCTCATGTGTTGACTGAACCAGATCACCATTAGGTCTTCTATTTTATAATGTCACAAGTGAAACTTCTCCATTTAAGTGAAGCCTTTTTTTTTTCGTCCACAGGTACGTCATAAGTGTTACACTTAATTAAATATTCTCCTTTACCTTGCTCCACAGTTTTTTTACTCACTTCTGTACATGCATAGACCATTTTTTTTACAAATACACCATGATAAAATGTGCATAACCATTCAATAGAATAATGAGCGACAAATTATCATAAAATTCGTACAGATATGCTTGGAAGAGTGTATGTAAAACATTATGCAAATAAAAGATGCTTTCTTCGATGAACGATTAAAAAACCGACTTTGGCAAGTATAAAACACACACTGGCATCACTGAATAGAAAACAAAGTTTGCTGATATCAGGTTTATCTAAACATTCTGGGACATAGCAATACATTCATTAAAAAGAGCCTCCCTGATATCGTCATATAATACGACGTGAAACAAAACTTGAACCTCGTCTCCTTCGCCGTCATTACCGTGACAGATACCTTCATATGGACCTGTTTCCACTCAAATAGGAGGCACGCCACCCCTAAACGTGTCTAATGCCGATGTGTAGTTTCTGGACATCTTGTTTAAAATAGTCTTCTGTCCCTTATACTTGCTTGTAACATCGGTACACACTCAATGTAAGCCCATTTCGCCCTGTTCCTTTCTGAAGAGGGGACACAGGTGGCCCAGTCGTCTGAGGCGCCACGATTCGCTGTGCAGAGTTGCGTCCCTTGGGCACGCCAGAAAACTATGATTGTGGGTTCGAATCCCGATTCGCCCCGATTATGTTTCTAGGTTTGTCAGCACCATACCCGTGCTCGTGGGTTTCACCAAAGCGGTAAACGTCCGAGACCTGCATCACTTCGGGCTTTCCTCCTACATTAAGCTGACACGCCGTGATATAACTGGAATAATGTTAAAAGCGGCGTTAAAACCCAACTCACTCACTCACTCCTTTCTTGATATCCCTCCAACGGGTAACACTCATTCATACACAATATTTCCACCTCTCTATACACAACAGATGTATCTATCATACCATACCTATCATAAGAGGTGTCCTAAATCTATATCACTAAACGTCATTATACCCTACCATTCCAAACTTTACAACCATTTACAGTGTACCTATCAGCCCAGTTAACACAGGTTTAACCCCAAGGTACATTCTTAAGGCACCTCCGTCTGACAATGGGCGATGTCCATCCCATATCCATTTGGGACACATTAATCCCAAATAAAATCTTATGACTCTATGATGTACAACATTTATTGCTGATGCATCATAATTTCCCCCAAATTGCCGCCCGTAGTCAAGAACTGACCACACCATACTATCGCACAACTGGGAATTGGTTTTGAAATGCAAAGCCCTATTAGCAGACTACGCTTCCGCGAAAATCTAAGTGATCTGTAAACTGTAGACTTAGATGATTATACCTACTAACACTGTCCAAAACCATATTTCAAACACCAACAACATGCTTTTTCTGTATGACAGACGGTTTTCTAAATTGGACATTTTTTTATCTCATCTTATTTGAGCAACACCATGTATGAAGAAGATCTGACAGGGAACAGATCAACTTCCTTCTCAGCTTGTTATGCTAATTCATCCGCATATGCTAATGTTGCAATATTATAATTGTCAACATTTACACCAATGTTAAGACTGTTGAGAGTATGTAACAATTTAAGAACAGGTTAAAAAGCAAGGGAGATAACAAACACCCTTGTATTAAACCACGGCCTACCGTGAACCAGGAAGTAAAGAAACCATTCGCTCGAACACTGCATTTAACGTCCTTGTATAATGACTGTCAGGCAGTTAACATTTGCCTCTGATACCATGATATGAGATTTTATCCCTTAAAATATCTCTATCTACAGAGTCGTAAACTTTCTTAAAGGAGATGTACAGAAAACTATAAATATGGGATTAAATCAGTTGCAAAGCATATTAAAGCGAATATCTTGAAGGAAAATATTCCAAAGGGAAGTTACAAAAACTACCCATTAAAAACTACTCGTATTCTGGAAACTACCGATAGTTAATGAGCAGTGTTGACATCACGTGACCTGACGTCATAGTGGAGAGTTGACTTTCAGACGATCATTATTTCTGTATAGACAGCAGCGGCGAGGAAATCGAGGAAGATCTACCGAGTGAAGACGATCCAGCTGATCCAACCCGGAAAGACAGTCTGGTTTGAAACACTATCCTGGTATTTGTAAATATAATGGATGTTTATCAATTATGAGACAGTTATTGTGTAAAATGTAAAAGCTGTAGATTGACGCTTATCATTGTCAAAATATTGTTCACAAGTTGTCTTTATGCCAAACAAATTAGTAATGGGCCAAAGATAAATTTGTTTCTGTGCAAATGAATGGTATGTGTTGATTGTATTTTCTAGTTATGGTTGGTTCAGTTGGTTTAAACAGTTGTAATAATATAAACTAGGACTTCACTGGTCAATAGAGGAAAATCAGTGACTGGCATTTAGCTTACTACCTGCACCGTGACCCTACTCGTCTTGTCCAAAAACATCCATTACAACATGGACTACCATATATTAGAGAGAGAGACACAGACGAAGAATGACAACAAGAAATAAATGAACTAAAGCTGACAATATAACACTAAAAATATCTGTCACATTATAATTTCTCAACCCCCATTTCTTATTAAATCCACACCCCGTAAAAACTAAGATAGGTGGCGTCACGTTCAATAGTGACGTCATCTGTTTTGTACTATGACGTTTCCTTATTTGTAAAAATTGGTCTGTGGCATTGGTGTTGATTGCAGTAAATGTTTCAAAACCCATATTGTTGTTTCTTTTTATTTGATAACAAATTCCATCCCTTTTAGCTATAATAACAGTAACGCTATTTTTTAGGGCATTATCATTTGCCCGACGAAGGAGGGCAGTTGAAAAGACCGAGGGCTTCTGCAAATGATAATGCCCTGGAAAATAGCGTTACCCTTATAATAATGTACATGATGATGAGTGTTAAACTGTTTTATATCTTTCTTTAAAATGACGACTCGAATTATTTCAGAAGATTCTAGACTTCAAGTCTAGTTTACTAAAGACGTCCTAAAAATTTAGAAACGTTCGCTCGGCATGTTTCATGAGAGGCCTTTCCTGCAGAATCAAACTTATGCAAGGGTTAAAGTATCCAAGACCATGAAATGAATATGTGAATTTATGTACACCAAAACTGTGCAAAATATATTGCCTTAGCATGTAATGTTATCAATTGGCATGGTCCTTTGTAATGGTTGTACGATGGGAGCCAGTCATGAATCATTTTTAACAAAGAATGCTAAATTTATTTTCGTAACCAAGTTATTTTAGTTTGTGTGAATCTCTCTCATAGACAGATGCCTCCAAATGTAAGAAACACAAAACGGCCTGTTTCCCTTTTCCTTCTCGCTGACATCGCTGTATCCAAACTTTCCTCCTCATTAAGTTGGCCTTTCAGCTTGGAGATTTCAGGACGTGACAAGAGTACGCCCCCACGCAACACAATACGCCTAGAATAACGGAAATTGACTTCAATGGCATTTAGATTAATGCACTGTAAACAAAACAAAATGGCGGACGTCTCTCCACTGTGACGTCACAGCTACTCCCCGGCCTCTAGCTGGGATTTCGGTATGCATACGCGTTGGTTGTCATGGCAGTTGTTTGCTGCTATTTAGATAACAATGAAATCGCAAATGACTTTATTTTATGTGAATATGTAGTGTATGACTATTTAACATGTTTTAAAAGTTCTTTCAATAGATCTCCTTTATAGTCTATGAATGAAACAAATGTCGATCCCTTTTTAACATTTTCTATTTTCTATATTTGCTGTTTGCGTCTGGACGTAGTTAATGGTAGATCTCTTTTGTCTGAATCTGTTCTGTGCATCATGGAGTAGGTACTTAGTTTCTGTCCACAGTTGTTGTCTTCATTTTAGGGGGGCACGGGTAGCCAAGTCGTCTGAGGCGCTGTGCAGAGTTGCGTACTCTTCGGCACGCGTCAGAAACCTATGATTGTGGGTTCGATTCCCGATTCGCCCCGATTATGTTTCTAGGTTTGTCAGCACCATACCCGTGCTCGTGGGTTTCACCGAAGGCGGCAAACGTCTAAGACCTGTATCACTTGAGGCTTTCCTCCCACATTAAGCTGACACGCCGTGTTTGACTGGAATTCTGTTCAAAGAGGCGTTAAACACAACTCACTCACTCACTTCTGATTAGGATACTACCATGCAGTTAACTGTTTAGGATACTACAACGCAGTTTATAAATGGGCGTAGTCAGTGTGATTCGCTGAGAGAGGATCTCTGCGGAACAGTTTTGAATGGGACTAATGGTGCTTTTCGACCATATCTTTGGAACGTTTCCTGTATTAAAACAACTATAAAACATGATTGGGCATTTTAGCGATGTCGTCAGACCTCAAATTTTCAAATAAACTCATGCTGTCATTAAAAAGAACATGACATGAGTCGCTGCTTTGCTGTTACGGTCTTACTGAACAGAGAAATATTAATGTGCTCAATGAGCCTCTATTTGACAATGTTAGCTTTGACACTCATCTCAAACTTGAGGAGTGATGACGTCAAGGTTCCAACATACCTCGGTGCCATTACAGATGTGGTCCAGGACATGACACTTGACAGCTGGGCAACATTCGTGAGTATCGTCGCTAATCATGTCAGCTCACGGAATTTATAATCCATATTGTATTTGTGAATATATGGCACACATCATGTAAATACAGTTTTACGTATCTCTTCATTTCTGCTTGCCAAGTTTAATCTGTTGTATGTATACGTATTTTTGTCATGCCATTAACATATAATGTAAATTATATAGAGGTAATTGTATGTACTATACTCTCCAAATCATTGGGGGAAAGAAAGAGTATTCATTCATTCATTATATTTGTCTGCCTGGTTTAGATCACTGACACAAAGAACAGAGTAGAGAAATAATAGGCTTCAAAATAGACACGCGCCTCAGCATTGTCAGCTGAGACGCCCATATGACTGAGGAGTGCGGTGATTAACATCGTTAAGCTTGTGTATTTCTACGCTGACTCCACTCCGGTACTCTATGTGCTTCTGTGTTTGTCTACGATTCGGCAATACATAAAATCGGTTACCTGAACCTGATGTTGTCTTGACCATGCAAGGCGTTTAGTTCGATGACGTGGCTACAAAATTAGATGTACAGCTGGTCGGATGTTATAAGATTCCTCACAGTCCTCGGACTTATAGGGCGTAATCCAGGGATACTGCGGGCTGTCAAAGATGCAGTCTGAAACCGCAATCTGAACGGATCTGACGGATATGATTGTCTTGCCGGCGTGACGTTACTCATGGGCGTCCAGATCGTGGCTGGTCATTGTTGCCAGTATTGAAACAGCAGTCTGAACCAGACGGATATGATTGTCTCGCCGGCGCTACATTACTCTTGGGCGTCCAGATCGTGGTTGGTCATTGTTGCCAGTATTGAAACAGCAGTCTGAACCAGACGGATATGATTGTCTCGCCGGCGCTACATTACTCTTGGGCGTCCAGATCGTGGTTGGTCATTGTTGCCAGTATTGAAACAGCAGTCTGAACCAGACGGATATGATTGTCTTGCCGACGCTACATTACTCTTGGGCGTCCAGATCGTGGTTGGTCATTGTTGCCAGTATTGAAACAGCAGTCTGAACCAGAAGGATATGATTGTCTTGCTGACGTGACGTTACTCTTGGGCGTCCAGATTGTGGTTGGTCCCTGGTGTTGCTAATATTTAAGTACCAACCCCAGAGTGAGTGTATGGTGTGTACGATGAACACTAAAACGCCTAGCAACAGAGTTTTGTGCAATGCCTGTTTCAAGCATTCCAATTGCACGCAACCGCTCATTTTCAGATAAGCGTGGCATAACGTTTCAGGGGTTTTGCCATGAACACAGTTATTTTTCACAGTTAAAACATTTTACGATTTACTTTGTGTTTGAACTGACGCGGTCCCACCTGGACTGTGATTGTGTATCCAAATAATGGGAATTTTTTGCATGCAATGACCGGGATGTACGTGCAATTTCAGGCTCATCATGAGTAATCATGACAACGTGTTTCACGTGTGCACGTGATTATCATGCATGATTCCAAACAACAACAAAACTTCTGTGATACCCATTTAGTGCGATGATTTGCATGAAGGTATTTTGGGGGTCGGAACTCGATATGAAACTTAACGCATGAAACAGGTTACGTAAAAACACCAAATGCGATGGAGGAGATGGTACTGAAAATCTCGGGCAACAGGTGATAATCATGATATTTTTTAAAGTGTCTTAATTAAACCGACAGTTTGTCACATTACAATAAGGCATAAAGATGCCACGCTTGTCAGAAAAAGGCCGTTGTAGAACAATTGGCATGATGGAATCAGGAGCGTCAAGTCCCAACGTCAAGTCCCAACGTCAAGTCACAACGTCAAGTCACAACGTCAGGTGGCAGGCCAGTTCAACGTTCACAGAAACACATTCTGGAAATTCTGGATATGATGGCAGCAACAGGATCACGGTCCCGTATTGGTTTGTTTTTGTTTTTTGTTTAATGCCGCAATATTCCAGCTATATGACGGCGGTCAGTAAATAATCGAGTCTGGACCAGACAATCCAGTGATTGACATCATAAGCATCGATCGAAGCAATTGGGATACGATGACATGCATTTATCAAGTCAGCGAGCCTGATCACCCGACCCCGTTAGTCGCCTCTTACGACAAGCAAAGTCGCCTTTTACGGCAAGCATGGGTTGCTGAAGATCTATTCTACCCCGGATCTTCACGGAATTCTTGGGTATGTGTACTCTGTGGCAAGATTATTTTTCCTCTTATGTACCCGCTATCCATCTCTGATGAGGAAGATGAACAGTTCAAAACCTTATTATTTGCCACATCTGTCTTTGGTATGCTATTGTGTTGGTGTTTCTGTTGAAATTAAGAATAGCAATGTTAAGGCAGGTATCGCCCATTTAGGCAATCAACGACATTCAATAACTTCTGAGGCACGTTGACCGCCTCCGTAGGTCTACTGTCCGCCCGGATAGCGGAAGGTCCGGGGTTCGATCCGCGGCCGCGTCATACCAAAAGACGTTAAAAGATGGTACTCATTGTTACCCTGTCTGGCGCTCGGCATTAATGTTCTAAAACAAGGACTGTTCGGTTCGGAGTCAGTATACTGTGTCTGAGTGGGGTATTCATGTTAAACTGAGGCATGCTATCTCAGTGAACTAGCACTATAAATCGGCATCAGTCCAGACTAGTACAAGCAGTCACACACACACACACGTGCATGCACGTCGCTATATAAGTGCAATTATTTTGGCCGCGACGTTAAACCCAATTTCACCTCTTCTTACCTCTTAGTCCCGTCACTGGTATCACTTAGAGAAAACTATGCATGTTCCATATTTAGTAAGGAGTTAGGGCTTTCAATGAGCTGACCTTGAATGTCATGGCTACTGTTTAAAGATTTGGCAAAAAGCAAACAGTGTAAAGTTGAAATCCACAGCAGCTGGCGAGAGTCGAGTTTTAAACTCGTGGGCGTAAAGCGGAGATTGAATGTAAGATCAGGCGCTTCTCTGAGGCCTCGAGGAGGGTCAGGTGATCACACAGTAGAGGTGGCCGCTTGTACTTCATCGCATCCCGACGGCGTTTCTCGACGGCGTTTCACATCCTCCTGAAGTAGTTTGCCTGGTGTCATTGTTTACAACTGCCTTAAAACATAACACCCTGACATGTTGATACCACGCTGTAATCCCATAATTAAAACACATGCAAGATCTTGTACATTCCTTTGAAGTATGCAGTTCTGAAGCTATATCTTGGCAACGCCTACACGTCAAGGATCTGTACTGACCCTCTTACGTTTCGTTCCTTACGGTTTATTCTGTGTAATGCCATGACACAGAGGAGGTTAATTACTTCCTTATCCTGCATAATGGCTTCTTGTCAAGAGCTCATTTGAGTGTGCATCTCTCAGCCATCTTCTCTGGTGTATGGTGCGTCAAGCTGTTAAGCTTTGTCGGAAAATGCAGGACTTCTCTTTGTTGGAACATCGCTCAGGATAATTAAGGAAATTCTTTCGAAAGATCATAGGTGTGCGTGGGTCCTTCTCAAACCATGGCATACGGGTTCGGTTTTTGAAACACAAAGTGATTTTCTCGGAATAAATATATGTCCTTGACTCAATAGATATTGTCGTCTATTCACGAGAAAGCAACGAGATACACAATGTAAAGTAACAGTGACTCAACTCACACTTGTCATCCGCGGAAACCTTTGACAGTTGGAGTATCTTTAGTAAAGAGGACACACCAATGACTGATTAAGAGACACAAGGAAAAAGCATTGGATTCACTGAATATTTCGCGGAAGTGCTTAAGTTGATGAAAGTTGAAGAGGTGAGGTAAAATGGGATTTAACGTCGCGTTCAAGATTATTGCACTTATATATATAACAACGTGTGTGCATGCGTGCGTGTGTGTGTGTGTGTGCGTGCGTGCGTGCGTGTGCGTGTGTGAGAGAGAATCAGGCCAAGAACCAGGCAGGGTTACAACTACCGCTCTACCACTGGACCACGGAGGCGGTCTAAAGAGGAGGTCTAACCTTGACAGTGTGCCGCCATTTTGTTTGAAGCAAAAGGACAAAAAGACCGTCACGTCGGCAAGACAATCATATCCGTGTGATTCAGACTGCTATTTCAATACTGGCAACAATGGCCAACCACGATCTGTAGTCTATGTCTAGATATTTTGTGGATACTATGTATTTTTTGTGCCAGACAAATTAATTCTTTTTCAACAGCCTGAAGCAGATATATTTTTGGGGTAACCTCAATATGGCTCACTGCAATATTGTGAAATATTGCTGAAATCACAGAACAACTCACAAAGTAACATGATTATATTATTAATAACTACAGTAGAGGGTTATACATGTATCAAATTTTAAAGTTAGTTGAAGATCATTTACTCCTTAAATATTTTTATTTACTTTTTATATGGAATATATTGTCAGTATCATTTTTGTAACAACAAAACGTCTGCAATATTAGGGTTTCGAATGTGATTGGCGAAGTTTGAACGCCAAGGCAACACAATGTGCAGTATACGTCCAATGCAAGACGGCTATGGTTGGAATTCAATTAGTAGTTATACATATGGTCTCTTTGTTTGGGTATAATTTAGAGAAGAAGAACCTCTGTGATTAAAATATATTTTGCTCAACGGGAATGGGATTTAGGGATCAGTTCTTACTAAGATTGCCCTCTCCCACTTGTTTTTTTATGATGCCAACCTGCCAAGCCCATTGACGGCAGCGTTGAGGTCCTCGTTGTCGTCACAGCGCTTTCCACGAAGGTGTTCTTTCAGTATAGGTGGAAATCACTTGGTGCCAGGTCTGGCGAGTATGGAAGGTGATGATGCTCTGCGAACCCACATTGTCACACAGCAGCCTTTGCAAGTCGAGAGCTCTGAGAAGAGGCGTTGACATGAAGTAGTAGAACTCCAGCAGGTATCCACGTATACACTTGTGACATGCGAGCATGAATTGCTTAGGGAGCAGTTTTCACTGAAGTCAAAAACTTGATGACTGCTCGGTAATCGTTCTTTTCCATATCTGTGTCCATTTTGACCCCTATCACTTTCAACCGGCTGTCACTAATATACAAACGGCCTCAACAGACCAAACGTATTTGCGGTGAACTTTGGTTTGGCCCACAGTTGAAAGTTAGTCAGACTTAGAACTGTTTGACCAGCCCTCGTACATTAATCTCAAGATAAATGTGTCCCAGACATACAGAATTATGTACTGCACGTACATTTAATAGTAATTGTAACATTTGTCTGTTGTGTCTTAAGTAAGACATAAACACTGTCCCACGTTTATAGTAGTCTTCCTTTTCATCTGGATCATGTCAAGCCACACGCTTTCTGGCAATAAATAATGTAGGTTGCCAATTTAGTACAGACAATCAATCACTCTTTATTCAAAGGCCTGCAGTACATTGTCTGGTGCGTGTTACAAATTCATACATTTTCTTATTTTCATAGCATGATAAATAAACATTGATAAATTTCTCATAGTTTCTGTACAATCACAAGTCATTAATTTACAAAATTTGTTGCCGTTTGGGTTGTGGTAGATATAGTCATTTAGATATTTTGCTCTTAAATCATTATACACTGGACATACACATAAAATGTTATATTCACCATCAATACAATCAGTTTTACAAATCCTACAAAGTCTATGTTCTCTTGCAATACCTTCATATCCGCCTGTTTCAATAAATAGATCATGTAAGCCACAACGAAATCGAGAAAGAGCTCTTCTAAACATATGTAAATTTACACTTAATAGATAAGGTTCAAGTATAACAGTAGTCTTAAATTGTAGTATGTAGTAATTTGCTTTTATAGAACTGGACAAAGAACCATGTCATTTTTGGATGTACATATCTTTTAAGGTCTGTGTCAGACGGGTGAAGAAATGTCGTGGCATATCTACATGATACTGTAACCAAATGTAACCATATCCACATTCGTATCACATGTTTTTAACTGTAGATGCCCAATTTTGTTTCCCATGGCTGTCGTAGAGAAGCATCATATTATAACATTTTCTAGGGTATCTTGAAGATGGCATATTTAACAACTTGACCAAATATTTGATAACCTTTAAATAACTATTGATATACATGGGAAACCTTCCGCATTCACTATATACCCATGCGTTTTCTGTGCTAGAATTTACACCCAAGACCGTTTTACATGAATATAAATGTAATTTTTCAATTACCTCCAAATGTTCCAGGCCCAAAATTTCTGATCCATACACAAGAATCAGGCTTATTTTTGTAGCAAATATTTTAAAGTAAACATCATACCTACCACTACAATACTAAGTTCTCTTAATACTACTTCTAACACTCCACTACGGGTACTAAGACTAACCACTAATACTATCCACTGAACTACACTCACACCTCTACTCTAATACTACTCTTTACTAATAAAATATCTACACATACAAATGCTAGTACAATACATTTTACCAGTTCAGGTTTCACACAATCTGTTCCGGGTAACAACTTAACTGATGATGACTTACATATACATGTACAAGGTATTTTGTCGAAAACAAAATGGAGGGTTGGTCTATATAACAAAAGGCAGGTTCATGACCATATGTAGTAATTCAGGAGTTATCGTATATGACAAACGTTGTGTTGATCTTGTCATAGTTAGTGCAATTTTCCTCCATGACTAAAGAGTTCAAACTCGTGGTCGAGGTATTGTCTATTTGGACAACAGTTCATATTGAGTAGATACGGTATCCCTCACAACACTTCCTGAGTCCACCTCCATGGCATCATCCTCGCTGGTCACGTCAACGTTTTTTGAATTTCATATTTGCCTCCTCCTCAGACGGCCTCCCGCTGTATATCTGGGTGGTTAACCGTTTATTTCCAGGATGAGGGGTCACGGGTGGACCAGTCGTCTAAGGCGACGCGATTCGCTGGGCAGAGTTGCGTCCCTTTGGCACGCCAGAAACCTATGATTGTGGGTTCGAATCCCGGTTCGCTCCGATCATGTTTCTAGGTTTGTCAGCACCATATCCGTGCTCGTGGGTTTCACCGAAATGGTAAACGTCTGAGACCTGCATCACTTCGGGCTTTCCTCCCACATATAGCTGACACGCCGTGATATAACTGGAATACTGTTAAAAGCGGCGTTAAACCAAACTCACTCTCTATTCCCAGGGTGAGATTAACTGTCGTGTTTCATGACTTACTGTGGATGTGGCTATCTTTGACTGTCTGACATAAGAGCCGACTGGAGATAATCGAGTGGTTACACCGTGTAGCCTGGCCGAGCGCGTGTCGTTGCATCCTGATGGCGTTGATATTTTACATGCCGTCTTAGTACAGCTCACCCACTCACCAACCCACCAACTTACCCTTTAAATCACCTCTGTGACGTCCTCTGTCCTTTGTTTAAACGATCCTTTATTTTTCACAAATGTACTGTTGGTTGTCAGTTATGTTCATATGGAATTAACTATTTTCATTTGGTCACTGACGTGAAATGTGTGTCTCCAGCGGGGCTCAAATCGCATTATATAATTTAATGACGTGTTTGAGTCGACTTCTGCTATTGCAACACATCACAGAACGTTGTCAAACTATCGGTTGAATATTTTCAAATGTTTGAAAGGTTCAGTAATGATGCACATGTTTAAGTATATTAAGTAACGGTACTTGATAACGGTGTATGTATTGATGCAAACCCCATATGTATATTCCTATCACATTTTACAAATAGACACATAAATAAAAGCGACAATTCAAACCCCTTCCAGTAATCATAAGAAATTAAAGTTAAAAGTCCATTGTACAATTCAGACAAGATCACAAGCATGACGTTTTTATGAATCACTATCAAATAGTGATGATACCAGGTGTTCGCGAAAAGGTGAACGTATCCTGCCCCAGCCGTCCACATCTCGGCCATAAAATCGTTTTTGAAAGCTTTACCAACGGCTTGAATGTTGTAACCCTGATCAAACAACTTGAGTCCAATTGCGCTCTTTGAAATCATCGTAGAAAGGGCACGCTCGATTGTACCTCAAAAAATATTAAATATAGACACCAAAGGCTGGAGCTGCTGGAACATTGCCCGACGTACCGGGAAAGCCGATCATTGGAAAGTTGAAGTCGTCCCTCTTGTCATGCAATATCGAGGAGTTTTTTGTCACTCTGCATCTTTATGCTAGATCTAAATATCAAGCAAGTGAAGTGGTATCAATGGTCTCCTATATTTCCAGCGCATGAATCAGTGGAAGGAAATTGCCTATCTGACCATTTTTTAACTGTATCAGATCTTCGACATACACATTAAACTTCTTGGCCAAATTCCCTTGTTCTGATATGGCCAATCCGAGCAGAAATACCGACTCATAGGCGTAAAGAATAGGATCAGCAAACGTGGAGCAAAACTGGTACTCATGGGAATGCTGTTTTTTGCCTAAATGTCCTATCCCCAAATTTCACATAGATTTTGTCCGTGGGGAAGTCCAACTTCTCACATATTTTTTTTGCAGTAAGCTTCAGATGACTTTTGCTTAATGTTTTTACAAATTGTCCTCGAGCTTGAAGATAGTGACAATAAAGGTTTGGTTACAGATGCCCCAAGTATCGAGGAATTAATTTTTTCCTTAAATTTTTCGAATGGAATGTGGTGTATTGTGTTTTGTCAAAATTGAACTTGGTTATTTTTAAAGATTGCAGTAATTCAAGAAAATATGTTAAGTTTTTTAGATTCTACATGGTTTTGATTCCACCAGTCTCAAATACATTCTATGAGTATAAAGAAAGTCCTTCCTTGAATGAGAGGATTTGGTGCTACATTTGCTAGCAATATATCTCAGTTTGTACGGATTGTTATAGCCTAACGTCTTGTCTCTGAAATGAACATATTTTACTCCTCTCTGAAGATAGATTAGCCATGAGTATTACAAGTTGTAGCAGGATAACTCGGGGTACGTTGGGTTTTATGCGTCCCGGGTTAGGTTTTGTACTACGAGCCGGACTCGAGTTAAACCCCATGTACCCCGAGTGATCCTGCTAAAACGAATATATATTACCGACATGTCTTAATATGACCTGGTTAAAGAATTCAAACAAATTTAAAACTGATAGAAAACAGATGTGCGGCTTTTGGCTTTGAAGCGGGGTATAAGGGATTTATTCTGCCTCTCAAAAATTCACGTGCATCCTAACTTGCTCGTGGCGGGGTATAAGAGATTTATTCCACCGCTGAGAAGTTTATTCCCATCCTAGGCGGGGTACACAATATTTCATCAAGACCATGTGGACCAATCAGATCTCACCATTCAGACATGGGGGTATGATAATATCCTTTGTGTATATATGTGGGGATCGTCTCTTCATGTTTCGTTTGTGTTCTGCGGGGGATGGCTAGGTTAAAATTTCATTTAAGTCAAATATCTCTCTCACTTCTTCTTGAGACAAAAATACTGTTTGGAATTGGATGCAAATATTTACTCCAGAGCATCTGTAGATAATACGGTGGCGCATCGGGCCCTGTCGACACACTGTGACGTAACTGAAATACTCTTCAAAGTGGCGTAAATCCCAACTCACACACTCATCTTAAACGTCGCATTCACAATATAAAGAAGCTGAAATCCAAAAGTCAACGCTGTCTTCATTAAAACTGCATCTTCTTAAATGTCACTTGAAGAAATTAATGTGTCAGAGTCACGGAATATGTATGCTCATACAATCCGAGTGCAGTAAACCACGGTTATAACGAACACGTTTACAACGAACTGACGGATATAACGAACTTACTTTCTTGGTCCCGACTATTTGCTGTAGTTATGCTGTATATATGCTTATAACGAACTACGTTTATAACGAACTAAAATTAGTAGTCCCTTTGAGTTCGTTATAACCGGAGTTTACTGTATTTGGCATCCGATTTTGAACAAAATAATTTATCTTCATTTCCCATACATGTATTTAAACTTAGATTGACATCACTAGAAAATTGAAACGTCGTGAAACAATACAAAAATATGTTGTTCATTCGTTCTTGAGATTAAATGTGAAGCTGGAAAGTAATGTGGCACCTTTTTCGATGTTACGCTGGAATGAAGAGGGTCTGACTGTCTCCCGAGTCGGAAATAATGACCTTGGTTTGTTACTCTACTTTTGCCATGTGAATGATTAAAATAAATTGGAGTCAGAAATGCGGCAAAGGAATACAGCCAGAGATATACCAATGAATAATTAAGAAAGAAAATTACTCGAAATAATGACACTCTGCCGAGTAGGCAAAGAACAATATGATTGCAAATTATTCCTTAGTGTATGTTGTACTGAAACCTGATATCAAGTAGAGTATCTACATGTAGTAAATACGTTTATTCTTAAAGAACATAAGCATGAAGTACTCGTACTGCCTGTGACGTTGTTTTAAAGAGTAAAATTACCTGACACCCGTTTGTCCACCAATGTTAAAATACAGTATTCATTTATGTTCTGGAAGTGAACCTTTTATCACTTACTTCCAATTTGTTGTCATGGAAACCAGACAAAATATGTCTGTCATACAGACTCTGAAACAAATATATCCAACACAGCCAATTCAAGTCTATAATATTTGACAATTATAGATTACTGCAGTTTCTAAATATGAAGAATGTCCTATGGGCTCCTTCTTATTATAATGTATCAAGAGAATTTAACTTTTTTGCTGTAAAATATTTTCATCTGATTAATTATATCCGACAAAAATCCCTTCCGTTCCATCATCTACATGTATATTAACTAATGGAGGGGTGATGTACCATACTGTTAAAAAATATAAATGAAAGATACGCCTTTCATGTTTGATGCACAAAATACAGATAAATACACATAATCATTACACAAATCTTAATATATATTTAAGTTATCGAGAACCTGAGGTTAAAGGCCTGTTTAAGACCTCGAAAGGTGCTACAATTGGGTGTATACCTATACTTAAATTACTATGATATATTCTGATTTAAATAAATATTCCTCGCCGTAATAGTAATAAGCGAAGGGAAGATAACCTGCATGTACGGTAAACTACGTTTATACCGAACACTCTTAGAACGAACTGACCAATATAGCGAACTTATTTTTTAGTCCCGACCATTATTTGTATAAATGCTGTATACATGCTTATAACGAACTAAGGTTATTACGAACTAAAATTAGTGGTCCCTTCGAGTTCGTTATAACCGTAGTTTACTGTATATGTTGTTTCAGGCAACTGCATTTTTTCTGCATATTCGTATATCCGATTTTACTGACGGTATAATCATATACATGTTACTCTGTACTATAGGCCAAATGCCCACAGTTACTTCATGAACGAGTGAGTGAGTGAGTTGGGTTTAACGCCGCTTTGATCAGTATTCCACGGCCAGTTGTATCACGGCGTGTCAGCTAAATGTGGTTGCAAAACCCAGGTGATGCAGGTCTCAAACGTTTACTACTTTTGTGAAACCCAGGAGCACAGGTATGGTGCTGACAAACCTTCAAACATAATCGGGGCGAATCGGGATTCGAACCAACTATCATAGGTTTCTGACGTGCCCAACGGACTCAACTCTGCATAGCCTTTTGTGGCGCCTTTGATGCCCCCTACTTTATAAAAGAATTAAATAGAAATTTTGATAATACCACTGTTGACTGCCAAACTCGTGAAGACAAGCCGATAAGCCATCCAAATTCAGTGAACCTGCTTAGTCGTGGTACAGAGCAGATACGCCATGCACGGAGACACCCAACTGGTTTTAGGTATTATTAAGACCGGGGCTTCAAGGCCATACCGTGCAATATCGTGAGCTCGAAATTCCGTACTCCATATAGCTGTTCAGACGATTTATACTTCACGACTCTGATGTGATTTTCATTTGTATCGTTTGTTTTTCGAGGCCTGTGCGATGAAAATGCATGGTAACTTCACCTCTCTGGGTCAACATCTTCTCCATGCTTGTCGGATGAGCCGATTGAATGAGGATTTTTCCCATGGCAAAAATATGTGACATGGCTGAATGTCATCGTAACACGTCGAGTTTGCAGACCGATCCGATGCAACTGAACTAATGCTGACTGCGGCGTAAAATAGCATCCACTCACTCACTCACTCACTCACTCACTCACTCACTCACTCACTCACTCACTCACTCACTCACTCACTCACTCACTCACTCACTCACTCACTCACTCACTCACTCACTCACTCACTCACTCACTCACTCACTCACTCACTCACTCACCCACCCACCCACCCACCCACTCACTGGTCTTTTCAGCGAGTAGAAAGTTGACCCAACTACCACTCAGGTGCGGTATACTCAATCTCATTTAAAGCGAAATGGTTAAAGTTAATTTCAAAGAAGACAGTGTACCATGAACAGTTAATAGTACTGCATAGAATCATTTCAACAGTAACGATATTTCTCGGGAGTTTTCGAAGTACACTCACTCACTCACTCACTCACTCACTCACTCACTCACCCACCCACCCACTCACTCACTCACTCACTCACTCACCCACCCACCCACCCACCCACTCACTCACTGGTCTTTTCAGCGAGTAGAAAGTTGACCCAACTACCACTCAGGTGCGGTATACTCAATCTCATTTAAAGCGAAATGGTTAAAGTTAATTTCAAAGAAGACAGTGTACCATGAACAGTTAATAGTACTGCATAGAATCATTTCAACAGTAACGATATTTCTCGGGAGTTTTCGAAGTACACTCACTCACTCACTCACTCACTCACTCACTCACTCACCCACCCACCCACTCACTCACTCACTCACTCACTCACCCACCCACCCACCCACCCACTCACTCACTGGTCTTTTCAGCGAGTAGAAAGTTGACCCAACTACCACTCAGGTGCGGTATACTCAATCTCATTTAAAGCGAAATGGTTAAAGTTAATTTCAAAGAAGACAGTGTACCATGAACAGTTAATAGTACTGCATAGAATCATTTCAACAGTAACGATATTTCTCGGGAGTTTTCGAAGTATTTTTTAATAATGACCCGTGCTAAAGGACAAAAAACACATTTCAGACAATCTACTGGGAACAACTAAATGACAGCTTGCATGTCAACACAGTTTTATGCCTGTCGTGTATGGTTTGGATTCGATTGTTAGCAAGAGATCGATATTTAGAACGGACTTTTTATATTGTTTGGTGTGTTTTTTTCACTTTGACTTTGGAGGTTATTTGCGTGTATAGTGCTCTCAATCATCCAGCACAACTTAGATGCAGTTTGGACTACAAAAGAAGACTTTTTTAATTCAATACATCCAGCACAACTTAGATGCAGTTTGGACTACAAAAGAAGACTTTTTTCAATTCAATACACACACGAGGGGTGGTTGAAAGGTTGAACAACATTTCTGCAGGCATTAAAGTGACTAGGTGTTCAAAGATGGTGCAAAAGGATAAGATTGGCGAAACGACTTCCCCCTCCTAAAGTTATAAATGTCCAATGCATTGCCGCTCGACCCGTGAAGTTCCGGTGTAGAATGTAGAATCCGGTTTCTTCAGCAACCCATGCTTGCCGTAAAAGGTGACTATGCTTGTCGTAAGAGGCGACTAACGGTATCGGTCGGTCAGGCTCGCTGACTTGGTTGATGCAGGTCATCGATCCCAATTGCGTGGATCGATGCTCATGATATCAATCACTAGAGTGTTTGGTCCAGACACGATTTTCTACAGACCGTGGCGTTAAACAGCAAACAAATAACACAGCATTGCCGCTCAATTCTTTCATTCATATTCATATACATATAAGGGGGAAAAGGCGGAAGTCTTTACATCAAGTGTCTCCAAATAAAAGACATCAAAAAAACTTTTCACATCACCAGGATTCCGAAAATATCATAAGCATGTGTTCATTGACCTCTTTCAAACGTAAGTTGTTCCCCTGAACCGATGCTCCAAATTTCGAAATGTCCCCCACATTTTAGAGTCTTTACCAAGGCCTTGAATGTTGTTACCATGATTAAACAACTTTTGAGCAAGAGTTGTGTGACGTTGTTTGAAATCTTCGTGGGAAGAGCATGTTCGATTCGACTGTATCCTAAAAGTTGTGAAATGTAGACACGAGGGGCTCGAGCTTGTTATCCGGTTGATCTCTCTTGCCAGACTTGTGGAGAGTTTTTGGCACCCTGAACCTACATGCATAGATCTAAATATGCCACAGAAGAACGGGTTTCGCTGGTCTTAAGGGAGGAGGAATGGCTATTATAAATATCGTATTAAGCGCCTGTAATAATAGGCCCCCACGGCGAAATTTGCTAATATATTGGCTAGTGAACAATCCCAATTAACACCCCTTCCGATTGATCAGTGTCAAATTTATTCGTGCATAATACGCACTCGTGTGTTATATGCACCATTAATTATGGGCATTTAAATTCTGGAAAATATATCTGTCGTGTATAATACGCACTGACTTTTCTTTTGTATCATTTTAGGCTGTCAGCATAAACCACAATATTAACTCTTTCAACTTTGGTTTTCTTCTTACCAAAACTATAATCTAATAAGAGCCCCTTTTTTCTAATTTTGAGAGCCCTCTGGGCGTTTATTACGTCGGATACGGTGCCTATAAATTGCAAGTATGAGTTTAATCAAACAATCTGAATCATGCTATGATGGCTGGTCGCGGACATACTTGTTTTCCATTCACTATTTTAACATCGAAAGAACTGCACATGTTAGTCAGGTTTCGCTTTTGTTTTGGAACATCTACACAACATAGATTGTTGATTAACGTCGCTGTTTGCAATATTTCAGTCATATTTCAGCATGAAACACAAAAGCCAGACGATTTTTAAAAGCCTGATGGACGATCTATGCTGTCTATACACTTTGCCAAGGTATGTTGTCTGACCACCTGGTGCATTTCAGTCGACTCCTAAAATAAAGGGGACAGGGTGGTGTTAATTGACGTTAACCTTGACCTTTTGATGCAAATAGGTGGTGCTTAAACATCAAGGACATTTTCAGGGTGGACAAACGAAACCTTACAGTGAACAGACACTCCATAGTCGAATCACACCCTGGAGAAGGAGTTGACAACGGGGTTTAGAACTGGTTGTGTTTGAGCCTCGCTGTGCTCCTCGTATACATGGATCATAAGCACACTATCCTCTACTCATTCGCAAACTGTCAGAATTTATTATCAAGGTTCTTCGACGTCTACTAAAGCTCTTTGAGGTCTGGTCAGTTGACCGTTAGATATCCCTGCAGAGAACCCTTAATATTTGATTTTGTCTGTAGATCACAGTCTCATGAAACACAGAGGCATGAATGTTTTGATAACAGCTTCTGTAAAGGTTACAAGTGATCACCATGATACCACATAATGAGTTGTTACTCTCTCCCTCCCTTCCCTCTCTTTTTCACTCTATCTCTCATACATCCCTCCCTACCCTCTCTCTCTTTCTGTCAAACATCCCTCCCTACCCTCTCTCTCTTTCTGTCAAACATCCCTCCCTACCCTCTCTCTCTTTCTCTCAAACATCCCTCCCTACCCTCTCTCTTTCTCTCATACATCCCTCCCTACCCTCTCTCTTTCTCTCAAACATCCCTCCCTACCCTCTCTCTTTTTCTCTCATACATCCCTCCCTCCCCTCTCTCTTTTTCTCTCATACGTCCCTCCCTACCCTCTCTCTCTTTCTCTCAAACATCCCTCCCTACCTTCTCTCTCTTTCTCTCATACATCCCTCCCTACCCTCTCTCTCTTTCTCTCAAACATCCCTCCCTACCTTCTCTCTCTTTCTCTCAAACATCCCTCCCTACCCCCTCTCTCTTTCTCTCAAACATCCCTCCCTACCCTCTCTCTCTTTCTCTCATACATCCCTCCCTACCCTCTCTCTCTTTCTCTCAAACATCCCTCCCTACCCTCTCTCTTTTTCTCTCATACATCCCTCCCTACCCTCTCTCTTTTTCTCTCATACATCCCTCCCTACCCTCTCTCTCTTTCTCTCAAACATCCCTCCCTACCTTCTCTCTCTTTCTCTCATACATCCCTCCCTACCCTCTCTCTCTCTCTTTCTCTCAAACATCCCTCCCTACCTTCTCTCTCTCTTTCAATTTCTCTCATACATCTCTCCCTACCCTCTGTCTCTTTTACTCTTTCTCTCATATGCACCCCCCTCCTCTCGTTCTTCGCTTTCCTCAATACTACTTTCAATTCTACACTTTAAATGCATCCTCCATATTCTATCTCTTTCTCTCGCACACACGCAAATGCCCAGGAGATTTTTCTAAACATACAGTAAATAACATTTCGTGTTATTGAGTAAGCGCTCGATCAATAACACAAGGGTATTCGACAGGATGGCGACAATGGTCCACTGTAATTGGTGCCAGTAATATGTTTTCCTGTATTTTTAACTGACCTTGATCTGTATTCTGAATGTCACCATTATGCGTTGTCCTACAAACCTTGATCTACATGTCGGCGTCTTCCGTAACACTTTGACCTTGATCGGTTCTCTTTTAAACACGCGTTATGTGCGTTATGCAATGTCGAAATGTTCAGCCTGTACACTATGCAATGAACACACACTATGGATGTTTTATTGACATTCCAGAAGTTGGTGAGTAAAAGAAAACGTACAACTTTATGGATAACAACTTCTTGTTTATTGCATTTAGTGTCGTTTCAATGTAGAGTTTTACACTGCCACAAACCTTTGATCAACAGAGATCAAGGGTATTACATCCCGTCTGCCTATGAACTTCCTAATCCTTGCCTTTACCGTACATCTGGCTTCATTACCTGTTTGTATTTTGTTTGTTATTCTTACTGGAACATCTGGTTTCTACCAATTATCTGTGTGCTGCTTGTTATCCAATACCTGTTGTTGTCAATGTTAATCTTCTGCTCATCACTATATAGCACGTATCCTGCGTCTCATCGCTTGGTTGTCGTTACTCCAGATTGAGGACACAAATTCGACAGATTCATAACTGACAGCCCAGGTTGCTCCTGTGGTCAATGCTATGAAGACCAGCTTCACTACTTGTTTGTTTGTTGCAATTATGATCAAATTAGAAGCAATTTCTTATATTTCATAAATGGATATGATATTAATCTAGTACTTTACGGATGTGAGGGCCTATCATGTGAAGCTTCTTCTATCTGTTCTCCTCAAACCAGGGATGCATCCTGCAGACTCCGTAGCGGTGGCATTGCGATGACGTTATTGGAACAGTCGAATGTAGCGATCCTGAGCAGGGGTGGTAACTCTTGGTCGGCCGGGTTTCGGACGGTCTGCAGTGGAATTGAACTGTGTGTATCGGTCACAAAGGCGGCAAATGGTGCTGTGGTGGTCGTTGAAGTGGCGTGCAACAGAAGACTGCGATTGCCCTCTTTGGATACGTCCTATGGCGATATTTCGATCGGCAGCGCCGAGTCTCGGGATTTTCGAACTTGAAAAATGTTGACAATTGAATGACAAATTATTGGCTTATGCTTGCCTTTGTATAGCCACCACCACGAGTTTCGAATGCCATAACTTGCACGTGCATTTCGCTTTACTGTTTTCCTCCATGACATTTTTTTAACAGTGTGAAAACAAGGCCGTTTAAGACATTGCAAATCAACAATGGCTGCGTTTTGACGCACCGTTTGTCGAATATCAGGCCACCAACATTTCGAATAACAAATATCCAATTTATACACCGGATTATTTGTGTAGTCAGGTTCAATGAACTACATACTACCAGTGCGTTTCTTTTTTGAAGAGTGTATCTCTACCGCAGTGAAGCAGGTGTCAAATATCAACCACTATTGAATAAACCCATTAAAACGTGTGTGGCGATGACAAACCTTCATACATAATCAAAGCGAGTCAGCACGTCGATTTTTGTTTTTGTGAGATGATACGGACATTAAATTGTCTATATAAACAGTTGTCACTACTACCTTTCCATACGAAAATTTGCCAAAAAGCTTTTGTAATAATAAACTGACAAACACACATTGTGTCGGTGTCAATAGAAACAGTAAGCGCCACGTGATCTGATGACGTTTACAACACGCCTGCCCAGGGAGCAAATTAAAACAGTCCGGTTTCAACACAATTTAGCACTTGTGCCATTAGTTGAGTCGTCGTGTGATAGCCAGGGACCCACCTACACAAACAGTATGACGAACATGCCCTTTATGAAGATTGTAACAACATATCCTTGTTGCCAATTCTCCATAGTTGTGTTGTAAACGCTATTACTTCCGTCGTGTTACACCAGCTACTGACACGACACAGGGTCAGAAGGTTCGGAAACTGCGATGACTGACAGCAAATAGGACTCAACCATTACGCATGGGCCCATACATTAATTGGGTGGAAAACAATAGAAAATGTAACATTCTCTAAAAGATCAACAACATGTGAAATACTGGTCAGATAACTTTTTATTTAGGTGTGGTTGCAAATGAACATCAATGCTACATTCTCACTTGAGTAATGTTTCATACATACAAGGGAAATGATTTACAGTCAGTGTAAAGATAACACATTTATGAACTTATGATGTGTGAGTGAGTTGAATTTAACGCCGCTTTTAACAGTATTCCAGTTATATCACGGCGTGTCAGCTTAATGTGGGAGGAAAGCCCGAAGAGATGAAGGTCTTAGCCGTTTACCACCCCGGTGAAACCCAAAAGCACGGGTATGGCGCTGACAAACCTAGAAACATAATCGGAGTGAACCGGGATTCGAACCCACAATCATAGGTTTCTAGCGTGCCCAAGGGACTCAACTCTGCACAGCGAATAGCGGCGCGTTAGACGACTGGGCCACCCGTGCCCGCTTATAAAATTATGAATGGTGCTTAACTTTTGCACAGGTGTATACATGCAGTCCGGTAATGAGACATCTTAACGCCAAGAAATATTGTAGTATTGTATTACTATTATACCTTTTGAAATTAGGTTTTGAAATATTTATCTAAGGGCATTCAAATGTACGCCGAAAGCAAAAACCCACAAAGACAAAATTTTAACCGAAAAAACGGCACTGAGTAAATAAAAGAAAAACAATTATTCATATGCATTGATATTGCAATAGGTATATAAAACAATACCTTATGAGACGAGTGTTTGCTGTTCCAGCAGTGTTGTTTAATGTATAGTACATAGGTCTCCTACAACATGGCATAGACGTCGTAGAAAGAAAAATCATATCTTTGGGGCAATCCAATGTGGGATATATTCTCGAATTCTTTCGACCAATCAAATGGTTCCATGTGGTTTGTTGTAGTTGGACCATTTATGATGGAGGCAGAGCTGTTCAAGGCAAGGTTGAAATCTGTTACCTAATAAAAAATCATAATAAAAAACCCGTTTCAGACGTTGCAAATATCACATCGACTCTGTTTAGGATATTATTGTCATTGGACTGGAAATGTATGTGATCCTCATAAACCTTTGATTATTATTTAAATGGCATAAATACTGCATGATGTGACAAAAGATTTTTCAATACATCATAAAAACAACTATACGATTCCAATTGTATCATGAGCATGTGTTTATGAATAACTAACAAATACTGATGACATCAGTTTGCGAAATTGTGAGCATATCCTACCGAACCGATGACACTCATCACAGACACATGAAAAGGCAAGTCAATTATTCTGAAAAACACATGAGAACATGACGGGAACAAGTTAAAATACTGAATTGCATCGTTTTTGTCCAAAAGAATATAAAAACTTTACTGAGGCCTTGAGTGTTGATAAAAAATCTTTTGAGCAAGAGTCGTATGACGCTCTTTGAAATCTTCGCAGATAAAACGTGCTCGATTGTACGTCAAAAGTTGTGAAATGCAAACACCAAAGGCTTGAGCTACTGGAAAAGTGCTTGACATAAAGGGAAAGTTGAAGTCATCCCTCTTGTCTTGTGGAGAGATTTTTGCCACTCTGAATGTTTATACATAGATCTAAATATGAATCAGTTGAGGCGGTTTCACTAGTCTCTCTTATTTCTAATTCAGGTGGGGAATTGGCTATTCCATGGTGAATCATGGTTATCAGGTCATCGACATACCTGAAACTTAAAATAAACTTCTTGGCCAAATCACTTTGTTTTGACTTTGCCAATCCGATCAGATATTCTGATCCATATGCAGATCAGCAACAGGGGAACACAACTGGTGCCCATTTGGGATGCTTACTTCTTCACATAGGTGTTATCTTTGATGATGTCCCGCCTTCTTACATATTGTTTGCTCAGTAAACTTCATGTGACCTTTCCTTCCATTTTTTACAAACTGTCCTGAATCTTTGAAAATAGAGAGTTAACTATGTCTTTGGTCTCAACGTTTAGTGACAAATGTCACATAGATCGAGGATGTTTTCCCTTTAGTTTATCGTGTGAGATTGTGGTGTGCAAAGTTGAAATTTGAATGATTTGACATAATTGAGCTTGGTTCTTTTCTGATATTGCAACGATTAAAGCAAATCCACTGAGTCTTTGAGAAACCACATGGTATTAAGTGGTCTCACGTTCTCTGTGAATGAAAAGAAAGTCCTTCCTTGATAGTATCAGAGATCATGGTTAATCCCTGTGACACGGATTTAGTGGTATAATTGCTGGGTCCAGCTATATATCGCTGTTTGTGCGGATTGTTTTGGAGCTTTGGAATCTAGTACACAGGAGGAATAGACCTGTCTTCAGGGCTTAGAGTCAGGTCAAAAGTTGATAGTACAGTTGCTTTGTTTTTGCAGATTTCTTCCTCAGTTAACAGATTTCTATCACTTGTACCAAGTTCTTTGATCAAACAATCAATGTTGTGAGGCTTATATATAGCAATGGTATTCGAGACCATGCCAATGGGGGAACAACCACAAGCTTTTGGTGTGGGGTAGCCAGACAGCTGACTGGGACAAAACACGTAAATTCCAATTATGTTTCCTCATTTTCACAACAACACAATCACGCACTGACTTAACCCACTCTGAAACATATTCAAAAGGTTCATCTTCTCTTTTGACCAATTTAATGGCATATGATTCGACAGCATCCATACTGATTTTAAAGCTGTGATCCCAATTGGTTGGATGCTGCTCACGATATTTTGTCCAATATTTGAATAACTGACGAACTTTGTTATTTTCAAAAATAGAGAAGTCACCTGTGATTATATGACCAACAAGGTGGAACCATTAGGAATATAGCTTGGAAGCAACAAATAGTCGAATTGACATTATGAACTGCCAACTCCACGTTTCTGCAAAACATTCCTATGTTACCTTTGTATCTATGCATCCAAATGCCATAGGTACCGGCGTCACCAGATCGCCCCGACAACAGACTGCATAGCAAGCATTATCTTCCGAAAAAGGGTCATGGACATAATCTGAAAGGCAAAAAAAGAATTTAAAAGATTAAAGGCATTAGGTGCCATCATCTGCCAAGCCGAAACTAAGCTCGTCCCGATGCATTACAGTCTTGGGGCTTTGCACTTTATCCCTGTCCATTTTCAAAGAATGACATATATGTGCCTAGATCAGCTGTAATCCATAGTCTAGTCGATATAGAATCACATAGCCTGCATATCTCTGACATGTCACATATTTTCTCTGTATTGAGGTTAACAGCCTAAACGTGTGATTTTCATTGTTTTTGGGGGGCAGCGTTCTATAAATTCTTGAAAATAATTATTGCTTTCAATCTTTAAACTTAGAAGCCATTCGTAACCACGCACCTAAGTGCCAGCATTGCGTAGGAGAAGGTGATTTACACAGAACATGGCGTCTATAGATCAGTGTTTATTTCAAAACATCGGCAAATACATTTTCTTTCAAAGAAAGCATATAAATACAACCTTTAGAATTGATCTGAAGCAGAATGAGTTTTTTCAAATGTAGTTTATCACACTACATTATGTGTCCAAGAAAGTAAGTATGGTTGTACTCAGTTCTTTAAACGATACAGCTATATCACGGCCTCAAACCCTCGAGCACTGTGAGCAATCATACACAGTATTTGCAGTGAGTCAGTGTTTTTACCACTTGGCTATCTCGAATCCCCTCATCAGTTTATAAAGAATTAAGACTAAGAAAGGTGACAGAAGATGTTTTTCCCTTTTTTCAAGCAAGAATGGTTGTTGTTGTCTTTTATAGTTTTGAAGCTTGAAATCCTTGAAAATATTATGATGAGCGGAGAGTCGAAAATAATTTGAATTACGACATACATACAAGACCATTTAATCCCTGTAACTATAGCATGTTGGCCCCGATGCTAGACTAAATTAGTAAACTGGGTAGGACAGAAACACACAATGGTAACAGCATGTGTATTTACCGTTAGATCTGAGCAGCTGTCGGGCGGTCACCACATCATGGACGGTGCTGTGGTCTCGACGGAATATCTTAGCCCTGGGGGCCATCTCATACGAGTAGTCGGAGCCGTGTACAGACACAAATTCAGGGTAGCCACTGATGTTGTAGATGGACTCGTAGAAGGGGACGTTGTAGGACGCCCAGTAGCCTATGGAGATTTAACGATAAAATTTGTTGGATGTAGGGTGTTGGTTGGCTGGTTTGTTGTTTAACGCCGCACTCAGCAATATTCCAGCTATATGACGGCGGTCTGTCAGTGAGTGAGTGAGTTGGTTTTAACGCCGTTTTTTTAACAGTATTCCAGTTATATCACGGCGTGTCAGCTTAATGTGGGAGGAAAGCCCGAAGTGATGCAGGTCTTAGACGTTTACCACTTTGGTGACACCCACGAGCACGGGTATGGTGCTGACAAACCTAGAAACATAATCCAGGCGAACCGGGATTCGAACCCACAATCATAGTTTTCTGGCGTGCCCAAGGGACGCAACTCTGAACAGCGAATCGCGGCGCCTTAGACGACTGGGCAACCCGTGCCCCCGACGGCGGTCTGTAAATAATCGAGTCTGGACCAGACAATCCAGTAATTGACATCATGAGCATCGATCCATGCATTTGGGATCGATGACATGTGTCAACCAAGTCAGCGAGCCTGACCACCCGATCCCGTTAGTCGCCTTTTACGACAAGCATAGTCGCCTTTTACGGCAAGTATGGGTTGCTGAAGACCTATTTTACCCCGGAATCTTCACGGGTTGGATGTAGGATGTATATTAAATTAATTACCCTTCGGAAAATCCAATTTACAGATCAGGCTTTTTGGTAGTCCCAGCACTTCTGAGTTTCTCAAAGACCGCAAATATTATGACACATTGTCTCAGTTTCACACATGCTTTGAAATTGTCTCTGGCGTTTTATATTTACATTTTCATATTCTTAGGTGCAGTTCTATATAGAGGTGTCTTCCAGTCCCCATACTAATCTGATCTAAATTGAACAAGAGCCACTCTAAATTTCCTTGTTGCTGTACAACTGAAATATATTTCAGTACTACAAGACCCCTTGACATTGAATATGACAATTCGTTGTTACCATTTTGAGGCTGGTCACGACAATTGTGTGGATATGAATATTTAAGAAGTGTCATAAAAATATTGCTGCATATGAACTTGGATTACGTCAGTACTTACGTTCCAATGCATAGAAACATTTAAAATGAAACATTAAAAAACAGTTTTATTTAGTCGACTCCCAGAACAATATCTTGTGACATATTCTGCCACGGAATCACCTTAGAGACTGTTTTGAAGAATAATGGACGTACCTTTCCTCAGTATCGCTGTCTGATCAGCTGCAATTACAAGTCCAGGTATTTGTTCAACTACCCACAGGAGGTTGTCCTCAAGGTGTTTCCGAGGCTGGTAGCGCTTCAAGTCGATCACCATGTACTGATTCATGTAAGTGCCTACAAATACACACATGGTATGGAAGGTCATCCCATTTTGACTTCATGTTCTATGTGGGAAGCAAGAGCTGCTCTGTGGCAGATCCTCTTGTGCGTCTTGAAAATTGTCTCTTTTATGGCGTCTGAGCAAAGAGTAGAAACTCCTTTATTTGACTAGGTTCATGATTTACTATACTGTTATGTGAGATCTTGGTGCTCGTCAAGAGTAGGATGACTCATTTATTTTACATCAGATGCATGTCCCTCAAACGCAAGTTGACCGGAAACATTTAGGGGGCATCTCTGGATCTGACGACAAGCATACTAAATACGAATTAAACTGAATGATTTTACGCTCCTGTCAGTAATATAACAACCATATAACCATTTAAGTATCAAGTTTGGGACAGACAACCACGTGATCAGTGACAGTGTGAGTAACGACCCACGACGTCGTGGTACGATAACATACAATCAACCAGACCAAACAATTTTTACAAGCAGCTCCTCTTCTTAATATATATAATCAACTCTTTCGGGTTATTGTGCCCAAGGATCCCCACGGCAAATTGAGTGCAGTCATGATCAATACCCGAGTTATATCTCTTGTACATTTCGGCCCACTCCGGTCCTGATGTTGCCGCCATGTTGGCGACTCGTACTCGCTGCCAGGCAAGAAGGGAATGAGGTTGTATGAGGCTGAACAAAGATGCGTTGAAGATGTCATTGGTAGTCTGCAGCATCACCATTGACGTGTCGCTCATCACGTAGAAGTCGTCTACGGATACCAATAATCCTGAAACAAGTATTTGTGCGAGGATAAGATATAGACTGCATGGCAAACACTGCATCTACTTGCGTCGATGGCAACACGGGCTGTGAGTGAATAGGGTCAGATGCAGTAGTCTAACATGTCTCGTTCCTGCTTCATTATCAGACCTGGGTTCGCTGTCTTTCTCGTATAATAATAGAGATAATATTTTGGTTGGTTCTTTTGTAGTATTTTGTGTGTCTGTCTGTTTGACTGTCTGTTGTGAAACGCCGCTACATGGCCGTGGCCAATAAATAATGAAGTCTGGATCAGACACACAAATGATTGATGTTATGTTCAACGATCCACGCCGTCGGGGCAGGATGACACGCAACCAACCGAATCACCGAGCCAGACCACCCGAAACATTCCGTTGGCTGATACTACAAGCATAGGTTGCTGGGGGCTATTCAAATCCGGAAAACCAAGTGGAACAGAAGATGAGTGGGACAAATTTAGAACCATGGCATCAGGTTTGCTTAACCAAAGAAATATGCTTTATTAGCCTAACACGACTCATATTCGTCTTATTAGTTCAACTTGTTGCCATTTGTCTCATGTAAACCGCTTTGGTATCGAAATGGTAAGGTTACTATGAAATATTGTTGTTATTTGTTTTGTCAAATTTTATTTTTTTAAATTACATAGAAATAGGTCAAAGGTCTCACGACCATGCAGAAATAGGTCCGATGTCAGGATGAAAAATAGCAAAGGAATCCGAGCATATTATAATTTTATACACGGTGTATGTAAACACAGGTTAATATTCACAATGATGATGATAGCTACTAATCAGGACTTCTGGTAGCATCACCTTTTCCCCCGGTAATACCTCGCGCAAATTCTGAGTTATACTGTCACATGACAGTCAAACCATACCAAATTTTGAAATGGATCACAAAACGTGATTTTGGTTGAACGTACATATACAAGTATGTCACATTGTTGTCTGGGAACCCACATATGTAAAAAAATCCTTTTATTTGTGATAAGAAAATGGATGTTTTCAGCATGTAAGGTATTGGTATGTTGTTATTGGTATACTCTGGACAGGTTATTCTCTTGCACTGACAATTTATATTTTCAAAAAATTTTGTGGTAGAGATGTGGGTGGACTTTTCCCATTTCACTTGACTTGCATTTGCATGTGTTTGTGAGGGTGCCACCGGTGGGGCAGGAGATGCTCACCTTTTCGTTCATAAACGAAAACGTATGTAGTAGTCGGAATCGCTTTGAGAAGAGATTTCTTATGAGTATGGAAATGGCGTTGTCGCCTTTTTTTCCTATTGATGTGCTATTTGCGTATCGGAGAAAACGTTGATCAAAGAAAGGAGATTATCATCATGTCAAAGAATCAAAGAACATGTCAAAGATATGCATACTTACTATCAGGAAAATCGACTATAAATATGCGAGTAAAAAATATTAAAAGCGATCTTAAAGAAGAACACACATAAACACTGGAGCAGTAAGTAACATAAGGAAAGACACAAAGTCTGCTACATCTTGTTCTAAATGTCAGTGAGTAGAATATTTATATTCAGATACTATTATGATTGTTCTTTCCTGCGGGAGAGCAGCATTACCTTACATAAATCATCTCACGCAGAACACTGATGTGCCTGCAATCACGTCTGAATAAATTGACACAAATAACTTTTGTGCTGTTTTTTACCAAACAATCTCTTGTTTGCTGTAGATTTATAGACTGCCCTTCAAAAAAAAACCTGATGACGTCATTGGGGATCCGTTGCCACTCGTCCCTCAGTGCGGCTTCCAGCTGTTGTTGTGAGGTGAATGCGCCTCCTGATCTCATTAGGTGATCCGACAACTGCTCATTGGCGTTTAAGTCTGGAAGAACGGCGACTTTGTGCACAGCCAAGAAATCCTGGACGACCCTTGCAGAAGTGAGAGTGTTCCTGTTGCTGTTGGCGAAGGAATGGTAACACCACGGGTTGAACAACGTCATTACTGTAGATCTGACCGTTGAGGTTGCCACGGATGATGATTAAACCCGTCCATTGGTTGCCACAAATTCCTCTCCAAACCCATTATCACACCACCACCAAATGGAGCGCCAGTCTGGCCACCCAAGACGATAATTCCGACCATCATTATGGAATAAGCAGAACCTGCTTTCGTCGGTAAATCGCACTCTCTGTCAGTCACCAATCTGCCAGCGTTTTACTGTCCTTGTTCAGTGCCGTCTTGTCAGTTGATATTCCAAAGTCAAGGCCTTTTTATGACAGAAGTTGTGCAGTTTAACGTGGCATATATTTTGCACTTTTCGGCGTGCATTGTTACGGGTACCATACTGTTTAACAAATACAAATGTTTAAGTTTGTAAACAAATAATGATGTGAATACCCATATGCGAACGAAAAAAATAACTGTGCTTCATATAAAGTTAAATAAAAATAAATTTAGTCTGAAATGCATCTTTCAAGTCCTCTCCTCGACTTTATGGTCGTGATTCACGTGTTAATGCTGGACGCACAAATTGGATGTTGGAGTGTTTGTTTGGAGCATGATACTCATCCACAATGATTGTACAGCTATCAGGTGCTCACAAACATACTTTCGTGTGACCGTAAATATCGCTTACACTATAACACGACTTGTTGAATCTGCCAACAGAAATGGCGAAAAACGAAGGTGCCAGACATTTTAATGTTCATCGAAATACAATATCAACTCTTTGGATACGTTATCTAAAGCCTGGCACCACATGACTTGCCACGGTCCGGTCGTCCACAAGACAAGACAAGACAACCAGTTTGTGCATCTACGAAAACTGCCACAATAATAGCTCGGATAAGTCCTGGGTTGAGATCAATAATTGGCAAACCGTATGTTAAGGGAGCACAACATCTGACCCCGACGTCCAGCGATACGCCCTATTTTTGCACCCACGACACAGTCAGGCACGCCTAGCTTGGTGTAGACATATGAGGTTCAAAAGACTTGACTGGGACAGTATACTGTTCACAGATGAGTCCTGGTTTCATGTGGACAGCCCTGGTGGTCGTGCTAGGCGTCCAGGAGAACGTTTTTAGCGAAGGTTGTCTTACTCAACGTCGTCAGTTTGGGAGTGGAAGTGTAATGGTATGGGGTGGCATCACAACTCATCATTGCTTATGGCAATTTGTATCGCGTACGCTACCGAGACGACATCGTTCGAGATCATGTTCAGATCGTTCAGCACTTTTGTTCTACAAATTCAGTGACGTAACGCAACGTTACAGCAGGACATTGCCCGCCCACGTTTTGCACGTGTAAGTTGTAAAAGTCTTCTTGGGGCAGCAGTACATTGCTGTACTTCCATGGCCGGCTGTTTCTCCAGATCACGCTTCTATAGAACATGTCTGGGATGGGTTAGACGGACGCCTACGACGGGACCAGACCAAGTCGAAATCTGACTCAGCTAGCTCAGTTGATCAATCTTTAATTGACATTTGGAGCAACATCCCCCAGGCTGTTTTCCATCATCTTAATTCTTCAACGCGCCACTGCCTCGCCTGTATCAACTCAAATGATGGTTACACCGATATTGACATTCAGTTAGTTATATAGTTAATTGAATTGGTACACCACCTCTAGTTTTGGGCATGTCTCTGTCTATCTCCTCTTTCCAGGTATGGGTTTTGTCAATGAATTTGTTATGATAAAACATTGATCAGACGAATGACCAAATATCATGCTGGGTTTTTTTCAAAACTATATCATTTACCCCACTGTATATGAAGCACAGTTACATATTTCCCGCTAGTTTATACGTCAAGGTTCCATTCAGCACATGTTGGTTCAGAGGAAAAATGAGAAAAGATTAAAACGGGGATCATGATGCTTTGGTAATACATCAACTTATTAAATGTCATTATCATTTTCGTAAAGTTTAAAAGAAAGTTGATATTTTGCAGACCTACTTATAGTTTTCTCACGATGGCACACTTCCATTACGGGTTCACTTAAAGCAGCTGAACAAGCGAGAAGAAAAATAGGTATTTTTTACGTCATTATCTTCATCAGCAGACTATGGTTGTGCCGCCTGAAACGCTTTTTAGCATTGAAACAAAATTCTCATCTTTCTGGCACTGAAACATCTGACAGAATTAAAGAGCCTATCTTTACACCTTTATAACTATTTGGAACTAATGAATACGTAATTTGAACAAGAATTAGAATATTGTTTTGGGGTATGAACATGCATGTCAAATCTCCACTCCGTGATTCCAACAGTTTCAAAGGAATTGACGGCTACGGACAATGGATGACGGATAAACTGGCGATGATATAAGCCCACTCGCCAGTTGTGGTACAATGCATGTCTATCGTATGAAGGTAAGTGTATCTTTTCGTAAACGTCAATATTATAGCCATATCAAGGTGGCACATGCACTTTATACAATACCATGACACACACTCAATAAGGTTCACACGTTTTGAACAGCCGGTTATTACATCTTTCTCTTACGATAAACGATGGGATACAAGCAACCTGGATCGTGTTACACAAAGCAGTCTTAGCGTTACGATCATCCCATACTTTAACAGTGACTGACGGTCGTCGTAGCACTGATGTCGTTTTATGTTTTGTTTGTTTGTTTGTTTGTTTGTTTGTTGCTTAACGCCGCATTCAGCAATATTCCAGCTATATGACAGCGGTCTGTAAATAATCGAGTCTGGACGAGACAATCTAGTGATTGACATCATGAGCATCGATTCACGCAATTGGGATACGATGACATGCATCAACCAAGTAAGCGAGCCTGACCACCCGATCCCGTTTGTCGCCTTTTACGGTGAGCATGGGATGCTGAGGACCTATTCTACCCCGGGTCTCGATGTGTGAGGAAACCCAGAAGTGATGCATATCCCAGACGTCCACAACTGACAAACTTACAATATAGCGAGAAGCATAGTTATCACTATCCCCCGCCACAGTGTATCTTGTTCTGATTAAAAATGGAGGTTACTTGTGGCTGCATGTCGAGTCGTACACCCACGCGAACGAGACATTGTTATATTAATGATTATTAAGAAGAAAAACAAATGAATGTTGCTGCAACTGGCATCGATGACATGCATCAACCAAGTCAGCGAGCCTGATCACCCCATCCCGTTAGTCGCCTCTTACGACAAGCATAGTCGCCTCTTACGACAAGCATGGGTTGCTGAAGACCTATTCTATCCCGGATCTTCACGGGTTTCGCTTTATGTAAGTGGGCACTGATGTGGCAACTAGTCAAATATAACTAAAACGGTGTTTGATGTTTGTTGTTTAAGGACGAACTCGTCAATATTCAAGCTGTATGATGAAGATCTGTAAATAATCTTGACCAGACAATCCAGTCATTGACATCCAGAGCAAAGATCTACTCAACTGGAACACGATTGCATATATCAACTAAGTCAACGAACCTGACCAACCAAAGCCGTTAGTCTACGTATGAAAAAGCAAAGTAAATTCTCGTAACTTAATAAGTAACTATGGTCAGAAAGTTGGTCAACAGCGAATTTACTATCCTATCTAGAAGATTGCATTAAGGTGCTGAAGTTTAGAAAATATCACTTATTAAATTGTGTTAAGAATGTCAACATACAAGACATGTTTAGGAATGTTTTTCAATACAAAACGGTATGCACATTCCATCTTAACACGCTTAGGGTCTAAACACATGAAATGAGCTATCGCCTCATAGCCTAAACCTCACCTAAACACAACAACCCCATAATCCAAACATGTTTAGAATTTAAACACCTTTAAAGTGTTTAGAATTTAAACACCTTTAACGTGTTTAGAATTGAAACACCTTTAACGTGTTTAGAATGTAAATACCTTTAAACATGTTTAGAATTTAAACACCTTAAACGTGTTTAGAATGTAAACACCTTTAAACATGTTAAGAATTTAAACACCTTTAACGTGTTTAGAATTTAAACACCTTTAAACATGTTACATAAGTGCATATCATCAGGCTATACATGAAACATGGCTAAGATCTAAACTATATATTGAAATTAGATGTTCAAATCCGATTCACAGGCACTTCCATATCACATGTACCAGCAGGGCTTACAACGAACTTGGTACAATATTAACATTAAAATGTACAAACAAACCAAGTGAATAGTGACTAGGAAATTGACACTTGTAACGACAACAGTCTCCGTACCACAGATGGTAGCATGATGGACTACAAACCAAGAGGTTGCAGGTTCGACTCCCATCGGATAAGAAATTCTTTGTTTTCATCAATGTGTTGTTGCTGTATGACTAACAGTATTTTCCCCTACAGGAAGCTGAAATTGATGGTAGATCTGATTACTACTTAACCGTTTTTAGTTGCGTGTTAGTTTTCCCACCTAGTAAAACAAATACTAACTGATTAATAACGTCAAGTAACATGTAAGTGTCTGAGTGGTTAGTGAAATTCATTAAGTTAGTCAACTTTACAAACTGTTTCAGACTAATTCTAACCCGGGTCTTCACTGGTCATAAAACTAAAAAGATATGTCAGATGAAATTCGAGACATATGTCTTCATGCACAGAAACCAAAGGGAAACAGAGAAATTAACACTGTGTCTAACGGCAAGACTATATTTTAACGTTCACGGCCGCTTTGCGTTGAAGTCACTATTTTCACTTCCGGTTCCAGCTGAAGTGACACCATCGTATTGTCCATACCAATGAACCCTAAAAAAATATCGGCAATATTTCTCGTGCACTATGGGTGACAAAGTTGTGCAGCCATCGACTCTCTACACTTTGCTTCAGTGTCATATTCTGACAGGGAGAAGGGCTCATGAGGTATATTCCAAACCCATTCCATTACCTTACTAACAATAGATACGTGTATCTACTACACCGTAAAGCGGCCGTATTTACGATAGCCTGTAAAGAAGGTACTGTCAGGAGTAAGGGCATCTTCTCGAGGCAAGAGAGTTAACTGACTGTAAAAGTCCAGTTTCCACCCTTGCCGAATTAGGCTGGTATTATGGAGTTACATTTTGGCTGGACTAACGAGTCTATGCATAGATCAAAATCGCGCAACGAAATCGAAATCCGGTTCGTAAACTGTCGTGCAGATTTCGGTCGATTGAAGGATTTGCAAAGGATGTGCACCGCCAACTCGTTGTCAACAGATATTTTCCAAACCTTTTCATGTTTTTAATCAATATGCACGCGTGACTTGATGCACTTCGCGATGTAAGACCCGTTTTATCAGAATATAGATCTTGATTATCGATCAGATCGTCTTGACTCGGCGCCGCCATTTTGTTTGAAACAAATGCAAGTGATCGAATCTGATTGGTCCAGAGGAAAAGCTTAGAAGGGACATAATTCGTTATAACCACTGGTGGCGCCACGATCGAGCCCAGGAATTCCAGCCTAGTTCGGCAACTGGACTTTTAAAGTCAGTTAACTCTCTTGCCTCGGGAAGATGGAGTAAGGGTGGGCATTACCAGTAAGCAAGGCAGACTAACCCGGATAACTCGAGAAGGACATCTTGGTGGTTTCGTCCCGTAGTTTAAAGGTCCAGTACTTGTAAATCCTCAACATTGTCTGGTAAAGGAACCACGTCGAATGGCCCATGAAAATGTCATCGAAGTTGTCAGTTACCTGAGGAAATAAATATAGTTGCTGTCAACCAAGTTGCATTGTGTGTTGTCAAATGTACTGACGGGCGGTGTGGAGGCCTTGTGGTTAAAGTGTTCGCTTGTGGCGCCGAAGGCTCGAGTTTGATTTCACGGACCTCACTGTCTGGAATATTGCACTCACTCACTCAGAAACTCACTCACTCTGTCACATTCTCACTCTCACTCATCTCACTCAGTTGTTGAAGTTTTGTCGAATGACGGTTCGAAATGAAATCATGCGTAACCCGGGTTGGCTCCCCAAACTCTCCCATTATGAGATTACTTTGTCTGAACACTATACACCCGTGCCTGCAAATACTCGTATCACTTATGCCAGAAGTCAGTTAATAAAACCAAAGCAATGTTGCTAGCCAGATCTATAGACAAGGGTGCTAATACATGCACACCGCGCTAACACTGGTTGCCTCGTGGTCTAAGGCATCGCCATTAATTGCCCATAAGTTGTGCTGTCTCATTTCGCTTACACATCGTGATTTAAAGCTAACAGACTTTCTGTTCCCAGCTGCAGTAAACACCCCTACATACTACTCAAACTACAGATTACCAAGTGAATGAACAGTATTTCAGTTATATCTCGGCGTGTCAGTTTGAGGAAAGAGAGGAAAGCCCGAAGTGATGCAGGTCTTTGGCGCCACAACTTTTGTAAAACCCAAGACCACGAATATTATGATGACAAACCAAGGATCCAGGGTTTGAACCAAAGATCAATGGTTTCTGGCACGCCTAGACCGCCTCCGTGGTCTAGTGGTAGAGCGTCCGCCCGGAGAGCGGAAGGTTCGGGGATTGATCCCCGGCCGCGTCATACCAAAAGACGTTAAAAGATGGTACTTGCTAACTGTTAACCTGCCTGGCGCTCGGCATTTAGGGGCTAAAACAAGGATTGGTCGGCTCGGAGTCAGTATACTGTGTCTGAGTGGGGTATTCATGTTAAACTGCGACATGGTATGTCAGTGGGCTAGCACTATAAATCGGCATCAGTCCGGACAAGTACAAGCAGCCACACACACACACACACACACACACACACAAACACACACACACACTGACACCCACACACCCATACACACGTGCATGCACGTCGCTATATAAGTGCAATAATCTTGGACGTGACGTTAAACCTAATTTCACCTCACCTCTGACACGCCTAAGGGATGCAACTCTGCACAGCGAAGGCAAGTATGAGGGTTGACGGCTTTCATAACTGAATGTGCAATAGCTTGGTGGAATAGACAGACGCCATGCCATTGGGTATGATATTCACAGATACTTGAGAGGAACATGAGATTATTGTAACAGGATTTGTATGTTGTTTTACGCCGCAGTCAGTCACTCTAACCCGAAATCCCAACTAAGTTCAACTAACACTAACTCAGTCAAGGCGGGCAATCTTTTGTTAGTTGAAGGGATGTAACTCTTGTACATCCACTGACGATTTTACCAACTCACCTTTTAAACAAAACTGTAAATAGTACAATAACTGAAGTTTTCACAACACGCATTAAATGTTACTGAGGAGGGACGCAAGTTTGACGTAAAAGCTTGGTTTGAATTTATCAGAACTTAGGCATGACTCGAACGTATTAGCAACCAACTAAACCAAGCAAATGTTAGCCTTAGTCCTACATTTGGTGTTATAATTAAAATAATATGCTAGCGTTCATTTGAATGAACATTATTTTCCTGACATAGCCGAAGGCCGAAGTAAGCTGAAGCATGGCGCGATGTCCGTCTGCCCCAGGCCTTCCATCTGACCGCTCCCAACAGACTTAAGGGTTTCAGAGAAGATGACGCTTCGGAAGGATGCCTTTCACTGTAATGTGGCTAAAACAATTGACTATTCTAAAAATATTCGACACTATAAAGTCGTGGGATCTTAAACATTGAAATAATGTGTAGCAACACAATCAAGCAATGTCAGTAAAATTAAAATTTTATAAAATGAAAAAGATCTTTAAGAATCTACTTGTTAAGAAAAATACGGTCCAGAGAGCTGGGCCTTTAAGTTGATGTGCAGGACCACTATATGACTTGGGTTTCTTAAGGGCATGGAATTAAAGAATATATTTTGTGTATTCATCGGAAATATAATTTCTAAATTGGGGAAAGCATCATTACATCAGAAATAGTTCAGACAGCAGAAATGCTGGTAGCATGTGTAGCACTACAATGTGCCTCATGTGTAATCATTTTATTTAGATTTAAGTTACTTTTTGGAAAATCTACCAGAATATTTAATTACTTTGAACGAGCAAACATTTGTAGATGACAATCATAATCATTTTTCAGGCAAGCAAATCTATCATGTAAATAATATTGTTGAATATAATTAACTTCCAATTCTGTAACTGCGATAATAATGTTCTTTATGGTTTAAAGAACACTACAATGAGCTCATACTGTCATTTTAGTTTAAACAGACCAAATTGGCAAGCCAAATACATTCACAACCATAATTTATTGACATAACAAATAGATATCACAGTGTAACACGTATCAGTTGGGAAGTAGCTGTTGCACAGAGTTCCATGGCACTATTATTAAAACTTTTTATTTTAAACCAAGCTGGTCAAGGGACAACGCTTCTATATCAATCTTTGTCTCTGAAAGGGGGAACCAGACGGCCTTCTCCACCTTGTTTGGGTTCTTTTGAGAACAAAACAAAACGGCCCCGCCTCACACTTACCTAAAATATCAATTGTTCGTCCCCTGAATAAGCTCAGTACACGTTTATACACTAGACGACTTTGCTCATTTGTGATGACTAAAATATAACATGGGAAATATATAGAGCCTCAAACTATTTGATCTATATATTCCTGTCGGTGAGCACAGTATTTGAGATTTACTGTTCTGAGCAATTTATAACCTTGCAGTGGTGGCATTATTGATAAATGTTTTCGGAGCTAAATTCCCCACATTGGTTCAATGTATTGGCGTCACTAAGTCTTGCCATGCGATGGCTAACATATTGTTAAAAGCGGCGTAAAATATTTCATCATTTTCAGTCCGCTCCTTGCTATGAATAACATTAAAGCAATCTGCAAATATTTGTCCTTATAGAAACTATAGTCACAGATCGATGTGTCTGGCTTTAGGCAATCAGCCCGTGCTTTAGAGATAGCCGGGCTTAAGTTACAGTCTAGTTTTCTCAGTATGAATGCAAAGAACATCTGATGAATATGTTGGAAATAGCAAATAAAATGGTTTGAAAATTATAATAGCCATTTCCAATACCAACAATATCTGCTGTTGCGCACTGTTCCTCCGACAGTTGTGCTCCCCGTCCGTTCAAGATGTCAACACATCACAACATGGTATCTTAAACATGTTTTTACAGTGATGGGGATAAAAATAACAAAAATCAGATATTGTTTGGTACAGGGTATTCATTGCCGTGTACTGACATATACTAAACTATTCCCAACTTTGAGTTATTTTGTAATTCATCGTTCTCATTTGGAGCCAAACGGACTAGTTGAGACGAATCTGTGGCAGCTAAGGGACGTAACTCCGATCAGCGAGTTAGGAGTCTGACATGACCTGACCATTCGTTTGTTTGTTTGTTGTTTAACGCCGCACTCAGCAATATTCCAGCTATATGACGGCGGTCTGTAAATAATCCAGTCTGGACCACACAATCTAATGATTGACATCATGAGCATCGATCCACACAATTGGGATCGATGACATGCATCAACCAAGTCAGCGAGCCTGACCACCCGATCCTGTTAGTCGCCTCTTACGACAAGCATAGTCGCCTTTTACGGCTAGCATGGGCTGCTGAAGCCTGACCATCCGTGCTCGAAGTGATATTATGTGTTGCATGGCAAGATGCTGATAAGATTTAGCCCAACTGGTAGAATACATGTACATCTCACCTTCACCAAGGCAGAACAACGACTTCCCATGAGAAGGAACCGGTCAACCTCTGCTCTCGTCATGGTTCTCCAGTCAGGGCGCTGTGAGGAGTTGCTGGCAGCCATGATGTCGGAAAGATCTCCCGATGCGCTGAGGGCTTGGAAGATGAAGAAATCCAGCTTCTACAAACGGTTTAAGATACATTCTTACAGCAGACTGAACCTCAGTGGTGAGTGAATGTTGCTTTATGACACATCCGCGATGAAATTACATTTGTTTCGGGTCGATGGGGGAATGGTAAACGCGTTCGCTCGTCACCTCGAAGGCCCGGGTTCGAATCCCCCACATGGCCCATTACTGGTGTTCCCCGCTGTGATATTGCTTGCATATTGATAAAAGCGGCTTAAAACCATACTCACCCACTTAGTCACTACACTCGTTTCGATGCGCATTAATAAAATAAAAATGTTTCACCATCATGAAGTTCATCATGTGTTCCTTTTTGTCAAAAATGAGAAACTGGAAGAGATTACTATATTTGAAAATGCAAGGAATTACTGGGAGAAAATAATTTTAAAAAAACATTTCTTGTGCTTGATAAAAATGGAAATCCCGGATAAGTTGAACCAATTCACAAAACGCGTTTGAGACAATTAGGCGGTGCACAGAATTTGGGCCAACCCATTTGGTTTGTTTCGGGTACGCATGTACGCATGTTGTCCACGTACAGGTCTATGACAATGAAGTTGACTACGCTCTACGGCACTGTCAAGCATTGTCTAAAGCTAGCATTGAAAAGACAGGGTACGCCCATTTCAATCGTACTACTTGTCGCGGACCACCCGCTATCCCTTTCTTCACATTTGTACGCGTCATTGGTAGGAACTCATACATAGTCATACGGGGTTAGTTGTCAGGATACAACTCAACCTATCCTGGTTTACCAGTAATGTCAAAGATAGAATTGACAAAACATTTCCCATGGACAGTCATTGAAGGTTCTTTATGTTTTACTCATCCCTCCATCAAGCCGAGGTGAAGGAATTTCGAAAGAACAAGTACTTCATTTGTTTGGGTTTGGGAAAAGTTTCAGTTTTAATAAAAAAACGTAGGCCCAGAGTGAGTGAGTGAGTATGGTTTAACGCCACCAGCGTGTCAGTTTGATGTCGTAGATCAAAGGTTTCCGACATACCCCTGAGACACAACTCTGCACAGCGAATTGCGACGCCTTAGGAAACTGTGCCCACCTTGCCCCTGCTGTCCAAGGACCGCCTTCGTGGTCTAGTGGTAGAGCGTCCGCCCGGAGTGCGGAAGGTCCGGGGTTCAATCCCCGGCAGTGTCATACCAAAAGACGTTAATAGTTTGTACTTTTTGTTACCTTGCCTGGCGCTCGGAATTAAGGGCTAAAACAAGGACTGGTCAGCTCGGAGTCAGTATACTGTGTCAGTGAGGTATTCATGTTGAACTGCGGCATGGTATCTCAGTGGGCTAGCACTAGAAAAACGGCTGACTAACACACACACGTGCATGCACGTCGCTATATAAGTGCAATAATCTTGGACGCGACGTTAAACTCGATTTCACCTCACCTCACCCTGAATCCCAAGACAATCCGTAATAAGCTATTACTATAATAAGCTATTACTTCTCACCTCTTCTTCGGTCGTGGACACTGAATTGTAGCCAGTGTACAAGCCGTCAAGCTGGTCAGTCACGTGACCAACCTGTCGCCAAAATGAGTCCGTCGAGGAGAATTGTAAGATCATGTCACGTGTCCACCTGTCCTGTTCGTACAAAAACTTTCGCGCAAACGCAACCGCGGCTTCGGTCTGCGAGAGGAAGAACGGGTATTGCACATTCTGGAAGTGCTGGTATATTCTCCTGAAAATAGAAAAGGCAAAATGAATATGCGATGGAGTGGTTAGGAACCGACCATTTAATACTTTTAGAGTATTCACTATGGAACACACACGATTATTTAGTCTATAATATCCATTACATACAAGGGGTGTCACGATAAATCGAAATATCGATATATTGCTACTGGTAGGCACTTAAAGTCAATAAATCGATTGTTAAATCAGTTTCCGATCAATAGTAGTTAGGAATATCGATAGTTTCGGTTCTATTTACCATTTCAATAAAATACATGCAATGCTGTTCAAATTTGATTTTCTTTTGATAATGAGTGGTAGTAATTTACACATGGTAATGTAGAAGTTTCTTTTTCTTAAATTATTAGGGTAAAGAAAAAACAAATCAGTCATATCACAAACTTTACTTTTCATTTGTTGTTATGGTTATCACATTCAAAGGAAACTTCAGTTTCAAGGTTTAATTCAACTTTAAAATTCATTAAAAAAACTATCGATATTTATCGCAATGGTTGCTTGCAATATCAATAGTTATCGCAATAGTTTCTTTCAATATCACTCGTTATCGCAATAGTGATTTCAAGACCAACAGTCACCCCTATTATATCCTGATAAAATCCCAGTATTTTCTGGAACAAGTGTGTTTTATGAAACAAGAGAGAACGTCTCTTTATGATGAATTCCCAGCTGTTACAAACTAACTAGGGCACCAAATCCCGTGACGTTAATATATTTGTAACAACGAATAACATGGATGAAAAATACCTATTGATGCTAATACAGCTGACGGTATAGATAACAACAGTGAAATCGATTGCAGCGACAAAGACCAGCGTTCGCCTATCTCTAATTCTACAAATGGCAGCAAAGTCCAATAAATGTTGTAAATGCACATGTTGCATAAAAAACATTAACATTAAACTTCGATACCTTGGAGTGATGGGGTGTGTAGGGAGTGTCTACCGTTACCCGATCATGATACCCGTGAAGATCCGGGTAAGAATAGGTGTTCAGCAACCCATGCTTGCTGTAATAGGCGACTGTGCTTGTCGTAAGGGGCGACTAAAGGGATCTGGTGGTCAGGCTCGGTGACTTGGTTGATGCATGTCATCGTATCCCAATATTGCGTAGATCAATGCTCATGATGTCAATCACTGGATTGTCTGATCCAGACTCGATCATTTACAGACAGCCGTCATAAAGCTTGAATATTGCTGAGTGCGGCGCTAAACAACACATAACAATAACAACAACACAATCACAACTACGTCACGACGACTTAAAGGAATAGTTGACAAGATGTTCCTCAGTCCACGGAGATAACACACTGGATATTCGAGAATGTCCCATATTGAATACCCCTTGATGTTGTAGGTTTGAAGAACTAATATTTCGCTCTTTACCGACTGAACTGTGTCAGTGTATCAGAAGTCTTGAGCTATACATAATGACTGATTTACCGTGATGTTAAGACTCCTTCCAGGTACCCTGCAGCAAACATGACGTCAGCATCGGTTGCCTGGCGACCATAACCTGCTCGGATGTCCAGCTGCGCCCACCCCTTTTCTTCCAGGGTATCATTAAACACACCATAGGCTGTGGCCCCCTGTTTATCCGAGAGCCCCGGTGTAAAGGCGCATTCACGGTGTTTACAGTAAACACTGCCTGACAGTACATCCCCACCTGAAACAACAGACTCACAATATATACAAAAGTATATGTTCACAAACATGATGATGTGTCTTTGGATCTCTAATTTTCAAGGTGACGATACGTGGACGCCTTTTCATTTAGTGTTATGTCTTAAAGGAAGCCATCGAACGACACCCAAAGGCTGGAAGACCTATAGTAACACGTGACCGAAGTGCGTCACAATGGAATTCCACGACACCAGTTGCTGTTTGTTTGTTAACATCTTGCACAAGGACGTATGTGCAGAACAACCTGTGGGAGGAAAATTAATGGCACGATAATGTAAATAAGACCGACAAGTCCCTAGCCATAGGATGATGATGATGACAGGTGTTTACATACTGGTGAGCGTATACTGTTCCAATAGCACCCTCCACAAACACACGCAAAGGCAAGTCAATTGATCTGAAATAACACGGGAACAAATAGTAAAGAAGTGAAAATAGGGAACTGCATAGGACATCATTTTATGTCTCTGATGCACAATATGAATGTACAATATAAGCTATCTTACCATATACAACGGACACGGCAATGCTGGTAAATAGGTACACGAACATCGTTCTATCCTTGTCAATATCCACAATACGTTTCCTATTACCAGAAGATTAACACGTCTACCTAAACGCGGGACACACTGCCACAGACACACAGATCCAAGTTCGCCGTGACACGGATGTAAACAGACCTCGTGATGTTTGTCACGTGACACATGTGACAGATTCAAGCACACATCGTCGATACGCGGAAAGCTATATAACTTGTTATTTGCTGGTCACACCTGGGTAAACAAAAAGACTAGCTCTAAGTGTCTGAAATATAGAATTTTGATATTAACTCCTTTCACATTCAAAGGAGCCCTAGTGAGTTGGGAGGAAAATCTAGACTTGCTTTATTTCGGGCTTTTGCATTACAGAAAGGGATGGGTGAAAGGGAAAATAATATGGTTCAGGGACAGTGAGACAGACTAGTAAACATCCTGTTCCAGCAGCACACTATCATGTGACACCTCCAACAGATGTTCCATCATAAGCTGGATGTTAATAATTGTTTGGTGATTAATAACGTGCTGCTCTGTTTAACTGTGAAGGCAACTACGATCATATTAATGTATTAAAGTTATCAGCAAATACAATGATTCAGCTGGGCAGGTGTTTTTATACCTAATCCGAATTGACCGAGGGATAGCACAAGTTTACATTGATTGGCCACTGTTGCTAAATGTTAACTGTTTACGCAAAATCTCGGTTGACTAAAATTGGCCATGCCTTGAGGCGACCAACTCCCCTTTTTGGGTACATTGACTTGACTAATCGCATCCTTTACTCAATGCCTTTAAGATTTGTGTTAAGAAGTATGCGGGATTCAGAGGTGATGAAATGCGACTCAGAGAAAAAACTTGGATGGTGTTCGGGATTCTGGGGAGGATGGAGTTTCATATCTACTGAAACCCTGTGGTCCGGGACTTTGAACTTGATCAAACAAGAAAACACGTATTCAGGTGGAGGACACCAAGAACTGATGTCCAGATGTTTGTTTGTTGTTTAACGCCGCACTCCGCAATATTCCAGCTATATGACGGCGGACTGTAAATAATCGGTCTATGTGAAAATAAAAGTCTTATTTCCTTGCACCAGATGTGTAGACGTATTAACTCAAGAGCTCTTAAATTGGATGACAAAATATATTGAGTGGTATGCTGAATGCCTAGCGGGGCCGGGTTGACAATCAGGTCATATGAGGAATGTTTCAGGTTCACAGATTGATGTAGATAATGTAAGTTGTCCGCCGGTCTAGAGGGGAACATGGGTTGATGTGACCTGTGTGTCAGATTATGTAAGTTAGTGTTCCGAGTTCGAGCCCGAACACAAGCTGACATGAAGGGTACATAAACCCAAGTCCCCCCAGGGACCGGTGGACAACGAATTTATCTAACCACACACCTAATTGTATAGTTTAGCCGTTTTGTGATAAATTGTGCACTTTGTGTAAAAGCATGAAACTTGGCACAGCTGTAATTAATGGCATTCCAAATATCTTCTGATATGGGGTCACCCAATTTGGCAGCCAAATCCATACTCTATTTGGTGGTCCCATATCTTACCTCACACCTAATTATATAGTGCAGCCGTTTCGTGATGGAGGAATGACATTCTAGTATATACCATGTGATCATTACCCACAACGTAAATATATCATAAAAATGAACTGCGGCGGTCTGTAAATAATCGAATCTGTACCAGACAATCCAGTAATTGACATCATGGGCATTGATCCACGCAATTGGGATACGATGACATGCATCAACCAAGCCAGCGAGCCTGACCACCCGATCCCGTTAGTCGCCTCTTACGACAAGCATAGTCGCCTTTTACGCCAAGCGTGGGTTGATGAAGTCATATTATAAACCTACTGTCTGTTTGTGTAACTAGATATGGAGTTTTTGAAATTGTGGTAACACCTCGTAGGAGGTATCACAACGAACGAACACCTCACAGGAGGGCTCACAATCATTGTAAACCCTTGAATGAACAAAAACTACGAACAGCCTACGAGACGCACGTGCAGATTTCGTGCCATTGCGAGACGCACGTGCAGATTTCGCACCGTTGCGATGAGTCGGTTTATAAGTTTGAGAAACCATTTCTCCTCGGGATTACCAGCGATTTTATAAACCTCAGAGTGTTCATTTGTATTGATCGTTAGGTTTCTTCAAACTTGAGAAAGACCATCATGAGGTTTTACTTAAGAAGAAAACCCGGGACTTACTGTGGAAGACCCGGGGACTTGATTTTCATCGTTATAAAAAGTTACATATTTCCCCAGGACTTCCATACCCTTTATTTTTTATTTTAAACGCAATCCTAGATTTTCGTCACTTTCATTGAAGTTGACAGTCGCCAAAACGATACACAAATTCATCTTCATCGGGCCGTTCTTCGTCACAATCATCTGCATTTTTAGTTTTCGTTTGTGTGAGAAATAAATCGTCACCTTCCTCTCTCTCCAACACCTTGCCACTAAATGAAACTCGTCTGTAAGCTGTCCACATTATGAGGGAGACGCTCACGGGCAATGCGTGCGTGCACGACCAGCACGTGCATGACACCTGTAGTCGTCACTCAACATTGCTCACGGATGCGTTTATAGTCTCGTTATATCGCATATATAGATCCTCGTTATTGCGTATCTCAATTAGAATTAACTTTGTTGGTTTTTAAGTCAGATAAAACACTTATCCTCGGTTTCGGTTGAAAATGTAAACCCGCCTGGTCGGAAAGATCCTGCGGGCCTTCGGCCCTTAGGATCTTCCCTCCCAGGCGGGTTTACATTTTCATCCAAAACCTCGGAACGTGTTTTATCCTTTACGTAAAAACCTGACATGGGGTGACATACCCGGTATGTCACCTCATTTCAGGGTTTACAATCGCTGGTAATCCCGAGGAGAAATGGTTTCTCCTATACTTCTAACTAAGATCTTCACGGGTCTTATGAGATGTAGTTGTACGTCTGAGAGTGGGTGCAGAGCAAAGTGTAATAATAACCAAACCATTAGCCATTTACAGGATATTTCAATAAATACAAATTTTGTTGTTGTTGTTTTCAATATTGTGTAGTCATTGTATTCACCATATGAATATACAATACTGGTATAGTTAATTAGCTTTAATTATGTACATCTTATAGATATGCCGAAGAAGAAAGAAATGCACATTTTGTTTGTTTGTTTTTTGACACTTTAGAGGACCTAAATCAAGGTCAATAGTCTATTATGATAAAGTTATTTACTTTACAGATGTAATGTTGAGTAAATACATTCCAAAATGTTCATTTTTCAATATATATTTAGGTTCTGGGTCATGTTCTCACATACTAGAATTGTATTCCTCCATATTGGATTTTTTGGGATGGCGCTATATCTGAAAATATTTGGAATGTCATTACCTACAACTGTAGGTTGTTTCATGCTTTAAGCACAAGTGCACTATTTACCCTATATCTGTCACGTAACGGCTGCACTAATACTGCAGGTATGTGTTTTGGTCCAAATCGGCAAGAATACCATAGTTCGGCATTTATAGCAGACGACAAAAAACAAACTTAGAGTTATTCCCCCAGATCTATGTTTTTTTTAGGAAATAATCGTGAATATGGATTGTCAAAAGAAAACTACATGTCAAAAGCCCGACAGCTCAATACCCCTACGCTTAGTTAAAACAACAAAGGGTATTTATGTTTTGTAACAGCAGAACAGTCCAATGAAGGATAAAGCTAATTAACCCACGAGAGTACAGATGAAATGAGAACGAATAAACCGAGGCTATTATCTGTTGGATGTGATGAAAGATGTTCAAGCTAAATATATATGACAATCACCATTCATTGTACAGAGAGAGTGAGTGAGTATGGTTTTACGCCGCTTTTAGCAATATTCCAGGAATATCACGGCGGGGGACACCAGAAATAGGCTTCACACATTGTACCCATGTCGGGAATCGAATCCGGGTCTTCGGCGTGACGAGCGAACGCTTTAACCACTAGGCTACCCGACCGCCCCTCATTGTACAGAGGAAATGATACATTGAGCAGAAGACGAAAACGAGTGTATCGTGAGGCAGAGATTCGTCTGTGTCGGATGAAGGAACAACTGATCCAGAAACTAAATACACCCATCCAATTCTTGGAATCTGTAGGCCTTCTAATTAAACTTAGTGACTTGAAAGATTATACTGTGGATATCTATGCGCTTACTCAGAGTGAGTGAGTTGAGTTTTTAACGCCGCTTTTAACAGTATTCCTGTTACATCGCGGCGTGTCACCTTATTGTGGGAGGAAAGCCCGAAGTGATGCAGGTCTCAAACGTTTACCACTTCGGTGAAACCCACGAGCACGGGTATGGTGCTGACAAACCTTGAAACATTATCGGAGTGAACCGGGATTCGAGCCCACAAACATAGGTTTCTGGTGCGCCCAAGCGACGCAACTCTGCACAGCGAATTACGGCGCCTTAGATACTGGGCCACCCGTGCCCCACGCTTACTCAGAAACATTAAGTCGAATCTATGTGCATGATGACTCAAATGTGTTATTTATTTCGTCATTATCGTATCTCAATAAATTATTATCTTAATACAGCTTACGACAAGAATAGTCGCCTCTTACGAGTTGATGAGACCCGTGAAGATACAGGGTAGAATAGGTCTTCAGCAACCCATGCTTGCCGTAAAAGGTGACTATGCTTGTCGTAAAAGGCGACTAAGGGGATCGGGTGGTCAGGCTCGCTGACTTGGTTGATGCATGTCATCGATCCCACTTGCGTGAATCGATGCTCATGATATCAATCACTGGATTGTCTGGTCCAGACTGGATTATTTACAGACCGCCGTCATATAGCTGGAATATTGATGAGTGCGGCGTTAAACAAAAAAAAAAAACGAGTTGATGAAGACCTTTCTGACCCGGATCTCCACGGGTCTCACTGCATTTGATTTTGAACATTATATACCGATGAGGAGTAAAATCACTGAGTTAGTAACGTTGGGGGAAGACCGCTTTCTTTGAGGTGAGGTGAAATGGGGTTTGACGTCGCGTTCGAACTACCGACCTTCCGCTCTCATAATATCAGGGCAGACGCTCTATCCAATGCACCACGCAAGCGATTGATATCTGTGAGATTTTTGATTGGTTTGTTGTTTTACGCCGCACTATTTCAGCTATATGACGGCGGTCTGTAAATAATCGAGTCTGGACCAGACAGTTTACTGAGAAAACGATATGTGAAAAACTGGACTTCCACATTGATAACGTCTTTGTAAAACCTGGGGGTAAGCCACTTAGGCAAGAAGTAGGTATCCCCAGGGGCACCAATTGAGCTCCCTTCCTTGCTGATCTGATTCGTTATGCATATGAAATTTCTGCTCGGATTGGCAAAGTCAAAACAAGGTAATTTGGCCAAGACGTTAACTAAAGCTTCAGGTAAAACGATGATATGATATCCTTCAAGAACCAATAGTTAATGCCCTTCCAATGATTTACCCACCTGAACTAGAAATAAAGTTGACAAGGGAGACCGCTTCATCTGTTTCATATTTAGATCTATGCATAAAGATTCAGAGCTACAAACACTCTCCACAAGATTGTATGACAAGAGGGATGACTTCAACTTTCAAATAGTCAACTTCCCCTTATGTCGAGTAATATTTTTGCAGCTCCAACCCCTGGTGTCTACATTTCATAACTTTTGAGGTACAATCGAACATGATCTTTCTACCAAGATTTGAAAAGAGCGTCATACAGCTCAGAACCTGTTTGATTAAGGTTACAACATTCAAAGCATCAGTTAAGCTTTTTAAAAAGGTTTTATGGTAGACATGTGGAGGACATTTCCAAATTTGACGCATCAGTGACAAAAATGATGTCGGACCACATGCCTCTGATCTGTAATATATCTCACATGTTTGATAATGTGATTACTAATACTGACCATATAACAACAGTTTAACCTATTCCTCGATACAAATTAAGCGATCAACATGCTTTGAAATATAAACAATTACTACAGTCTACTGATATACTTGAAGAATTTTACACAGCTTTACAAACAGATGTAAATACTGCAGTCAAAACATTGGGAGATATACTGATCCACATTGCTTGTTCTTCTGAAGGTTTTTGTACATTATTTAACAATAAATCTAGAAGTCAACCAATTTGGTTTGACCATGAATGTATTCAACTGAAAAAGGAAAAATATAGGTATCTTAATTTATTTAAGCAGTTCAAATGTAATGAAAATTTGCAAAACTATGTTACAGCCAAAAGAAAATTCAAAATATGCTGTGGTCAGAAAAAGAAACAATTTGATGGTAAAATAGTTGAAGATTTGAAAGATGCTGCAAAACATGGTAATTGTAAAACATTTTGAAACACCCTTAAACGGGTTTTATGTAGCAAACACTCTAAATGTGCAATATCTCCTGATGCTCTTCAGTTATATTGTAAGGATTTGTTAAACTCTAACAAAACAGAAGTGAATGAAGATTTTAATGTACTTGTAAATGAATTCATTGACAGTCACTCTTGTGATAGCTTACTCATTACAGATGAGTTGTTATCAGACATTATTACTGATGAAGAAGTAGCTGAAGCGTTAAAAAGATTAAAACTCGGGAAATGGCCTGGTGAAGATGGAATTTTTTAAACTTTCAGAAACAATTCTTATTAAATACTTGAGACCTTTATTTAATAAAATATTAGATTCCGGTATATTTCCTGAAGCATGGAACATTGGACTTATAATACCTATACATAAATCTGGTGTTACCTCTGACCCCAACAATTACAGAGGAATATCCCTGCTAAATGCTACTGGGAAATTATTCACGTCAATACTTGAAATAAGACTACGATCATGGATGGATTTAAACGATTTAATACATGAAGCACAATCTGGATTCAGATCCAACTATTCAGTAACAGACAACATTTTCACACTCCAGGCCCTTTGTACTAAATATTTAACAAAACGAGGGGGGCGATTTTATTGTGCTTTCATTGATTTCAAGAAAGCCTTTGACTTTGTGGATATAATAGGAAAAAAATATTATATATGCTCTTACAAAAAGGTTGCCATGGCAAGTTGTTTAATGTCTTAGCTAGCATGTATTCTGCTGTTAAGGCTTGTGTAAAAACAGACAAAGGTAGAACAGATTTGTTTACAACCAGCTCCGGTGTAAGACAAGGCTGTATCTTAAGCCCACTTCTGTTTATTTTCTTTATTAATGAGCTTGTAACTGACATTTATAAAACGCGCTGTCATGGTGTGTTTGTTTCAGAAAGTATTGAAGATATTATGCTACTACTTTTTGCCGATGATGTGACTATGTTCTCATATACAGTTATTGGTCTATAAAGACAATTAGATATCTTAAGAAAATTTTGCATTACCTAGGGGCCTTAGTGTGATTCTTGATAAAACAAAAATAATTGTATTCCGAAACGGTGGTATTATACGAGAAAATGAAAAATGGTTCTATGGTTCTATACATGTAAAACAAGTATCTTGGAGTAATTTTCTCCTCAAGGCTAATCTGGTCAATGGCCTGTAAAAGCCTAGCATCACAGGCTTCTAAAGCTACTAGAGCCATTTATCATGCCTTCAAAAGAAATAGCTATATAACATATATACGTATATACGTCCTATTTTTAAAAATATCTTTATATCGGAAAATATGCCTCTAATAAAGCTATTCTTGGTGAAACTGGGCGATAAAATATATTCGTGTTCAGCAAAATAAGGCTACTTAAATACTGGTTGAGATTGCTACGTATGAATCAATGTCGATATCCAAAACAATGTTACAATCAACTTAAACAGTTAGATGATAATTATAAACACACCTGGGTGTCTGATGTAAGATATATTTTGTTTTCTTCAGGCTTTTCATTTATATGGATCTCTCAACATATTGGCGATGAAAATCTATTTTTACTAAAAATAAAACAAAGGCTGATAGATATGTATTCTCAAGAGTGGCATGACTCTATTTCTTCATCAAAATATCTGTCACATTATGCAAATTTGAAATCACTTCTACAGCCAGAATGTTACATCAATAATCTCACGAATAAATCACTCAGGAGAGCATATTGTAAATTCAGAATATCGCTACACGGTTTTAAGATTAACATACAAATGAAGACTTGAGTCTATATCTATGTACCCACTAGTGTTGTAAAGGGAGGCAATTAGAGGACGAATTTCATGTTTTGTTATATGTTCAAAATATTCTTCTGTCAGAAACCACTATTTGCCTTGGTTATCCAATGTCCATCATGATAATCACAGTTTATGTAATCTACTCAACTCCAAAAATATCAACATTGTAAAGGCTTTGGCCTTATACTTAAATCATGTATATAATGTGAAATAAGACTATTTGTATTTGTTTTCCTGACACCACGTGACGCAGCAATTATTGTAATTGTAATTGTAATCTAGGCCACATGGCCCTAAAATACTGAATAAAGAATCTGGAATCTTGAATGATGTCGGATGCAATTCCTTATTTTGACTTGTTCCATATGTTCCCCGCTGTTTTTTAGATGAACAAATGACTTGCCTTTGCATGTGTTTGTGACGGCTGCCGTCGTTGGGGCAGGATACGCTCACCTTTTCGCGAACACCTGGTATCATCAGTATCTGATAATGATTCATAAACACCTGTCATGGTATAGTCGCACACTGTTTTTGGAAAAGGTTTCTTATGAATATGGAAAGTCTTTTTCGCTTTTATTAGTATTATTTTCACAAATCATTTATGTCAGAAAGACCAGTATTTTCCAGCGAACAATATTTTCTTGTGTGTTTTAAACCAAAGGCAAAATAATTTTTACACGCATTAGATAACAGTAAAGAGTTGATGAGCTCAACCGCCCTACCATAGATTGTCATAGCAGGGATTTGGGGTGAAACTTCTCTGAACGTACGACCCGGGAGCGTCAGGTTGAGCGAATTGTCCATATCTTAAATCCCCGCTCATCACCACAGAGCAGCTAGAACTATCTGAAAGAGGAACAACGGATTTGTCCTCATATTTTGTCTTTGATGTATTATGTACATGTCTTTAGACACGTGAAGATCCGGGATAGAATAGGTCTTCAGCAACCCATGCTTGCCATAAGAGACGACTATGCTTGTCGTAAAAGGCGACTAACGCGATCGGGTGGTCAGGCTCGCTGACATGATTGATGCATGTCATCGCATCCCAATTGCGTGGATCGATGTTCATGATATCAATCACTGGATTGACTGGTCCAGACTCGATTATTTGCAGACTGCCGTCATATAGCTGGAATATTGCTGAGTGCGGCGTTAAACAACAAAAGAAAGAGCTCTAGCGTTTACACCATCAATATATTTGTGGTTTTCTTCTTACTCTTTCTCGATCGCTAAATTTATTGATTTAATCGCCACTCGTCTTCAAGCATCTCACCGCCTCCGTGGTCTAGTGGTAGAGCGTCCGCCCGGAGAGCGGAAGGTCTGTGGTTCGATCCCCGATGGTCATACCAAAAGACGTTAAAATATTGTACTTGTTGTTACCCTGTCTGACGCTCGGCATGAAGGGGCTAAAGCAAGGACTTGTCGGCTCGGAGTCAGTATACTGTGTCTGAGTGGGGTATTCATGTTACAATGCGGCATGGTATCTCAGTGTGCTAGCACTATAAATCGGCATCTGTCCGGACTAGTACAAGCAGCCACACACACACACGTGCATGCACGTCGCTTTATAAGTGCAATAATCTTGGACGCGATGTTAAACCTAATTTCACCTCACCTCACCGCTTCAAGCGTCATTTGATATGGGGTAGGCTGATTGTATGCACAAATTGTGAAGAATTTATCTTGCTTCAAACCATCAGAGTGAACGTGTCACACAGATTTCAGCCGTGTATGACTGTTTCCCGTGTCTCTGTGCTGCAATATGAATTATCTATTTTCGGACTATAACTGTGTTGGGAATGCTCATTTGTTTAACTGTTCTCGCGCAACACGACATGCGATATCCAGTAAACTGGACTGAAATCAAGAATTCCAAAATAAAAAAGCTACTTCATTCCCCAGAATATATCCCAATTCTAGTAACACTCGACTCATGGGGATCGGCAACTCGCATTATGGGGCCAAGGTCATCGTGACTTGACGACGTTGATCGTTGCTAATTTTGTCAACCAACGAATCGCCTTGCGTTACATAGATTTGATTGTTCTGACGGTTTTACACACCATTCACCCGCTTGTGCCATCTGGTATTTTCCCCCTTGCTTGAAAAACGCCCATCGATGTTTTGTACAACACCCGAGTCAGAATAACCAAATGTATGATCGAGCGTTCAAATCCGAGTCTCTCTGTCAGCACCATACCCGGCTGTCTCTTTTCACCTAAGTGTTTAACGTCTAAGGCCTGTGTGACTTCAGGTTTCCCACACCTCAAGCTGACACGCCGTGATATAACTGAAATACTGTTCAAAGCGGCATTAAACCAAACTCACTCAATATTGCTTTTTTCAAGGTGAATTATTGACATCGTATATACTTATAGGGAGAATCTATAGGCAGTTGTTCTGTACAAGGCAATACAGTAAACTCTATGTCCTCTAGAGAGGGGAAGCGTTGTAATCAATACATTTTCTTTTCCTTTGAAACCAAGAAAGCTCCGGCAAAACAATGGTGGTGGTCGTTTTTCTTATGGTTTCCATCGAACGCATTAAGGCAGTAACTCTAACATTCAGACATCTCTGTTCACTTGAGAATTCTCACAAGAAGACGCTTACTTGTCTGTGTTTCTTGATGAGCAATGTGCGCTAATTATATTTTGGACCCTCCACATGCTAAAACGTAGCTGCACGCTAACCCCTAATATCGTATATCCTCTGAGCCTTATTCAACCCATCAATACACTGATAATGGTTTGAAACACATCACTACTGAACTTTTCTCTGACTTGTTACTTTCTTTCTTATTTCATTTGCATTGACATGCTCTGATGTTGGAGTTCTGTCACAATAACAGAATTGAAACATTTCACTTACTTTGAGCAGACACTGCGAATAGGCGGAATTTACGCTGGAACCGCGACACAGAGCTCATAGGACATAAACCCATGCCTCAATATTGGTTTACGTTGCTTCAGTCACACGCATTAAAAAGAGGGAACAGGGACATCCACCCCTTTTTAAGAATTCATCATGTTGACGTATAAAAAGAATATACATGTAACTAAATCATTTGGTGTCGTGTTTTGATTAAAAGTAGCAATTAATCAACTTAGGTTTGGCTAACAAACGAAGATTACTTCCTGGCGAAAGTCCCAGCTATCTGTTTTTAGTGCTGATACAAATGAGTGTAGAGTTTACACCTTTTCTAAAGTGTTTGTCCGCGGTTTTTTCAGTAGCGAGTGAAGGAGAGATGATTTAACGCTTATTTTAAACAGCATTTCGGGTGTATCAAGGTATCAGCTTAGTGTTGTTGGCATGCCGCATAAGGGGCGCATGTCTTGGATGTTTTCCTCATAAATCGAGGCGATCATTCGTGCCCAATTCGTGTTATTCCGGGACAAGCCGAATAGCAACTCGTTCCCCTTTCGTAGCCATTTTTGCAACTGGGTTCCGTCTAACGGGTATAGCTTTTAAGAATTGTCAAATTGTTGCGCAATAATTCGCATATATTTCCCCCATATATCATATATATTCAAGATGCTATTGAAAACATATCGGGTCTTACAGTATTATTCAGTATGATTGAACACATTTAACTGTATCTTGGGTATATATTTAAATGCAAGACTTGTAAAATCAAATATTATTCCTGAGGGATTCTTTGACCGAAGTACTTGAATTCATACGCACATTCTCATTGATTTGTCGTATTTTCTCACATAGCATTCATTGATAGGGGGAAGAGTCTTCTTCCGGGTTACGGAAAGGGGCGAGTGGTGACGAATGCGAGGCGTTCTGGCACAAAGCGCTTATTGTTAATTTGAATTGTGAGGTTTGGTTTTAGCGAAATTAGTGTTAAAGTTCCTTGGATTGAATTATATCCAGCATTCGTTATGTCCACGATATCGTCATATCAGGGATTCGTTATATCGGGGTTCCGTTATATCCAGGGTTCGTTATGTCCACGATATCGTCATATCAGGGATTCGTTATATCAGGGTTTCGTTATATCCAGGGTTCGTTATATCGAGCTGGACTTTGTTCAGATGTGGTGAAGTATAGCCACAACATAGTGTGAGAATGATCCATTTTCGTTACGTTACCACCAATATGTCATTCTGTCAGTTGCCTCAGTTGTAGTCTGTAACTGACCTCAATGAATAATAAAGTTGAACTCTAATTTATCATGCCTTGTGTTTTGTGTGCGAATATACTAACCACCGCCGCCTGATGACCCGCTAATACTATACCGCCGTTACCCGAATATACTAACTATGAAACCAATACGTCCATAGTATAATAACTCCAAGACCCGAGTATACTAAAAACTGAATATACTAAACACAGTTACTCGTATACGTTAACCACTATACCAATAAATAAAACGGACAAAACCCTTTCCATGGCCTTTTTTCCTTTGTTAGTTGTTAGAAGCCGCACCCAGGAATATTCCAGCTATATGACGGCGGTCTGTAAATAGTCGAGTCTGGACCAGACAATCCAGTTAGTCACATCATGAGCATCGATCCACGCAATTGGGATACGATGACATGCATCAACCAAGTCAGGTAACCTGACCACCCGATCCCATTAGTCGCCTCTTACGACAAGCATAGTCGCCTCTTTCCATAGCCACACAAAATCTCTGCAAAAGAGTGGACAATACGATTACGACTACATCATGAGCATTATGAATCACTACCAAATAGTGGTGATACCAGGTGTTCGCGAGACGGTGAACGTATCCTGCGCCAACTGCGGCAGCCGTCACAAACATACCCAAAGGAAAGTCTATTGTTCGACTGAAAAAAACACGGGTATAAGTCGAAATTGGGAATGTCATCCTTTTTGTCCCTGATGCGCGACATTTTTAAATGTCCTCCACAGGTCTACCAAAAAACATTTTGATAGCTCCGCTGATGCCTTGAATGTTGTTAACCTGCTAAGCAAAAGTCCTATGATGCTCTTTGAAACCTAGGGGCGGTCGGGTAGCCAAGTGGTTAAAACGTCAGTTCGTCACGCCGAAGGCCCGGGTTCGATTCCCGACATGGGTACAATGTGTGAAGCCCATTTCTGGTGCCCCCCCTAGAATAATGCTGAAGGAAGCGTAAAACCAAACTCACTCACTCTTTTATCCATGTAGATAAAGCCCATCTTCCCGTGGTCAGTGAGGTAACTGACTAAACTAATGTCCAAAAGAAACTTTACGCTCGAAAATGTTCTATATTTTTTTAATCATTTTTATAAATTAAAAATGGTTCATGATATGTTATTTAAACATATCCCTACTGCCATATTCGGTGGATAAAAGCGATTTTTATTTTTAATTTGTGAAATAAACGTGAATTTGCCAGAAATGAGGTTTGGCGATGAAACACGAAATGTACGTGCAAACTATCTGTATAAAACGGCTTACGCGACTCGTTACGAACACAGTTATAAAAAGCACACAGAATTATGCCTCGTTTATCAAGCACAGAGAAGGAGAGGGCCATCGGAATGTCTCAACAAGGCGCCTCCAACGCCGACATTGCCAGAAGACCGTCAGCAATTTAATTCAACGTTTACACCAGACTGGTCGGACATTGTCCAGGCCACGAAGCGGTCGACCACCCGTGACTACGCCCGCTGAAGACCGTCACATCCGGGCAACGTATTTAAGAAACCGGTTCACCACAGCGACGTCAACGGCAGCGACGGCACTGGGGGCACCGGGTCAGTCGACAGACTGTATACCGACGATTAAGGAGATACGGTATTCGAGCTTGTCGACCGTACCACGAGGTAAAACTAACACATCAACATCGACATAACCGGTTGATATGGGCCCGCCGAATTCGACGTTGCAATTGGGAAGTGCGTGACTGGAGTCGAGTGACGTTTTCTGATGAAAGCAGATTTTGTCTGTACAGAAAGGATGGCAGGGCTCGTGTATACAGACGACAGGGGGAATGTTTAGCGCCAAATTGTGTCCAACATGTTCGAGCATATGGAGGCGGTAGCGTTATGATCTGGGCTGGTATCCCATCTGCGGTGATCTGTCAACGAGGCTGGGTGTTATTCGGGGACACCTGACTGCTCAGCGATATAGGGACCACGTTCTGCAACCAGCAGTGCAGTCATATATTCAACAACAACCACGTGGTGTTTCTTTTTTAGCATGATAATGTTACGCCGCATACTGCAAGGCTAACAACCAACTTTCTGAATAACGTCAACATGCATGTCTTACACTGGCCCGCATGATCCCCAGACATGAATCCGATTGAACACATGTGGACCATCTTAACCGACAGTTGAGAAAACGAGTCGTGGCACCAACCACTGTTTAGGGGTTGGAACAATGTCTCATTGACGAATGGCAGAGAATCCCGCCTAACTTCATCCGACGTCCAACGTCATGAATGCGTCGACGTGTTGTGGCGTGTATTATGCCCAAGGTGGACACTGCTTTTAAGCTTTTTCTCACAACTGTTTTAATGTGAATTTTGTAATTTTTGACCCCACGTGTCTTTGTGTCTCAGTCAGACCGAAAGTTTATCATTGAATGAAATGAAATTTTCTGTACCTGTTGGTCAATGATTACTCTAATGAATTATATACATATTGATTTTCTACGTGCGTGTGTTGTTATTAAGCAAGTATTCAAACAGGGTGTAAAATTTCTTTTGGACAAAAGTCCAGTTTCCACCCTTCCCGATCTAGACTGGAATTATGGAGTTATATTTTGGGTGGACTAACGAGTTTATGCTTGTCCAATCAAAATCGCGTAACGAAATCGACCCCCGGTTCGTAAACTGCCGTCCAGATATCGGTCGATTGCAGGATTTGCAAAGCATGTGTACCGCCAAATCGGCGTCAATAGATATTTTCTAAATCGTTTCATGTTTTTAATCAAGGGGCTCGCGTGATTTGATGCATTTCGCGAAGTAAGATCCGTAACGGTTTCATTACAATATAGATTTTGATTATCGATCAGATCGTCTTGACCGGGCGACGCATTTTTGTTTGAAGCAAATGCAAGTGACATGTGTGAGTTGGAATTTGATTGGTCAATAGGAGAGATATAGAAGGGAAATAACTCGTAGTAGCTACTGATGGCGCTACGATCGAGCCCTGACATTCAAGCCTAGTTCAGCAAGGATGGAATCTGGACTTTTACAGTCAGTTAACTCCCTTTCCTAGGGAAGATGAGATAGAACATGCTCGATTATAACTCAAAAGTTGTTAAATGTAGACACCAAAGGCTAGAGCTGTTGGAATATTGCCCGACGTAAAGTGAAAGTTGACTGTTGGAAAGTTAAAGTCATTCCTCTTGTCGTGTCTTGTCTCTCAAGATCACTCCAATATCTTGAAAGACTAACCACCATACCACGCTTACGAAAATACAACCATTACAAGAATATACTCGTTCCGCCAACATTGCCCTTATGAACTAACCATTGATAACCGCCCGTTTATACACAATACTTATCCACTGTTTTCCAAATATACTCACCACAAATCCATCGACACCGATGTTTGGTGTATTGCTTATCTGGACTTGGAATCGAACAAACACCATCTGTTTGTAAGGTGAATGTGCAAGCCACTTTGCTACCTGAACTCTGTTTGACGGTGTTTCACTAGATCAATGCTTGTATTTGAAGTGTTTAATATATTTGCTTCCGTTCCCATAACGTCACAGGAAGTGCTATGGTGTCAACCTCGACACGACTTGCTGTTGAAAATTGTAAGAAAAACATAAGTGATGGTTTCGAAATATGTAAAACGTTGAACAGATTTGGCCTTGTCGTACATAAACATATCGTGACACGTCCTGTTAATTAAATGAAGACCATGACAGACATCCTGTTGATGAGTTGATGAGTTGATGAGTTGATAAGTTGATGAACACTCTAGCACAAAAGTGCTCTGGAGGAGTGGCTCTGGAGGAGATATTTAGATATATACAAATAGATAGATGTCTGGTCCAGACTCGATTATTTACAGACCGCCGCCATATAGCCGGAATTATTGAATATTAAACAACAAACAATTGAGTGAGTATCGTTTGACGCCGCTTTTTGCAATATTAAAGCAATATCACGGCGGGGGACACCAGAAATGGGTTTCACACATTGTACCCATGTCGGGATTCGAACCCGGGTATTCGACGTGACGAGCGAACGCTTAACCACTAGGCTACCCGACCGCCTCAAACAACAAACAAACAACATATAAAACAATTCCAAACTTGGGTACAATAGGTATAATTTCGAGTTGTAATATTGATTAAAGCTGCACGAAACCATATCCACTTACTCTAACTTGGGGATTCAAGACTATCATTGTTTATCATAAGGGGCGGTTAAATTGACCCGGTGGCCAGGCATGCGGAATTTTGTGCATTGTGCGGCTGTATACCCGGACGGCGTGGCACGTTGCTTATAATATCAATCACTGGTTTGACATGTTTTTTTAACGTAGATGACTGTGGTGATAAAAAAAACACAGTTTGTTCGTGTCGTTTGTTCCAACCTTTGTTGTTCAATCTCATTAGAATCAGATCTGATTTCTCGCTACCGCTAAACAAAGATCTGAGGACACCCCATTACGGTTCACGTCAGACCAACCCTGCTCAAACTTTGACCGATCAATGGAATGACTGACAAGAAGTCGACATTAGCCAATCAGATGGCAGCTTTCTCGTGCTTTACGGCACTAATTTCAAATTGGCGACTACGCTTCAAAACATATTTTGACAAATTCCCGATTAAAAATTTGAAACCTGAACAAAAGAACATTCTGGAATGGCTAATAGATGGTCTAGATTGTGTGGATTCAGTCGTTAAGCCAGTAACTATCGTTCGGAATACCCCGTGTTAAAGTTTTCGAGGTTGCATCATTAGAAATCACATTCCGACTGTCACTTTAATGATCTGGTAAGCGACGCTCTGATTGTTCGGATGAAAGGTCGTTCTGACATGACCCCTAATGGGATGTCCTCAGATCTTTTTGTAGCGGTTGCGAGAACTAAGATCTGTTTTTAATGAGATTGTTTGTTGTTTAGCGATTCGCTGTGCAGAGTTGCGTCCCTTGGGCACGCCAGAAACCTATGATTGTGGGTTCGAAACCCGGTTCGCCCCGATTATGTTTCAAGATTTGTCAGCACCATACCCGAAGTGGTAAACGTCTAAGACCTGCGGGGGCACGGGTGGCCCAGTCGTCTAAGGCGCCGCGATTCGCTGTGCAGAGTTGCGTCCCTTGGGCACGCCAGAAACCTATGATTGTGGGTTCGAATCCCGGTTCGCCCTGATCATGTTTCTAGGTTTGTCAGCACCATACCCGTGCTCGTGGGTTTCACCGAAGTGGTAAACGTCTGAGACCTGCATCACTTCGGGCTTTCCTCCCACATTAAGCTAACACGTCGTGATATAACTGGAATACTGTTAAAAGCGGCGTTGAACCCAACTCACTCGCTTTGTTGTTTAACGCCGGACTCAGCAATATTCCAGCTACATGACGGCAGTCTGTAAATATAAGAGTCAGGACCAGGCAATCCAGTGATTGATATCATAAGCACTGATCCACGGAATTGCGATTCGATGACATGCATCAACCAAGTCAGCAAGCCTTACTACGACAAGCATGGGTTGCTGAAGACCAATTCTAACCCGAATATTCACAGTTGGTTCAATATGTTGTTATGTAAACCGCGCAAGAGGAACAACCGTTTTAATGTTCCAAAAAACAACAATGGATATCTCCTTTGAGCTGGTTCTATAATACAGTATTTATATAACTATAATACACGGATGGTGGCGTTTCATTAATGTCATGATACGAGCTGTACCGTTCAGCTGCCGATGTAGATATATGGACACAAGGTTGAAATTAATAGATAACAACTTTAAATGTTACCGATATCAATAACAAACATCAGTTTTATTCAAATTCTGACAGAATAACATATGACACATCGGCTCAGTAAATGTAACAGCTGGCGATTGTATTACTGGATATGTGTGAATCGGTGCCATGCTTGAATCGTTGCCTGTACATCATCAAAGACAACAAGGCAAGGCTTCCAACAGGAACATCGGTTGTTGCCTGCTGGATCCCGTTGCGACATTGAGTCATCAATCATCTGTGAGCTTGGCGTATGGATGTCAAGTGGGTCTTGTTAGTGATTGCCATGTTGTCTCACGTTACATGTCGTTATCGCTGAGATTTAAAAAAGACTATATTTAAATGTGAGAGTATAGTGTTTCTGCCATAAACATCTTTGTTTCTTACAAACTATTGCTCTGAGCTTGTAACATGTTTAGTGGAAATAGTAGTAGTAGTAGTAGTAGTAGTAGTAGTAGTAGTAGTAGTAACTGATAGATTTTGCATCAAAATTTAAATACGAAATGTAGATTATACAATGAATTTAATGAGACTGTCCAACACATTGTCAGTGGATGCCCGGCATTGGCACGAACACAATATCTTAAGCGACGTGATGGTGTAGCTCGATCATTATATTACCGTCTTCGCCATATTTGTGGTTTTGACACAGAGGTCCATCAACCGTACGACCCGGAATATGTAGAGGGCGCCCGTTCATAGCCTCAGACGTATACAGGCCAACAGACCTGATCTTGTCCTTTTCGATAAATCCAATGAAATCATCTGACTTTAATTTTCTGTCCCTTTTGGCACTAATATGATTGTCAATATTGAGGAATAACATGGCAAATATGCGGACCTCGATTTCGAAATGTCACGTTTGCATCTTAAGTACCGAGTTGTCCGACTCCCCATTGTTTTCGGCGCCTTAGGTTTGGTACCTCCCAATCTGTTGACTGATATTGGGAGAGACCCGGGTGTGCTACCAGGAATACAGCCCTTCTGACAATCGGGTAATGCAGAAGGCTGCAGTGTTGGGTAGTCTTCACATTCTCCGAAATGTTGTGGGTGGGTTTGACTAGGCAGTGCTTCCAGGGAGAAGTCCCATTCGCTGTCTGGGCTGCGTGTAGAGGGGGCAGGGGCCCTGAGCTGACGATGAGCCCAACCAGCCTAGCTATTTGTAGGAAACGTGGTCGTGAAGGCAGTAGTAGAGGTTGTATTAGCAGTAGTAGTTGTAGTGAGTGTGAGGGACTGAACGTTATATTCTAGCAATATCAAAACGGAGTGCACCGAAAATGGATTTCACACAATGCACCCAAGTTGGAAAAAGAATGAGTTAACGGAACGACATATGACACGTAATTATCAACCAGGAAAAGGGGTTATTCATCTTAATTGGTGTTTCTCATCGACGGATCCGAGTGTTTGTAAACATACATACATTCGAAATTTAGCGTGAAAGTTTGAAAGTAGACCTTTAACAACTAAAACGTTGTCTCCGTGCTTTGTTTCTTTAGGTGCCGACGCCCGTCGCCGATATAAAGGTCATCTGTCAATAACAATATTAATCCTGCGACATAACGAAATCAAAATGAGAATGTCTGTTACTATTCTGAATTACCTTTAGCTTTATTCCACCAAAATAACGCAGGGGATACAAGGAGGAAGCATTAAACACCTTACACGTTTGGGGAATCAAACTCGAGATCGGTACCCCGAACCGGAACACGGCAGTTTTTTACGTCCTGTGAGTTGACGTAAAGATTATAGACGTATCGGCACTAAACCCACCTCACTCACAGAAATGAATAAGAAGCATATAAATGTGCGTAGGCCTGAACATTGTTTTTCATTTGCGTCTTTAATACAACGCAAATAACGACTGCGGAGAAACACTCATTCTTGTTGTTCAGCATATGTTTATCTGCGCAGTTTATCCAGGTAAAGGTCGGTTGGATGTTCTCTCACGTCCATTTTTAGGTAGCCCACACGCTTTACGTCAATACTCCGTGGAAGCGTGGGATCTGTGTTCCTCTAATTTCTCTGTGTGGAAAATACTGACACTCCTTGTGTTTATGTCAAAACAGTTATCATTCCGACGCCACTTACACGTTGTCGGTGAACACAACAGTGATAGGTATGGATAATTTGATAGCACACAAACATCAACCTGGAAGATAAGCCTTAGGTGCAGCATGACACTACAGTTTAGGTCGGACATCGAATGTACTCGACGGCAATCGATATGATTGGACAAACAAGCCTAAATGTCACGCAGAAAGAAGAGTGTTTTCAAATGCAATGTGGAGAAAGGTTTCTGTAAACAACAAACACCACCTTTATATATTTGATCTTTTGGGGTGATAAAGGCATTCACGACAGTTGACATAGTTGAATGTTCGCTATATCTTCTGATACATAACTGATAACAAAATATAACTATATACTATAACTATTAATGTTTAATGAGAATCGTTCTGTCCAACTGTTGAGATTTTTCTTCAAAAACAGGACCATCAATATTTGATTGTAGTAAGCCTTTGTCATAATGTTCAGGTTCGGTGGAACAAAGAAATATCAAATAATGACTTTATAACCGAGTTTAATAATATTTGTTGATGTTCTAAATGCAGATGCGTTTGTGTTTCATTTAATCTTCAACTTAACCTCTTCCGTCCCTTGTTTTAGTGATGTACAGATTCAGTGATTTTAGAAACGTTTCCACTTAAATAGCTCATGTTCAAACGCGTGAGTTGTTTTCGGAGAGAAGTTTCACTTTCAGACAGTTTGAACTTGACACTGAATACTTCGCCCAATGCATATATGGCAGACACAGTCTGCACCCCTTCCGCAACCGTTTCCAGAATGAACATTGTTCGCCCGACATGCTGGATTTTTGAAAAAATGAATTTCCGTAATCATAAGAAATCTCTGATGTAAGCAGAATCCTGTCCTATCAGTGACATCCGTCAATTACAATAGTTAGGGCAAGCCAATTGTTCACTGATGCGTCCAGTTTGGAAATGTCCCTTTACATTTCCACCATGAAAGGTTTTACTTAGGCCTTGAATGTTGTAACCTTGATCAAACACAACTTTTGAGCCAGAGTCGTATGACACTCTTTGAAATCTTCGTAGAAAGGGCATATCGATTGTAACTTAAAGGTTGTGAAATGTACACACTAAGGGCTGAAGCTGCCTTAATACTGCTGGAAATTCTGACTCGTGTGCTTAAGAAACAGATCAGTGAAAAGAGGAGCACAACTGGTGCACAAGAGGATGCCTACTGCTTGACAAAATGTCTTATCCCCAAATTTCACTGCAGATGCACGTTGCTTTCATTTGCCCTGACCCTTTGAAGGTAAAGATTGAACTGTATCTATGTTCAGTGCATTTACTGACAAAATCCCGAAGGTTTAACAGTATTAAGTCTTTTCCTTATCGTTTGGGATAGTTTTTCTTTTTCTGAAATTGAAAAGATTCAAGCAAATCCTTTGAGTTTTAAAGAATCCACATGTTATGAATTCCACTTGTCTCAAATACATTCTATAAATATAAAGAAAGTCCTCCCTTGATTGTATTAAGGATTTTGCTTAATCTTTTAGAAAGGAATTTGGTGGCACATTTGCTGGACCCAGAAATATCTCGCTCTTTGAGCGGATTTGATGGGGCTATGGAATCCAATACAAAAGAGGAATGTACACGTCTTCAGGTTGTAGAGTCAAGCCAAAGTTGATGGTGGTGAGGCGTGGATTTGGCAGCTGTCTTCCTCTGTTAACATATTGGACTTATAGGTGACAAAAAATTATGTTCTGTTGCTCCTTTCAGAGAATTAAAATTGTCAGAGACACTGACAGAAATATATCCTGTTTGTAAATAAAAGAGACAAACTCTTTCCATATTCATAAGAATTCTCTGCCTAATGCAGAGTCGAATGTCTGATTCCGAACATATCATGAGCATGTATTTATGAATCACTATAAGAATCATAAGAAATCTCTGATAAAAGCAGTCCTGCCCCACCGGTGGCACCGTCACAAAAACATGCAAAGGCAAGTCAATTGTTCACCTGAAAAAAACACAGGAACATATGGTAAAAATCAAAATAGGGAATAGCATCCGACATCATTTTTGTCACTGATACGTCAAATTTGGATGTGTCCTCCACATGTCTCCCATACACTTTTTGAAAGCTTTGCTGAGGCCTTAAATGTTATAACATTGATCAAACAACTACTGAGCAAGCGCTGTATGGCGTTATTTGAAACCTTGGTAGAAATGTCATGGTTTGTTTTACCTCAAAAGTTTTGAAATCTAGACGCATGTGGTGGAAGCTGCAGGATCGAGATAAATGGAAAGTTGACTGTTGGAAAGTTGAAGTCATCCCTCTTGCCATACAGTCTTGTGGAGAGTGTTTTGTCACTCTGAATCTGTATGCATAGATCTAAATATGGTCTCCTTTATGTCCAGTTCCGGTGGGTACGGGGGATGGTCAAAAAGTTCTAAGTTTAACAAACAAAACAAAGTGTTTTTAATTTAACATAATCTCCCTGCTTATCAATACATTTCCCATATTGATAGTAAAGCTTTTCAATTGTAGTCAGGAAGAGGTTTTCTGAAGCCACCCTGAAAAACCCACTCACGGCAGCTTTGAGGTCATCGTTGTCCTTAAAGCGCTTTCCACGAAGGTGTTCTTTCAGTTTAGGTGCCAGGTCTGGCGAGTATGGAGATTGTCGCACAGCAGCCTTTGCAAGTCGGGAGGTGTAACAAGATTGTCATGAAGTAGTAGAACTGAACTCCAGCAGTCAGCATTCCTCGCGACTTTTCTTTGATGGAATCTCTCAGACGATGAAGCAAATCAGCATAGCTGGCACCGGCAGTCGTCATTTGACTTTCTAAGTATTCAACAAAGATCACAGTCTTTGCATTCTAGAATACAGTGGCCCTATTTTGACTTGTACCATATTTTCCCGTGTGGTTTTGTCCAGAACAGTTGACTTGCCTTTGCATGTGTTTGTGACGGGTGACACCGGTGGGGCAGGAGACGCTCAGCTTTACTATGTATTTGATTCATAAACACATGCTCATGATGTAGACAGAATCGTACAATCGACTCTGTTCTGTGCAGAGATTTCTATTGGATATGGAAAGGGTTTTGTCGCTTTATTTCTTCACTAATCTAAAAGAGTTAAATTTCTTTGGTGTCGGATCAGTGGAATGGTGCCCATTACTAACCTCTGTTTGAATTTGACGAAATCCTCTTCAATTAGCTGTACATTTTCCCTGGCAATGTCAGTTCTTCTTTCTATAAAATCATAATTTGGAAACATTGGCACCCAGCGAGCAGATATGTTATTCATCTGTATGTGTTCATGAATCATAGTTTCGAAGGGTCCATGGCTTAGATCTGTGTCTTCCTCAAGTTCAGCAATGATAATACGTCTATCTGACAGTATAAGCTATTCAATCTCCTTGATTGAATCTTCAGTGATGGAAGTTGAGGGACGTGCAGACCAATAGCTAGGGTCACCATCAAGGCTTGTTCTCCCAGCTATAGCTGCCCAACGTTTAACAGTGGAATAGCTTAGCCACTTATCCCCATCAATGTGACATGCGGTCATGAATTTCTTGGGAAGAACTTTTCTCTAAAGTCAAAAACTTGATGACTGCTCGGTACGTGTTCTTTTCCATTTCTGTGTCCATTTGGACCCCCATTTGGACCGCTTAGTCAAACTTTGTATGTATACGAGGGCCGCTTATTCAAACTTTGTATGTATACGAGGGCCGCTTATTCAAACTTTGTATGTATACGAGGACCGCTTATTCAAACTGTGTATGTATACCAGGACCGCTTATTCAAACTTTGATGTTTACGAGGACCGCTTATTCAAACTTTGTATGTATACGAGGACCGCTTAATCAAACTTTGATGTATACCAGGACCGCTTATTCAAACTTTGTATGTATACCAGGACCGCTTATTCAAACGTTGTATGTATACGAGAGCCGCTTATTCAAGCTTTGTATGTATACCAGGACCGCTTATTCAAACTTTGTATATATACGAGAGCTGCTTATTCAAACTTTGTATGTATGAGTGACCCCTTAATTCCAGACTTTATATGGATGGAGTGACCTTTGATTCTAAACTTTATAGGTTGGAGTGATAAATGTTGTATGTACGGAGTGACTGATAATTCCAATCTGTGCATGTATGGAGTGACCGTTAATTTAATTTTGTACAAATATATCATTCAATCGCTGCATAAATCTTCCCACAAACACTTGAATATTAACTATATCCTTTGCAATCCATACAAAAGAAAAAAACATGTAAATAATAGATTCCTTACTTCAAACAGCCAGTTATGCAGCTGGGAATGCCGGATAGCATACAACTTCTCTCTTATTTAGTGCATGCATGGGTTAGGGGCCTGAAGTTAGCAGCAGTTCGTTATTCGTTATTCGTTATTCGTTAACGAACCCAGTGCTGGTTAGTTTTCCTTATTCAAAAGTACCGAATAGCTTAACAGTTGTTGGGCGATAGGCTATAGAGTGACACTATCTTATATTTAATAGAATTGTTGGACATCAACTGAATAACGAACCCGGTGCTGGTTTGTTATTCGTTATTTAAAAGTACCGAATAACTAAACAGCTTTTGGATGATGATGTAAGACGAGCCTGCTGTCAGATATTAAATGAGTTTCAGTGTATTTGACCACATTACTGTAGTTGTTTAATATACAGCTTTCGAATAACGAACCCGGTGCTGGATTGTTTTTCGTTATTTGAAAAACGAATAACGAATCCACTGGAAATACGGTATCTTATATTTCTTATACCAAGTCTGAATAACGAACCCGGTGCTGGCTTGTTTTTCGTTATTCGAAAAACGAATAACGAATAACGTACCCGCTGCTAACTTCAGGCCCCAACATGGGTTGACCGCTAATTTCAAACTGTGTATGTGTTGAGTGATTTTCAAACGTTTTATACTCAGGAAGAACAATCCCAGGTGAAGGTGATTTCTGACAAAACTTTGACTCGTGTACATGTGTTCTGTATTGGTGTTGGAGAGAGGCTGGTGGTAAAGTTACGACGCTTTGGTGACGGATGAGTCCAGGCTATTTATCAACATGGAGATGTAATTAGTGGATTATTGAGGAGTTCAGAGGGTATTCAAAATTTGATGTCAGACAATAAGTATCAACAAACATGTCATTTAAAAAATACAAACATACCCCTACCTACCTACCTACCTACCTACCTACCTACCTACCTACCCACCTGCATGCATACATACATACATACATACATGCATACATACATACATACATACATACATACATACATACATACATACATACATACATACATACATACATGTACACTAAAGTGCATACATACATACATACATACATACATACATACATACATACATACATACATACATACATACATACATACATACATGTACACTAAAGTGCATACATACATACATACATACATACATACATACATACATACATACATACATACATACATACATGTACACTAAAGTGCATACATACATACATACATACATACATACATACATACATACATACATACATACATACATACCCGTCCACCCGTTCACACCCATTAGTATGTACATATGTCACGTCAAACGTGCAGGGCCGTCATAGGGCCGTCGTTATATAGGGTATCCGTACCGCGCCCTCCTTAGATCTTCAACTTTCTTTAATCCAGGCCTCGTAATGCCCGGAGCTTTCGTGGAGCTAAAGAGCAAGGGTTAGCGATGTCATAATACTATTGCCACAGACATTATGTGTCGAGGACGTTGCAAGCTGTTTACCGACGACGCTGAAACAGACATGTGTAGTTACCGACAAACTTCCACACAACAGAGAACTATATAAAAATGTTAGGTTAAAGTGTTCCCGTGATCTAGGTTAATTAATCACTGAAGGTGGAGGGCCACACTCCCCATCCAACAGCAGACAGCATACAGACATGGCGACGCAATCGATCTGCTTCGTCTTAAGACTTTTTTAAGTCTGTACATATCGCGGCCGCAGCAGCTTGTTGTCGGCTGTTTTATTGATCAGCAATGGCGGGCCTCAGAACATTGCCCTTTCGGGTTCATTTAGTGCAAATCGTCACTGCCGCAGAATGTTTATCGATTAATTCCCAGAATGAGGTCACTTGTAAACTTGCGACCTAGTAATGTCAAAGGAAGAATCTGATTTGGGTTTTTGGATGACCAACTTTGTAGAAATCACATTGAATCTTGGTATCTTGATAGCTGGAACCGTCTTCTGACGTGTTCATCAGTACAATATGATCTTATGCATTTGCAACGTGCAACGCATATTTTATTTTAAATTTCAATTCCAGACGTCATACATGCATTCATGCTGCTGCGTCAGCATAATTGTACATGCAGAAGAAAGTCGGCGACAATAAAAAGAAAAAGCAGTGTCATTTGTTTTATCTTAATTTTCCAAACACATAAGATGTTTAAAAATGAATAAATTTCTAAATTTGAAGTCTAGCATTTCCGGTAAGGAACGTAAATCGCTACGGAAACGTCCAAAATGAGGGACAGGTTACAAAGAGCGCGAGGTGCTGGACAGGGCAGTTTTACCAGGATCCTATGATCAACGGTTCGAATCCGCTCCAACTAAGATACTTTGTCCGCACCAAACACGTCTACGACCTTCATCACCATGAGCTTCTCTCCAACATATAAAAATAATAATAATCCGCTCCAACTAAGATAGTTTGTCCCCACCAAACACGTCTACGACCTTCGTCACCATGAGCTTCTCTCCAACATATAATAATAATAATAATAATAATAATAATATTATTATTATTATAATCCATTTATATGCACTGTAATCCAATCATAAGCATGCTCTAAGCGCTTAGACATGTATTACCCCGGTCAGTGGATCAGTGCGAACTCAACAATCTTTCTCAGCTCCCTAGGAAGTATACAAACCTGTTAGGCGCTAGAAGGTAAACAACCGGTCATCCTACCGGGTACCCATTCACTGCTGGGTGAACAGAGGCACAATTTGAACAAAGTCACTTGTTCAAGGAGACAACATAAGAGGGTGAGTTTGGTTTAACTCTGCGTTAAGCACTATTTCAGTTATATGACGGCGTGTCAGCTTGATGTGGGGAAGCCCAAAGCGATGCAGTTGTTAGATATTACCACTTTGGTGAAACCCACGAGCACGACTGTTGTGTTGATAAACCTGGATGTATAACAGATTCAGGGCATTCGAACCCATGGTCACACGTTTCAACGAATTGCGGCGCCTTAGATGACGGGGCCATTTTATAGCAGACATAATGTGATGTAACAACAGCAGTTAACAACGCACTTATTCTAATGGCATTGTGAATTCATCACTTATTCTCCACACTTATACACTTTTCTTAATTACACAGGCGTTTATAAATACATTTTATGACGTAAACGACACTGATGACGAGACTGCTTATTTTCAGCTGACATTAAACAGTGTAGTCTAGTGCTATATTCGGGTCAGGTGGCAGTTCTGCCACGTTTAATTCGATCCCTTCAAACACCATTTGGTTTGTCTGCTTCCAGCACTAAATTGTATTATGTATACTCGCGGGAACTCCTGTACACCATAAAAATCCCATTAAAATACAAATACCCTGGATTTTTTTAGAATCATGCATGATAAACACATGTACAAAAACATTGTCATGGTTATACTCTAGATGACCCAGGAATTGCCCGTGCATCCCGGTCGCTGCATGCACAGAATCGAACGAGTAAGATGTTCGTCACACATTCACAGTCCACGTGGAACAGAGTCAATTCAAACACAAGTGAAGGTGAAATGGGGTTTAACGTCGCGTCCAAGATTATTGCATGCGACGTGCATGCACGTGTGTGTGTGTGTATGTGTGTGTGTGTGTGTGTGTGTGTGTGGTCGCTTGTACTAGGCCGGAATGATGACGATTTATAGTGCTAGCCCACCGAGATACCATGCCGCAGTTTAACATGAATATCCCACAGTATACTGACTCCGAGTCGACAAGTCCTTATTTTAGCCCCTTAATGTCGAGCGCCAGACTGGGTAACAACAAGTACCATATTTTAACGTCTTTTGGTATGACGCGGCCGGGGATCGAACCCCGGACCTTCCGCTCCCCGGGCGGACGCTCTACCGCCAGACCACGAAGGCGGTCTCAAACATAGAGTAAATCGTTAAGGATTTTAACTGTGAAAAGCAACTCCGTTGACGGACAAACCTCGTTGACGTTTTGCCTAGCCTACTGAAAATGTATCGCAAATTGAACAATTGCGTGCAATTGGAATGTTTAAACCGAAATTGCACAAAATGATGTTGCTTGGCGTTTTGGTGTTCTTCGTAAAACTATATGGTCACTCTGGCAACAGACTGGAAACAGACGTCCATGGGTAACGTCACGTCGGCAAGATAATAATATCTGTCTTGTTCACCTGCGAAATCGGTTTCAGACTGCAACTTTGACAGCACGCATTATCCCTAGCTTACGCCCGATTAGTACTGTGAGAAATCGATTACGAGCGCACAACACCCGACCGCGACGTCCAGCTGTACGTCCAGTGTTGCCGCCACGTCATCGAACTGCACGCCCGGCATGCATTCGTCACCACTCGCCCCTTTCCGTAACCTTGTTCGGCTTGTCCCGGAATAACACGCGTTGGTCACGAATGGCCCGGCATGGTCCAGACATCATCCGAGGCTCAGGTTACAAGACTGGAGGTCAGTCCTGCTCACAGATGAGTATAGGTTTCATCTTGACAGCAGTGATGGCCGTCAGTGTGTTTATCGACGTCGGGTGGAATGGTAATCTGACGCATGTGTTGTTCAACGTTCTGCAGTCGATGGTGGGAGATTGGGAGGTATGTCTGCACATCACTGACAGCTCTAGTGTTCATCGATGGCAATTTGACAGGTGTGCAGTACCGTGATGAAGGTGTCCATCCTCACCTTCTTCCGTTGCTGCGGACCCATGGACGTCCAACACTTTACAGCAGGACAATGTACGCCCTCGCGCCCTCAGACTTTACTGGACAATAGCATCCCCATATTCCCTTGGCCAGACTGAAAATTGACCCAACACCACTTTCAGCCTCAGGTGTCTGTTTGTTTGTTGTATCGCCGCACTCAGCAATATTCCAGCTTTATGACGGCGGTCTGTAAATAATCCAGTCGACCAGACAATCGAGTGATTGACATCATGATCATCGATCCACATAATTGGGATACGATGACATGCATCAACCAAGTCAGCGAGCCTGACCACCCGATCACGGAAGTCGCCTTTTACGACAAGCATAGACACCTGTTACGACAAGCATAGACACCTGTTACGACAAGCATAGACACCTGTTACGACAAGCATGGGTTGCTGAAGACCTATTCTACCCCTTACAAAATCGTTCTTTGTTTGAGTTTATTTATTATGTCAGTGATGCACAGGAACGTTTACCCCCCAGTATATATCAATAAATCAGTTAATGATTACACGGCTAATCATACAGACACGTGTCTGAGGTTCACATACAGTACGAATTACAACGTCTAAGCCTTGACTGGTAATAGACTCCAGACTATCAAGCACAGTAACGTTTTAAGCTTCGCTTCGAATATGTTACTGCAATACGTTGATGATAATGATTATATATAGGGAATGAACTGACGTATAGCAACACGTAAGTAGCGCCACGGTTTGGGAGAATTTCAAGATTGCGTGCAGGTTCGTAATAGGATCATGCTTTACCAAGCCAGCAAATTCCTTTATATCCGATAAATTGCATTTTATGTAGTACAATATCGCCAGAGATTCGCAACGAACGCATTCACTCGGAGAAAATGCCAGTGCGTACTAAGGAATCCCATGTTGTCAAGATTGCGTGTTCGTAATCAGTAATGAAGTCATAAGCTGTGTCGGGGCACAGATGGTTCATTCGTTTCAGGCGCAGTGCACTTCGTTGTGCAGAGTTGCGTCCCTTAGGCGTGTTAGGATCCGGTGATCGTGGATTCGAGTCCCTGTTCGGCCTAAACCAATATCAGCACCATCTCCGTGCTCTTTGGTTTCGCCAAAGTAATACAACGTCACTTTGGGTTTTCCTCCAACATCAAGCTGACACGCCGTGATGTGATAGAAATACTGTGTGAGAGAGAGAGAGAGAGAGAGAGAGAGAGAGAGACAGACAGACAGACAGACAGACAGACAGACAGAGAGAGAGAGAACTGGAATTATGTGTGTAGCACTTATAAAGCGACGTGTGTGTGTGTGTGTGTGTGTGTGTGTGTGTGTGTGTGTGTGTGTGTGTGTTATAGCGTGCCCCAGTCGGGACTGATGCCCACTGAGACACCATGGTGCAGTTTAACACGAATGCCCCACAGTATACTGACTGCGAACCGACCAGTCCTTGTTTAAGCCCCTTAATACCGAGCGCCAGACAGGGTAACAAGAAGTACCAACTTTTAACATCTTTTGGTATGACGCGGCCGGGGATCGTACTGGTCTGACACAGCTCTTCGATTTAAAGTAGAGAGAGAGAGAGAGAGAGAGAGAGAGAGAGAGAGAGAGGGAGAGAGAGAAGGAGAGGGAGAGGGAGAGAGAGAAGGAGAGGGAGAGGGAGAGAGAGGGGGGAAGGGAGAGAGAGAGAGGGGGGAAAGAGAGAGGGGAGGGAGAGAAATAGAGGGAGAGAGAGGGGGAGAGAGATTTTGTATGGAGACTAGCTATTTTTTCAGCTACATCTGCAAAACCAAATGTATTTGTATGCTTTATTTATTTAAGTAAGCCTAAATATTTGTTGACAAAGTACAGCTTGCAGCAATGTATTTTCTTTTTTTAACAGCAAGCACAGTTATTTTGTATCAAAGTATCTTTCGGGGACTATTTGCTTTTACATATAATCTCATCCCCCACCTACACAGAATATAAAACGGTCGGTTTCTAAATTTAGTTTCCCCAGATTCGATCTTTTACTGGTCGCCCTGATGTAGTTGGAATACTTCTGACTGCGGCATAAACAACAAGTCAACCAAATCTTATACAAACTATACAAGATTAAACAAATCGAAATTTGCAAATCGAGGTGGAAAATATAAAACGTCAACGCCTTAGAATAATAGTCTCAATTACCTGCCGATTCCAATAGGCCTTAAAGGCCAAGTAGCAGTAGCATCCGTCACTCACACAATTTGCATAATAACATGAAGCCGAATCGTTTAAGGAAGCTGAGATCTGATTGGCTCAAAAACACGAATCCTTCATTCAGATTAAGTGGTCAAAGTTCGCTGAGTGCCTACCTGATATATGATATGTTTTTGGGGTTTTTTTTCTTTGCTTGTTGTTTAACGCCGAATTCAGCAATATTCCAGCTATATGATGGCGGTCTGCAAATAATGACGTCTGGACCACATAATCTAGTGATTGACATCATGAGCATCGATCAACGCAATTTGGATACTATGACATGCATCAACAAAATCAGCGAGCCTGACCACCCGATCCCGTTAGTCGCCTCCTACGACAAGCATGGGTTGCTGAAGACCTATTCTAACCCGAATCTACACTGGTTACATGATACATGACTTCGCCCTTGTTTTACGAGGGAGTGTTGAAGGTAACAGGAAAAAAGAAAAGTATTTATTTCGTATTAGAAATTGCATATTGAACACATGGGAAAAAGAGCTAATCTCTTTCCCGGTGGAACACTTGATCACGCAGGAACTGTCAAGAAGGCATGAATCTTTTGTTCATAAACACAATGACTGCGCCAAATGTCAACGTCTGTCTCTTACTCTTTGGCTTCTACTCATAAATACGCCATCGTGTCATGTAAACATATTTGTTTAAATATAACACGTCAACACCGGAGAATAGCCAATCTGGGATAGCCACCGAAGCAGATTCCATTGGGCGCAAAAGGACAACAGCGGTTAAAAATTTATGAATGGGTCACTGAAGATCCGTGATGACAACACGTATTTGAAGACTCAGTACTTCTGAAAAGGCGACCAAACAGACATATCGATTAGTATGCACTGTCGCATACACGTGGGTTATCGTAGTCTTCAGGCATAAAGGGATCCAAGATCATGTTCGTGATAATCACGCAGCATACAAAAACCTACACGAACTTGTATAGACGTATCGAAAAAAACGATCTACCACTGCATTCAATGTTATTTACAGTTCATACTACCCATTTCGATATTCCATCAAATGGCCATTTGTGATAGAAGCATAAACGTGTGAAGGCTTGCATTGTGTTTGGAAAGTTATACCTCCATAATACCAGCCCAGTTCGGCAAGGGTGGAAACTGGACTTTTATAGTCAGTTAACTCACTTGCCTCGGGAAGATGACCAGTTGGCTACCCCGGCAAACCTAATTCAAATTCATTCAAACCCAACGTTTATCTTTAATCTAATATTGTAAACTGAGGGGCAAAAGAAACCATACCTCTCAGTTGATTTAATCAATATGTTTGATTCTCAATTGAAAATATATTACGTTAGCGATATAATACCCAAATAGTTATTTGTATTGGCGCTCAATCAGCACTCAAAGAATACTTCTACATGTTTTGTTATAATGTTTTTCAATATAATTTGAATTAAAACTTTTGAATATAAAAAACAATCGTATAATACACAACTGTTGATGTGTATCTTAGACATCCTAACTTTAAAAATCAAAAACTTTGTTTTTTTCGGCACAAATTTACAACATTTAAAAACTGGTAGGGATCATGATCATGTTACGCCCCGACATGGCTGAAATATTGCCGATGTGACGTTTCATTTTAACTCACTCAAACATGTGGTTGCATATTTATTTCTTACCCCAGTCTTCAATGAACCCATTTAATTTTAGGCAAACATATGAATGCATAGATTACTTTTTTACAAAACCGTTGCAGGCATGAGTGATGGTAAAATAGACAATCAAATTTAACAACAGTTTTTTTTCCAACTTTCAATAACATGAAAAAACAAATTCAGTATGCTGTCTTTTGCCTCTCAGTTTAAAATGTATATCTTTCTGATAACATTAATGACAAAAATGTCATTTATACAATATCTCAGGTCGAGAGTAGTCGTTAATAAGCCTTGAACTAGTTTTAAAATGATCACCTTACCGTGGAGTAAAGTCCACCTTTGAAAGGGCATATGCTATCAGAAATATTAAATTCGGGGCCTAAAGTGCAATTATCTAGTTCAGCTTAGAAATTACTCAGTGCCATAATTTTCAATGGAATTAGAAAAGTCATTGCTTATATTCAAATGAAATAAGCCCTTTAGACACATGTCATTCTTAACCGAGCAAACATTTGAGGGAGTCAAAAGCACAAAAAAGCACTAGCGTAGAAATCTAATAAATGATTATAATGATGATACTAAAAAGGGGGTAAACTCGTGTATGCTCAAAGCGGAAAACCATTATTACCAGATCAATGATCAGTGGGTACTAGATTTTCATTCTCAGCTCCCTGTGGAGCATACAACCCAAGCTGTCTTATGAGGCGTAGAAGGTTATCAGACACATTACCATCTCAGCCTACCGCGTACCCCATTCACTGCTGAGTGGACAGGGGCACTTGTCTGGGGCGACAACACATGTGGCACGTGCTTTAGTGTTTGTGTATATGTAAGTGCGTGTGTTCTGTTGAATTCCATGTTGTATAACCAAGATCTATGTAAGATGTCATACATACTGTATTTAGATTCCTCCATGGCTGTTTTTTTTCCGTCTTTTTACGTGATAGAAATAATGATGTTTGTTTGTTTGTGAGTTGTTAAACGCCGCACTTTGCAATATTCCAGCTATATGAAGGCGGTCTGTAAATAATCGAGACTGGAACAGACAATCCAGTGATTGACATCATGAGCATCGATCCACGCAATTTGGATACGATGACATTCATCAACCAAGTCAGCGAACCTGACCACCCGATCCCGTTAGTCGCCTCTTACGACAAGCTGAAGACCTATTCTACCCCGGATCTTCACAGGTCATACTGATGTCATCACCTCTTAGTCATAAGCATTGTACTTTGCTCATTGTGTAATTATTGTCTGTTTATATTATGTGTACTTGGGTCGTATTATAATAACAAAGGGGCACAGGTGGTCTAAGGCGCGCGAGAGGGGGGGGGGGGGGGTTGCGGGGGCGCCTATGAAACCTATGATCGTGGGTTGAAATCCCGGTTCGCCCCCATTATGTTTCTACCTTTGTCCGCACAATACCCCTGCTCGTGTGTTTTTTACCAAGGTCTGAGACCTGCATCACTTTGGGCTTCCTCCCACATTAAGCTGACACGTCGTGATATAACTGAATATTGTAAGCAGCGTTTAACCCAACTCACTCACTCACTCGTTCACTCACTCACGCACCGAGGCGCCGAAACATATAATCATGGGTGTGAACCCCGGTCGCCCTGATTGTGTTTTCAGGTTTGTTAGATCTATACCCGTGCTCGTGGGGTTCACAAAACCTGCATCACTTCGGGCTTCCCTCCCACATTAAACTGACACGCCGTGATGTAACTGAAATACTGTTCAAAGCAGCGTTAAACCCACTCGTATATGATTGAAAGGCTCACTTCGCTGCTCTTAGTATTGAAACTTACTTCAATTCCACATCCTCTCAAGACCAGTGACCTCATGAAAAGAAACGAACCAATATTAGCCAGGAAATATTTGATAGCATGTATTAAATTGGGATGCGACCGACGTCATAGCGGTAAAAGACTGTATAATCGACTATCAACCCATAACATTCAACAGAAGAACCGTTTCAAAATGACATGAGCGTTTGAATCGATAAAAGCCATGTTTGATAGTCATGGGGTTTTCTGGAGTGAAACCAGTAGATGATGAGGTTACTCTCAATGTTTACGTCTCTCGGTCTATCTGTTCAATGAATAATCAACAGATGGGCATGAGACGAGATACTGCCGGTAATATCCGTCGATATTCAATAAAAAAATGTTTCTTCATTCCCGTTGAAATGAAAGCCGGGATAGAAATGTATTCCTGGATAAAAAAAACAGAGTGATATGTGGATTCGATTCTAGCAACTGGTCACGATGAGCTTCCGATCTTGTCATAACCATACTGGAATCTTACGTGAGGTAGCACTTATATAGCGACGTGTGTGTGTGTGTGTGTGCGTGCGTGCGTGCGTGCGTGCGTGCGTGCGTGCGTGTGTGTGTGTGTGTGCGTGCGCGCGTGTGTGTGTGTGTGTGTGCCCACTGAAACACCATGATGCAGTTGAACACGAATGTGTTAGGATCCGGTGATCGTGGATTCAAGTCTCCGTGCTCTTTGGTTTCACCAAAGTAATATAACGTCACTTTGGGGTTACTCCAACATCAAGCTGACACGCCGTGATATGATAATACTGTGAGCGAGAGAGGGAGAGAGAGAGGGAGAGAGAGAGAGGGAGAGAGAGACACACACAGAGAGGGACAGAGAGACACAGAGAGAGAACTGGGATTGTATGTGTGTCTGTCTGCTTGTCCTTGTCCGGACTGATGCTGACTGAGACAGCATGATGCAGCTTAACACGAATGCCCCACAATATACTGACTCCGAACCGACCAGTCCTTGTTTTAGCCCCTTAATACCGACCGCAAGACAGGGCAACAAGAGGTACCATCTTTTAAGATCCTTTGGTATGACGCGGTCAGGGATCGTAGAGAGAGAGCTTGCAGCAATGTATTTTCTTTTTATCAACAGTAAGCAGTTATTTTTTTCAAAGCATTTTCGGGGACTATTTTTTTACATATAATCTCAGCCCCCACCCACACAGAATATAAAACGCTCGGTCTCTAAATGTAGTTTCCCCAGACTCGATCTTTTACAGGTCGCCGTGATGTAGTTGGAATATTGGAGAATTTGGACTTTGGTCTTTGGGAGCGGCTAAACACTAATTGTTCACAGCACATCGTCATTAAAGTCTCTCCATCAGGATGCGACACACCAACGATAGGAGGTCAACTGAACCTTTTTTTCATTATCGAATCATTGTGGAGCGAACGAAGAAGTCGGGCGGTACATCTGAGTTCTGTATATCGAAAATGACTTGATTCGGAATAATAACGGCATCCATCAGATTAAAACGTTTGTGCTATATATTCTATCAAAAAAGTAGGGATTCATGAAATATAAATGTAAATACGAAGTATGAGAACAAAGATAACTGTTGACTACAAACAGCCCATGCCTGTTACACTTAACACCAAAACACATGTTGTTTGCATGTGTCTCGCTCAGTAGCGCCAGACGTGCGTGGGGTGTCATTCCTGATTGCAATACTTTCAAGAAAAGTCGATTAATCTCTGTGGACCATTATTTCTATCAATCCTATCAATCCTGCTTATCATACAGTTGTGATTTACCTAATTACATTCATTGTTCCTGTATACAACAGTCGGAACGCCTACGGGCTGTTGTCACGCTGCAAACTGGCAGAAGTCAGCGTTCAGTGGCCAATACATAATACTGTTTCAGTCAGCAGACTATGGAACAGATACAAGAAGCCCAAAAAGGTTGACGATCGACCCCGTTCAGGGCGTCCCGGGTCAACGACAAGAGTACAGGATCAATTGATCTGAAACCTGGCTCTATTCGATCGAGCTCGAACGGCGAATTACGTCAAACTTTTATCAGGATACTGTACGAGTTTTGGGTCGGGCGATTAGAAACCGACTACATGCAGCTTATCCCCATGCTCGACGGCCACGTGTTGTGCCGCCCCTTACAAATCATCTTATTGCAAACAGACGTCAATGGTGTACACAACGTCGAAATTAGGTTAACCGTCACGTGGCTTGTTTCCAGTTGAGTCTCGTTTTGCTTTGCCCTTCCTTGATAGGCGTGATTGTGTCTGGCGACCTTGAAATGAACGTCAAGCCAATGTCAACCTGAGACATCATGGCAGATTAGGCGGTGGATCGGTTATGGTGTGGAGTGGCATCACTTTGACTGACTGAACCCCACTCCATGGTGTGCAAGGAAGGGTCACTGGACGGTACTATCGCGACAACATACTGACACCTTTTGTTGTCCCGTTAGCAAGGCGAGCGGGCCGTCGTTTTGTCTTTCAGGATGACAATGCCCGTGCTCACAGTGCAAGAATCATCAATGATCACCTCCAGAAGCCCAACATCTATAAAATGCCATGGCCAGCAATAAGTCCAAATCTTTTCCCAATTGAACACGTCTGCGACATGATAGGGAGACGTGTGCGTCAACATCATAGGCCGCCGACCACGTTGGCTGACTGGCGAGTGGGACAGACTCCCTCAAATCGCTATTGGGAGCCCCATACGCAATATGCCTCGTCGAGTTTGTCAAATCGGTATTACGCACTGTTGATCCAGGGGCGGTCGGGTAGCCTAGTGGTTAAAGCTTTCGCTAGTCACGACGAAACCCCGGGTTCGATTCCCGACATGGGAACAAGGTGTCCCCCGCCTTGATAGTGCTGGAATATTGCTAAAAGCGGCGTAAAAAACCATACTCACTCACTCACTCACTGTTGATCAAAAACCGTCAACTTTAAAATTGTCAATCTTAATCCTAGAGTCCTTCAAAAGTGTTGGCTATAATAACATCTACTGTCATTCTTCACTACCGGTTCTAAAATGTTTTGAACCATGTGTTATACAAGTTTGGGAATATTAAGTTATTTCCGAGCATCCCCAGCTCTTTTGAAGAATATACGTTGTTCGTACTTTATGCCCTATGTTGTCTGACCACCATGGCATCTATGTACAATCAAAAGGGTGTAGGTATCGAGCTAACGTCTGTCCTTTGGGGAAACACGTGGTCCCGTGAACGCACAGGTCACAAATCAGGCGGTGGCGGAGAGGAGATGGATGGGTGACTGTGTTCAGACGCTTCACTCCTGAACGTCTCCATGGCAACGATCTTACCCCGCACTTAAAACACATGAAACAAGTGATATAAGTGGGTAGAACTAAAAAATGCTTGCATATACCAATGATAAAACTATTTGTATACAAAAGGACATGTAAAACGGTGTCTTTTAGACCGCAATTTGTCCGATGTACCGTATTTTTTATTATGTGTTTTATCACATGTTTTCAGATTAGTCTACACATGACACAATAATAAAGTATTATTGTTAGGATTTAAATTATTAACCCGACACGACCGAGTTCAATTTTGACAAATTATTGTTTTGTGTGGGATAAAAACGTACATGATCACTCAGCTTTTTTATTTATCTGTTTCAAATCAAAGTGTGTACATTATTTATGTAAGCACGGAATAATCTGTCTTCAAAAACGTCCGTCACGTTATACGAACGACAGAGTTGTCTGAGGCAAGATGTATGTAGCGGAATAAGGGCGTGTGGACCGGAGTGACAATATGGTGTGTCTGGGGGCTCTTGCTTGTACCAGGTACGCTTGTGCAGATTCCACTGACAGACATATTTCCCGTTAATAGCGAAAATGGAAACCCTTTATGTAAAGTCAACGCAAAGAGCAGAGTTTATATGCATCATACAACACTACGTGTGTCAGAAAGATCGATAGTCTGCGATATATCGTTATCGCATTACGTTCGTCTGTACTACATATTGAGTACATAGGTCCTGGAACGTTTCAAGGTGTTCACGCAATGATTATGAATCATCACGAAACGTGAATCATTAACAATAAAACCATTTTTGATTTCCTGTTTTGCTTCTATGAAATAATAACGCACTACTGCCTAATCTGTCTTATAATGAAAACCTTTGCACTTATGAAACCTGTCCTTTAGCGGTAAACTTTCAGAAGGATGTATGGTAGTCATGTGGATGACGTACCAAATTTGAGGCATCAGCGACAAAAATTATGTCCGATTCAATTCCCTGTTTTTATGTGAACAATTGACTTGCTTTTGCATGTGTCTGTGACGGGTATCACCTGTGGGATATGATACTCTTATCTTTTCGCGAACACCTGGTATCATCACCCTTTGATAGTTATTCATGGACGTGTGCTCATGATATGGTCGGAATTGTACAATCAACTCTGTTTTTGGAAGATATTTCGTATTAATATGGAAAGGGTTTCATTTTGGTCCTTTTATTAACTTGGAACAAACTTACATACTGTAGGTTTGATATATGTGTAGATGCATTTTATGAATACAATGTGAACAAAATACGTGAGACATTGTTGGTTTCTTTTATCATTTCGAACACATAACGTGAGTGAGTATGGTTTTACGCCGCTTTTAGCAATATCACGACGGGAGACACCAGAAATGTGCTTCACACATTTACCCATGTGGGGAATCGAACCATGGTCTTCGGAGTGTCGATCGAACGCCCATAGACATAACGTACGTGCATGTAGGTTGCTCGAGTGAAGAGTGCTTTACTTCTTTGTCAACTTAACCATACACCTGGTGTGAGTAAGTGAGTTAAAACTTAATGTCACATCGGCAATATTTCAGCCATATCGTCACGTGAAGTCATACATTAATTATAAATACATTAAGACTAATTAAACCTGTCGTCGGTGGGCAGTAATACAACTAGAGTATCACAGATGTGTACTTAAAACTAGCACGTAACCATAAAACATGACTATTTATAAAAAAACATTATAAAAAACGGGCTATAGAGCACCAGCAACCAAAGTTTGGCCACCATGCCAGGGACCATTAGGACTTACAGTACCTGCTGCCTGCATGCATCTTCCCGAGGCAAGAGGTGACTTTAAAAGGCCAGTTTCCACCCTTGCCTAGGCTGGAATTCCTGGGCTCGATCGTAGCGCCACCAGTGGTTATTATGAGTTATGTCACTTCTGAGCCTCTCCTATGGACCAATCCCATCCCATCACTTGCATTTGGTTCAAACAAAATGGCGGCGCCCGGTCAAGACGATCTGATCGATAATCAAGATCTATATTGTGATAAAACGGGTCTAACATCGCGAAGTGCATCAAATCACGCGACCACCTTGATTAAAAACATGAAAAGGTTTCGAAAATATCTGTTGACAATGAGTTGGCGGTGCACATGTTTTGCAAATCCTGCAATCGACCGAAATCTGCACGACAGTTTACGAACCGGATTTCGATTTCGGTGCGCGATTTTGATTGGACTATGCATAGACTCGTTTGTCCAGCCAAAATGTACCTCCATAATACCAGCCTAGTTCGGGAAGGGTGGAAACTGGACTTTTATAGTCAGTTAACTCATTTGACTCTGGAAGATGCCTGCATGGTACCCCGACAGGATCTACACCATCTTTAGTCAATGATCATTATTGACAATGTGTAGCCGGAGATTAAGACAAACAGATATTCTGCAATTAAGACCCTGGCAGACATATAAATATTTTTTATTTTACACCTGGCAAAAGGTTCAGCGCCGCTTCTGTATATTTCAAAAGAAGTTGTCAGTTTAAAATTCGTATTCTGTCTTATTATTCCGAGGAAACACAATTGTTTTCTTACACAAAGTGACATGCTCACAAACAGACACATAAACTGATTATCCAAAGGCATGTTTTGTAACTATGGCAATAAAAGGACTCCAACTAGATAATAGAGACTTCATGGAGTACATTTCTGATTATAATTTCGTCGGACTTGTGTGGAAACAAGGTCACAGCAACCAGACTGTTCACATGTATTTCTAACCTTTGACGTAAAGCACAAGTTGGGTAGAGTTTGAGTGGGTCACAGCATTAGTTAAAAAAACAATTAGTTATATTATCATCTCAATGTATAAACGCACTTTAGATATATTTTAATGCGTGATAAATCATTATCCTATATAAATAGAGGTTATCACGCGAGTGTGTTTGGGGATGGTAAATATCCTGCATTAGGAATAAACATTGTATTTAGCTAGCCTTGGCGAGCTAAATACATAGTGTTTATTCCTAATACAGGATATTTACCATCCCCAAACACACAAGCGTGATAACCTCTTTATCATATAATGTCATTCTTTAGTTCTGTGCTTAAAAATCGCTTTCCCTCTCTCACAAACATAATCGAAACATTGCGAGTTTTCCTGCAATGCGCGCATTAATATTTATTACGTCAGAGGGTAAGTGACGTGTCAGTCGGACAGTGACAGTAGGCAATATAGTTCCAAATGAAATCTATTTCTTATACAGTGGCGAAGCAACATAAACGCAAAACAACAATTGTTTTTAATTGCCTTTTGCGGCAATCCATCTGTCTGTTCGCTAGAGTAACTACCCTTTGTCAAAGGGAAGCTACTCTAACCCTAGTCTCTGAGACGTCACGGCCACGGTCAGACCTTGTTGACAGTCGGTCTGTCCTGTCATAACGTTAAGAAGTGTAGTCAGATGTACACACAGCGACAAAACGCAACAAGGTAACAATTCACATATATTTCGGCCAAATCCAACTATTTTAATTTGTGGTGAAGGTTTCAAGCCGCAGAGGTCTACAAGCACAGATATGGCTCCTGATCCCGCTTGGCTAGGCCTCGTGCCCTCGCAAAATTGTTTCGAAATTTATATCTCCAAAGTTGCCCAAACTTATAAAATGCCTTATCTACGTCACAGCTAGACACGGATTTTCAGTATATTAGACTGTTCTTTTGATAATGATAGCAATTATCCCTGTAGTTTATCCAGATTGCCGATGGTTAACTCTGACTCGATTCCCGAATGACGAGGGCGACGCCATGTTTGTTTATAAACAGTGAAAGTAGTCCCTACTTGACCTTTGATATTTGCATCTCTATCCGCATATGACCCCAACGGATATCATTTTTATCCGTTGGCTTTATCCTGCCGAGAAACCTACCCGTTATATGATAAATATATATACACATTCTACTCGTGTGTTGTTATACCTCCGAAGTCTTCGCCATTTTAGACAACCAGATTGAAATGGTATACATCGCTTAGAAAGATATCATTTAAGACCTATTGTCAAACTATAAGAACAATCTTTGCATCATATTAGAAGACTTGAGGAACATGAACTGTTTCCATTGATGTTTGCTGCTCATGTTATTTGTATTTCTGCAGAGTAAGTGAGCTACAAAAGCAACTGAATATCCCAGGTGATCATTGTTCAGCATCGAAGTTAAATGTCATCCAATCGAAAACTAAAATAATTGCTTTTCGTAAAGGTGAAATTGTTAGAAATGCTAAATGAAATCGTATTAAAACTATATAAATGCTGTATCAGAATATGAGTACCTTCGACTATTATTGACTCCAGGTGACTATTAAATGATTTACACATATTTTATCATCCCAATTTGAATTTGTTTTCAATATATTTTATTCCCAAATTAACCCCATCCAGCTTTATGATGCGACATATAGGTACATGAAATATTTGAGATAAGCGAAAGGGTCCAATATCTAGCTTGTAACAGTATCTTTGGTACTAGTATGAACACTCCCAATGTAATTTCCTTGGGGGAATGTTGATGAAGCATTAAATACTGGTTTAAACTACTTCATACGCAAACTATTAGACTTGAGGAGATAAGCAGAACTGGGCAAGTAATGTTAGACTTATTCTGTTTAGTTCAGGTTTTGAGTATGCCTGGGTTTACCAAGATGTTGGATGTATAGTTGATGTTAATAACCTTTAGTCAAGCCAGATTAACACATACGTACAGCCAGGAATTGACTAATACGTTATCATCTAGTACTAGATTTGAATGTGATACACTTTTGACGATAAGCCAAGAAGCCGAGAAATATTTTACAAATTCGCCCTTGTTTACATTTGCTACTGATTCTGCTCGTGCTCGACGTGGATGTACAAGGCTCAATCTCCACACAATTCTAAAACCGGAACGATTATGTTCATATTGTAACCTAAACGATATCGAAGATCTGTATGATTTCACCTTTATATGCCCATCCTGAGAAAACATTCGAAAGCAATACATACCAAACAAATATGTAATTCGATATTCAGTCCAATAATTCACTCGCCTTATGGTTACTAAAAATTATCAAGATTTAAATCTTTCATGTTATATTACAAGTTTGCCTTTCAGAGCAGAAATGTTCTAAAATGAAACAGGTGCATCTATTTGTAAATTGATGCTACACTGTACAGTAAGCATATCGTGTACTTCGGACCGTGGCCTTTCATATAATAAACATTCTAACTGAATGTGAACTGAAAAAATGCTTCTTTTGCATCATATGGGTGATCATCTTGAGGGACATGCGATGCTCTTGTGTTGGATCATCTTGGGGGACATGCAGTGCTCTTGTGTGTGATCATCTTGAGGGACATGCAGTGCTCTTGTGTGTGATCACCTTGAGGGACATGCAGTGCTCTTGTGTGTGATCATCTGGAGGGACATGCAATGCTCTTGTGTGTGATCATCTTGAGGGACATGCAGTGCTCTTGTGTGTGATCATCTGGAGGGACATGCGATGCTCTTGTGTGTGGTCATCTGAAGGGACATGCAATGCTCTTGTGTATGATCTTCTTGAGGGACATGCAGTGCTCTTGTGTGTGATCATCTTGAGGGACATGCAATGCTCTTGTGTGTGATCACCTTGAGGGACATGCAGTGCTCTTGTGTGTGATCATCTGGAGGGACATGCAGTGCTCTTGTGTGTGATCATCTGAAAGGACACGCAGTGTTCTTGTGTGTGATCATCTGGAGGGACATGCAGTGCTCTTGTGTGTGATCATCTGAAGGGACATGCAATGCTCTTGTGTGTGATCATCTGGAGGGACATGCAGTTCTCTTCTGTGTGATCATCTGGAGGGACATGAGGTGTTCTTGTGTGTGATCATCTTGAGGGACATGCAGTGCTCTTGTGTGTGATCATCTGGAGGGACATGCAGTTCTCTTCTGTGTGATCATCTGGAGGGACATGCAGTGCTCTTGTGTGTGATCATCTTGAGGGACATGCAGTGCTCTTGTGTGTGATTATCTGGAGGGACATGCAGTGCTCTTGTGTGTGATCATCTTGAGGGACATGCAGTGCTCTTGTGTGTGATTATCTGGAGGGACATGCAGTGCTCTTGTGTGTGATCATCTGAAGGGACATGCCATGCTCTTGTGCGTGATCATCTGAAGGGACATGCAGTGCTCTTGTGTGTGATCATCTTGAGGGACATGCAGTGCTCTTGTGTGTGATCACCTTGAGGGACATGCAGTGCTCTTGTGTGTGATCATCTGGAGGGACATGCAGTACTCTTGTGTGTGATCATCTGGAGGGACATGAGGTGCTCTTGTGTGTGATCATCTGGAGGGACATGAGGTGCTCTTGTGTGTGATCATCTTGAGGGACATGCAGTGCTCTTGTGTGTGATCATCTGGAGGGACATGCAGTGTTCTTGTGTGTGATCATCTTGAGGGACATGCAGTGTTTTTGTGTGTGATCATCTTAAGGGACAGGCAGGGTTCTTGTGTGTGATCATCTGGAGGGACATGCCATGCTCTTGTGCGTGATCATCTGAAGGCACATGCAGTGCTCTTGTGTGTGATCATCTTGAGGGACATGCAGTGCTCTTGTGTGTGATCACCTTGAGGGACATGCAGTGCTCGTGTGTGATCATCTGAAGGGACATGTCATGCTCTTGTGCGTGATCATCTGAAGGGACATGCAGTGCTCTTGTGTGTGATCATCTTGAGGGACATGCAGTGCTCTTGTGTGTGATCACCTTGAGGGACATGCAGTGCTCTTGTGTGTGATCATCTGGAGGGACATGCAGTACTCTTGTGTGTGATCATCTGGAGGGACATGAGGTGCTCTTGTGTGTGATCACCTTGAGGGACATGCAATGCTCTTGTGTGTGATCATCTGGAGGGACATGAGGTGTTCTTGTGTGTGATCATCTTGAGGGACATGCAGTGTTTTTGTGTGTGATCATCTGGAGGGACATGCAGTGCTCTTGTGTGTGATCATCTGGAGGGACATGCCATGCTCTTGTGTGTGATCATCTGAAGGGACACGCAGTGCTCTTGTGTGTGATCATCTGGAGGGACATGAGGTGCTCTTGTGTGTGATCATCTGGAGGGACATGCAGTGCTCGTGAGTGTGATCATCTGGAGGGACATGAGGTGTTCTTGTGTGTGATCATCTGGAGGGACATGCAGTGCGCTTGTGTGTGATCATCTGGAGGGACATGAGGTGTTCTTGTGTGTGATCATCTTGAGGGACATGCAGTGCTCTTGTGTGTGATCATCTGAAGGGACATGCAATGCTCTTGTGTGTGATCATCTGGAGGGACATGCAGTGCTCTTGTGTGTGATCATTTGGTGGGACTTGAGGTGCTCTTGTGTGTGATCATCTGAAGGGACATGCAGTGCTCTTCTGTGTGATCATTTTGAGGGACAAGCACTGCTCTTGTGTGTGATCATTTGGGAGGACTTGCGGTGCTCTTGTGTGTGATCATCTGAAGGGGCATGCAGTGCTCTTGTGTGTGATCATCTGGAGGGACATGCAGTGCTCTTGTGTTTGATCATCTGAAGGGACATGCCATGCTCTCGTGTGTGATCATCTGAAGGGACATGCAGTGCGCTTGTGTGTGATCATCTGGAGGGACATGCAGTGCTCCTGTGTGTGATCATCTTGAGGGACATGCAGTGTTTTTGTGTGTGATCATCTTAAGGGACATGCAATGCTCTTGTGTGTGATCATCTGGAGGGACATGCAAAGCTCTTGTGTTACGTATCATCTGGAGGGACAGCGGTGCTCTTGTTTGTGATCATCTGTAGGGACAAGCGGTGCTCTTGTGCAAACGTTTAAGCTGGTATCGCTGGTAACTTAGAACTGTATCTTTATCTGTATGAGATCAGCTTCGCTTTCCAGATGCAAATTATGGGTCAACGATGCGCCTAAAATTCAGGACGTACGGTTTTATTATGACAGTGGCTTCAGTTAAAACAGAAGCAGCTTCGACTTTATGTCTTTTATAACGGCGTTTTAAAACAGATGAAATCCATTGATAAAGTATAATAACGTATCATATACAATAAAATAAAAATAGCATCTACGGATATGACACTATTTTTCTAGAAATTGTTGCAAAATATTTTAAAGATAAAAATATTATATAAAAATATGTGGCAAAGTACGTCACTTGAAATCAACATTAGGTGTACACGTCACATGTGCATTCTACTTTGTGGTTGTAATTTTCTCAGAGAATATTTCGTCTACACAATGTTCGCATGTTTAAAGATTTGCCTCCAAACGTCAAGTCATGTCTTCGTCCCAAAATATCCGAAATGCCACACAGCGATATAGCAAGAAACACTTATTATATAGAAAAATGTTAGTTTTGCGATGTATTGTCGCCGTAAACCACACCGTCGCATATAGCATTTTTTGTATGCTAGGAAGACAATATTTTTGTTCCAAATGCAGAAATATTGGTTATTTTAAATCTGACATTATCAGTGACAAAAGTAATGCCCGATGCAATTCTATGTTTTGACTAGTACCATATGTTTACGTGTTTTTCAGGTGAACACTTACTTGCCTTTGCATGTGTTTGTGACGGGTGCCGGCGCAGGAAATGCTCATCTTTTCGCCAAACCTGGTATCATAAATTTTTAATAGTGATGCATAGACACATGCTCATGAAATAGTTGGAATCGTAAATCGCTTCTGCTTTTAGCAGAGTTTTCTCATGAATACGGAAAAAGGTTTTCGTTGCTTTTATTTATATTATTACTAACACTGCACGAAAACACCAATTGTTATCCAGTCCACCCATATGATGTGGGTGTTGACTTGATTTAAGTGTGCGTGCATGCGTGCGTGCGTGCGTGCGTGCGTGTGCATATTGTCCCGCAATCATCATAGTACCAAAATGTCTATAACATTGGAATTCAAAGAATCTGAAAATACACCAGAAATCATTTATCAATTAGGCTCCATACATCCAACACATTTAAAATTAAACCAAAAGTTAAAATCACACTTTGACAGAAATAATGTATCTGTTTCCCATTCATTTTTCACAAATGAATTACACTGAAACGCTTTGAAAACGCATAGTGGATTTTGACTCTATATGAGCACCAAATGACTGCAAGCTTATGTTCAGGTATGGCAACGTGAATGAGGATTCAAACTCAGACAACATTATTGCAATGCTGCGTTTATTCAGACTTCAGTACCACATTCCAAATTCATTGTTTTCCGTCAGCTTATTGATTCCCAAATTCACTGTGCGTTTATTTACCGTATTCGACGTAATAAGCGCCCAGGGCGCTCTCCAAATTAGAAATAGGGGGCTCTTATTAGAATCTAATTTTGGTGAAACAAAATCAGAGTTGAAAGATCGTAAAGTTTATGTACCTGAAATGATACAAAAGAAAAGTCTGTGAGTATTATACACGACAGATATATTTTTAAGGATTTAATTGCCCATAATTAAGCGTGAATATAACACAAGGGTGCGTATTACACACGAATAAATAAGTCTACATTGATCAATCGGAGGAGGTGCTAATTGGGATTGTTCACTAGCCAATATGTGAGCAAATATTACCGTGGGCGCTTATTTGAGCGGGGCGCTTATTACGTCGGATATGGCAGTGACTGTGTCAGTATACAGATATACGCCGCTTTAAACAGTATTCCAGTTATATCACAGTGTGTCAGCCTAATGTGGGAGAAAGCCCCAAATGATGCAGGCTCACCACCTTGGGGAAACCCACGAGCACGGGTGTATTGCTGAAAGCAATAAGAAAAAAGTCGATCTATAAAACAACAATCAGACATATATCATCATACGCTGTCAAGTTATGTAATATAATTACCGAGTAGCATGTCACAATATGAAAAATTATTTCCATATTGCCAAATGGCGTAGCATCAGTCGTGCAGAGAATATAAAAGATTGAAGAATCTTGATTTTCCTAATACAGGAAGTCAGGGAAACAAATTGATGTAACGTCGGGAAAAGGGCGACATGCTTATCAAACATAAACCAATTAGCAATATGTTCAGTATCGAGTTTCGTCTGTGTGTTTCAGACAGTTGTGCTGAATCAGAGTCCGTGTGCATCTCTATAAAAATTATGTAACTATGGTTATGATGTTAATCGATATAGATTTCAGACATTGGAAGTTTCTTTGGAAACTAATGATCACAAATCATAAAACAGTGTTCTATCATGACGTCATTTCTGGAGATTCGAACAAGCGCTCGCAACTTCACGACGTCGTATATTGGACGAGAGGGGAGTGTGTAGTGAGTTGTTCCCCATAGATGTAGCTAGGCAACGCAGATAAAGGCGATGGCCGAACAATTATATCCAAAAGGTGGAGAGATATGACAATGGGTATTGGGAGAAAAGGGACAGGTTATCGACGTGACAATTGTGAGAATATGCGGGAAATACCCACCTGTGCATAAAATGGACTTGTCCGACATTGCCGAGGTCGGATTCTATTGAGGAAGTCATTATTACTTAAATACGGCTTAATATTTTTAAAGCTTATACATTTTATCATCATCCTTAAAGAGGCTGTACATAACGACTGCGCGCCTCATGGTTCATTCGGGGACACGGATGGCTCAGTCGTCTAAGGCGCCGCGATTCGCTGTGCAGAGTTGCGTCCCTTGGGCACGCCAGAAACCTATGATTGTGGGTTCGAATCCCGGTTTGCCCCGATTATGTTTCTAGGTTTGTCGGCACCATACCCGTGCTCGTGGGTTTCACTGAAGTGGTAAACGCCTGAGACCTGCATCATTTGGGCTTTCCTCCCACATTAAGCTGACACGCCGTGATACAACTGGAATACTGTTAATAGCGGGGTAAAACCCAACTCACTCACTCACTCACTCATGGTTTATTCTCCCTGCAGTGTTTTATTGTACGATAAACAACTCCCACTCGTCGTTTATTTCTTAAATAGAGGAGATGGGATTTTGTAAAACATACAATTGTTTGTTTTTTCTCTAATAAGGAACCAAACACATTTCATTGGACGTAACATTATGTTTCGAACATCAAATATGTCATTGCCCCTAAGGCCGTCCATATTTTTTATGTGTTTCACATCTTCAACATCAACCAACCAGAGACGGGCAGTGGAAAAAAATATAAGAAATATCAATGTAATTGTGTAACTTATTTATTTAATTTTAAAGTTTAAAACACTTGGTATTAGTCTTTAGATTAATCTATTCGGAAACAAAGTTTTAATAAATATAGCTGAAGAAAGATCAAGCTGACCTGGATGTTTGGAGTGTGCAATGGTAGAAGTATTTGTTTATCACACCGGGAATATATTTCCAAAGCGGCGGAGAAATTGAGATAAGATAACTTTTTTATTACACGTCAGAATAAACATTCAAGGTGGGCGGGAGATGGGAATCACAGAAAAAAAGTCACGCTCGCAGGTTTGTATACATAGCATATAGAAATCGTTAAAAAGTTTATGTGAAATATATATTAAAGTGTCTTTGTTCATTTCAACACTTGCACGTTTTCTACTTGTAACAAGACGAAATGTATAGGTAGGGCTAAAATCTGTCACACAGGCTTTGTGTTGTTTGTTTGTTTGTCAATATTACAGCTCTTTGACGGCGGCCTGTTATAATCGAGTCTGGACCAAAAGCTCTGTGGGTGTGTGTGCGTGTGTGTGTACGTGTGTGTGTACGTGTATGTACGTGTGTTTGCGTACGTGTGTACGTACGTGTGTGTGTGTCTGTCTGTGTGTGTTTGCGTACGTGTGTACGTACGTGTGTGTGTGTGTGTGTGTGTGTTTGCGTACGTGTGTACGTACGTGTGTGTGTGCGTGTGCGCGTGTATGTGTGTGTGCATTCACATATTATTATGCAGAACGTTTTGACGAACTCGTATAGTGGGAATCTCTGCTGAACGAAATTGTGAACATGAATTATCAAAGAATTGAGTTAAACCGTTTTTAGATCAGCAGTATGGTAACCGAAACGTCTCCAGTATACCTTTCATTGCGGAATGAGTACATCCTCGATTATCAGTAATAATGATCTTGTCCTTTTCGATAAATCCAATGAAATCATTGATATTATTGAATTTACTGTCCCTTTTGACACCAATGATATTGACAAATTTAAGAAAAACATGGCAAATATGCGGACCTCGCTTTCGAAATTTCACGCTTGCATCCCAAGTACCACACTGTCCCACTGCCTATTGCTATCGGTGCCTCAGGTTTGATACCTCCCAATCTGTTGACTGACATTGGAGAGTACCAGGGGTTGCAGCCAAGAATACAGCCTTTTTGACAATCTGGGTAATGCAGAACTTCTGAGTGGGTTCGACTGGGAGAAGTCGCATTTGCTGTCAGGGTAATGGCCTAACCATCCTGACTGTGCCAGGATCACCCAAACCCTCTTTGCTGCATTTACTTATTTTAATCTGTTTTATTATTATTATTATTATTGATGATGATGAGGAGGAGGAGGAGGATAATAATGGATTCATTCGCACCGGAGCTTCGTTTTGACCCAAATCACGTAGCACGCGGCTAAAAACAGCCGTCCAATCAAATTACTGTCATGGACGAGAGAAAGTCTCTGCCAAGTTAGCTAAAGAGATGTTTGCGTCACTTTCGTAAAGCAGCTATGGTGACGAATGGGTCCAGGATATTTATCATGATACAATAGAGACAAAACACCCTGAATAATCGAGGTTGGAAGAAGTGTGGGTTTACAGCTGTGTTATATAAAAGAACAAGTATTCCATCAATATTTCGACGGGGCACCTAGAATGGACTTCACACACTGTATCCGTGTGAGAGTCGAAGCCGGGTCTTCATCTCGACGAGTGATCGCTAAAACCCCAAGGCTAACCCAGCGATAAACTGCTTGAAGCGAGTGAATCGGTGTGTAAATATTGTTTTACGCCGCGGCATGCAATATTCCTGCTTTATCAAAACGCCATGCTGATAACCGAGTGTGGCTCCGGCACCTAAATAGCCAGAGCCCAGTTCAACAAAGCGATCGTAGGGCGAAGCACTCTCCTACCCAGAGTTCCATGCGGCCGGCAGCCAGCTAGCATAGTACCTCTGCCACAGGCCGGCGCCATGTGACGATTCGTCACATCTTTCACAGTCCATTCAAGATATTGCATATGCTTTTCATCCGTTTCATGTTTGACAAGTCTACACATTTTCATAAACAAATGTCAACGAATGGTTAACTTTCATCGAGAAAGTATGCAAATACGTAAAAATCTACTTGTTTTTGCGTAGTTATCCTATGTTTACATTGGTTGTACGGCTCCACGTGCTGTCATCGAAGCCCAACGGAGAGCTAGCGACACGGTCACTTTGATGCATAAATATATATTGTCATGCAACTCACTGTCGCAGTTGTAGTAGCATATCTATATAGTTATGCAAAACAATATGTAAAGCGCCCCAAAATACTTTCATTAGTCCGTTCTATACTGATTTCTGAAAAAGCGCTTTTGTTTTCAAACAAGAGAAAAGTCCGGTCACGTGATATGCAAATTAGCCTGTGGCAGTGGTGTTGTGCTGAGTCACCACTGCGATTGAGTGTGAGGGCGAAGGTGAGCGGTATACTTTAATATAGACTTGCAAGTGTCGTAGCGCCACGATCGCTTTGTGAAACGAGGCCCTGCATGGGGAGCAAGTAAACTATACTATTTAGCAAAGCCAAACATTGTTGGACTATTCCATTATCACGTGTTTGTACTTAGCAACGAGATCCGTGAAGATCCGGTTTACAATTGGTCTTCATGCTTGTCGTAAGAGGCGACTAACGGTTCGGGAGGTCAGACTCGATGACTTGGTCGATGCATGTCATCGTATTACAATTGCTTGGATCCATGCTTATGATGTCAATCACTGGATTGTCTGGTCCAGAATCTATTATTTACAGTCATATAGCTGGAATATTGCGGTGTTAAACAACAAACAAAACAAAACTGAACGACGAGGGTTAACCTGGTTAAAGCGTTCGCTGGCACTGCTTGCACTAGTCCGGACTGATGCCGATTTTATAGTGCTAGCCCACTGAGATACCATGTCTCAGTCTTAACATGAATATCCCACTCAGACACAGTGTACTGACTCCGAGCTGACCAGTCCTTGTTTTAGCCCCTTTATGCCGAGCGCCAGGCAGGGTAGCAACAAGTACTATATTTTAACGTCTTTTGGTATGTCGCGACCGGGGATCGAACTCCGGACCTTCCGCTCTCCGGGCTGAGGCTTTACCACAAGATCACGGAGGCGGTCCCCATCACCAACGAATACTTTGGGCCGCTTTGCGATATAGTTGTAACGTGTCAGTCAAACAATGAAATGAGTGAGTGAGTATGGTTTTACGCCGCTTTTAGCAATATTCCAGCAATATCACGGCGGGGGACACCAGAAATGTGCTTCACACATTGTACCCATGTCGGGAATCGAACCCGGGTCTTCGGCGTGACGAGCGAACGCTTTAACCACCAGGCTAACCGACCACCCCAACAATGAAATGAAGCCGAATATATGATTCACAGACAAGTCAAATGAACCCAACTCCCTGCATAAACTTTATGAGAACCCTGTCGTTGCCTGCTATTGAAGCAACGAGTTCGTAAATGGTCGCAAGGCTTTGGAACACGTTGCACAGATATGGTGCCGTTTGTCTGATGAAATTCGAACACTGATGAGACAGAGCACTCGCCACCGCCATAACAGCGCTTGAAAATGTCAAAAGGACTCGGAAAGCTATACACTCACTCACAGGGGTTTTCGCCGATCCCGTTAGTCGCCTCTGACGACAAACATAGTCGCCTCTTACCGTAATACGTCAAGGATGCAAATTGCAGCTCTTTTGCTCATAGGGCAACACATGATCCAACAAGGATGAAGTGACAAGCTGAGTACAACATGTACAATGAGTACAATGTGGGCAACCCATTTTTGGTATGCCCCGCCGTGATCTGGATAACAGTGGCGTTAAAACCCAACTCACTCACTCACTCACTCACTCACATGTTCATTGCAAAGCGCTGCTTGCTAAATGATAGTCAGGGATGTGATGCTATACTGACTGAAATCATATCGGGCTGGTTGTCATGGATACATAGTTCTGGTGTTGGATGGCGATCTGGTTATCCACACGAACTCCGGCAAATAACTGTTTCGTCTGTTACGTGTTTCCGGGTAACTTAATATATCATTGTCTTTTTCATAAACATGTTCATAGATCTGTAAAATGTGCATTCAAATGAGTTTGATTTAAAACAAGAAAGGTGAATGATTGACCAAAGTTCCAAAATCTGCATTGGAAATATCCATATTTTACATCTCTCTACTGTATAGGAAATTACGCACATCCTTTTGCCTGACATGCCCTTGATACTTAACACTTCTCATAATGGCTCTTCTTTAACAGATGGATGGACTTCATCTGGTGCTACACATTTGGCCGTGAACCAAATCAATGTGTTATACTTCAATACATTAACATGCTCATTAACAGAACTGATTGTAATTGTGCACATCACTGAATCGTACATATATTGATTATTTCTCATGTTCTGATCTGGTCACTTTGTTTAAAGTATTTCTCAACGCTCTGGTCACCTTGTAAAAGGGTAATCTCCGCCGACTGGTCACTTGGTACAATGTTAATCTCCGCCGTCTGGTCACTTGGTACAATGTTAATCTCCGCGGTCTGGTCACTTGGTACAATGTTAATCTCCGCCGTCTGGTCTGTTGGTACAATGTTAATCTCCGCCGTCTGGTTACTTGGTACAATGTTAATCTCCGCCGTCTGGTCTGTTGGTACAATGTTAATCTCCGCCGTCTGGTCACTTGGTACAATGTTAATCTCCGCGGTCTGGTCACTTGGTACAATGTTAATCTCCGCCGTCTGGTTACTTGGTACAATGTTAATCTCCGCCGTCTGGTCACTTGGTACAATGTTAATCTCCGCCGTCTGGTCACTTGGTACAGTGTTAATCTCCGCCGTCTGGTCACTTGGTACAATGTTAATCTCCGCCGTCTGGTTACTTGGTACAATGTTAATCTCCGCCGTCTGGTCTGTTGGTACAGTGTTAATCTCCGCCGTCTGGTCACTTGGTACAATGTTAATCTCCGCCGTCTGGTTACTTGGTACAATGTTAATCTCCGCCGTCTGGTCTGTTGGTACAGTGTTAATCTCCGCCGTCTGGTCACTTGGTACAATGTTAATCTCCGCCGTCTGGTCACTTGGTACAATGTTAATCTCCGCCGTCTGGTAACTTTGTACAATGTGGGGTTTTTTTTGCATAAGATCCGCAATTCCACTGTTCATCACACACACATATTATAAAGATACGGCAGGGCATCATACAGTGTCAGTCCCATCAGTCACGCCTTGTGTAGCTTAAAGAAAATGGGTATGACACGTGAAGTGTTACCATAACTGTGCGAAATGAAGCGATGACCTATCATTAATTGAAACTGGACGTACACGAGAGCAAGCTAAATGAATACGAGGTAGTGCTTAAAGTTCTCGCGCGTCACGGACCAAGGTCCGTATCGATTATCTCTCTGGGTGTTCCCTGTCGTGATGTGACTGGACTTTCGGTTACTCACTCACGAACTCAAAAGGTTGAATTCAGCATAGCTTATTCGATCATGTTGTCTCGGACTGCGATACACCAGGTACGAAGATGGCGTATATTCTGTGTTTTTATACTTGGACACAAATATTCTATGGCCGTAATGTCTTGCATAATGGACCGGTAGAAGTTGTCTGTTACACCGGGGTTAATCATGAGAGGTCACAGGGCTTTGAAGGAGTGAGTGAAAGGATATTACCGAATGCATAGAAATAAATACAGCAGCTAAGATTTGTTATGAGGTGATAATACATTGTGAAAATAGCGCCGACGCCTGACATTTCAATCACATGAACGAACATCATGTGTCTAGACGAAGAGGCAAAGGCAAACAGGTCGCCACAATCTGCTGGTTATATCGAGTTCAACATGGACACAGACTATATGTATAATTAATATCGATAACGCAGAGTCAGGCAGTCCTACTCTAATTAGTGTCGATGGTTAATTTGCGATTCGAGTTTTACTGTGTTATTTTAAAGGGTTTGTTATTTTTATTTTGATACGAGAGAAACAGAAAAATCCGTAGTGATTTGGTAGGGAATCCATGCCCACATGATGAATTCGAAGATGAAAATTGATGCTAGTGAAGATCGATGATGAATTCGATAATGAATATCAGTGATCGAGATCAAGGTCGATAATGAGGATCGCCGATGATTAAAATTGACGACCAGTTCACAAACAAGTACTGCATACTGAATAGTTTTGGCAAAATGGTGCGTGTAGAAGGCGTCATATTGTCGTGGGAGTATATACTTCACTCTGTCGAGTGGTTTCATGTCTACACTCGTCAGTCGGAAGTCCAAAACATGAAGAGTTTGTCTTGGTTACGTATCCAGTCGTTCCTGGTTACATATTTGGCTAGTTTGCTTTTTTATCCTGTTTGAAATCCGCTTTATCATATTTATCAGTTGTTCTACTTTTATCCCGTTTGAAATTCGTTTTGTGCTCAGCAGTTGCACTTCGTCTTCTTAAGTCCTGGTCAGATTTCGTTATTCGGTCCAGTGGTCTGCTCTAGTCCGGGTCTGATTTCGTTATTCGGTCAAGTGGTCTGTTCTAGTCCTGGTCAGATTTCGTTATTCGGTCAAGTGGTCTGCTCTAATCCTGGTCAGATTTCTTCATTCGCTCAAGTGGTCTGCTATAATCCTGGTCAGATTTCGTTATTCGGTCAGGTGGTCTGCTCTAGTCCTGGTCAGATTTCGTTATTCGGTCAAGTGGTCTGCTATAATCCTGGTCAGATTTCGTTATTCGGTCAAGTGGTCTGCTCTAGTCCTGGTCAGATTTCGTTATTCGCTCAAGTGGTCTGCTCTAATCCTAGTCAGATTTCGTTATTCGGTCAGGTGGTCTGCTCTAGTCCTGGTCAGATTTCGTTATTCGGTCAGTTGGTCTGCTCTCGTCCTGGTCAGTTTCCGTTATTTAGTCAGTTGGTCTTCTCTCGTCCTTGTCATTTCCCATTATTTAGTCAGTTGGTCTGCTCTCGTCCTTGTCAGTTTCCGTTATTTAGTATGTTGGTCTGCTCTCGTCCTGGTCAGTTTCCGTTATTTCGTCAGTTGGTCTGCTCTCGTATTGGTTAGTTTCAATTATTTAGTCAGTTGGTCTGCTCTCGTCCTGGTCAGTTTCCGTTATTTAGTCAGTTGGTCTTCTCTCGTCCTTGTCATTTCCAATTATTTAGTCAGTTGGTCTGTTCTCGCCCTGGTCATTTTCGGTTATTTAGTCAGTTGGTCTGCTCTCGTCCTGGTCAGTTTCCGTTATTGAGTCAGTTGGTCTGCTCTCGTCCTGGTCATTTTCCGTTATTTAGTCAGTTGGTCTGCTCTCGTCCTGGTCAGTTTCCCATTATTTAGTCAGTTGGTCTGCTCTCGTCCTTGTCAGTTTCCGTTATTTAGTATGTTGGTCTGCTCTCGTTCTGGTCAGTTTCCGTTATTTCGTCAGTTGGTCTGCTCTCGTATTGGTTAGTTTCAATTATTCAGTCAGTTGGTCTGCTCTCGCCCTGGTCAGTTTCCGTTATTTAATCAGTTGGTCTGCTCTCGTCCTGGTCAGTTTCCGTTTTTGAGTCAGTTGGTCTTCTCTCGTCCTTGTCATTTCCCATTATTTAGTCAGTTGGTCTGCTCTCGTCCTTGTCAGTTTCCGTTATTTAGTATGTTGGTCTGCTCTCGTCCTGGTCAGTTTCCGTTATTTAGTCAGTTGGTCTGCTCTCGTCCTGGTCAGTTTCCGTTATTTAGTCAGTTGGTCTGCTCTCGTCCTGGTTAGTTTCCGTTATTTAGTCAGTTGGTCTGCTCTCGTTCTGGTCAGTTTCCGTTTTTGAGTCAGTTGGTCTTCTCTCGTCCTTGTCATTTCCCATTATTTAGTCAGTTGGTCTGCTCTCGCCCTGGTCAGTTTCCGTTATTTAGTCAGTTGGTCTGCTCTCGTTCTGGTCAGTTTCCGTTTTTGAGTCAGTTGGTCTTCTCTCGTCCTTGTCATTTCCCATTATTTAGTCAGTTGGTCTGCTCTCGTTCTGGTCAGTTTCCGTTTTTGAGTCAGTTGGTCTTCTCTCGTCCTTGTCATTTCCCATTATTTAGTCAGTTGGTCTGCTCTCGTCCTTGTCAGTTTCCGTTATTTAGTATGTTGGTCTGCTCTCGTCCTGGTCAGTTTCCGTTATTTAGTCAGTTGGTCTGCTCTCGTCCTGGTCAGTTTCCGTTATTTAGTCAGTTGGTCTGCTCTCGTCCTGGTTAGTTTCCGTTATTTAGTCAGTTGGTCTGCTCTTGTCATGGTCAGTTTCCGTTATTTCGTCAGTTTGTCTGCTCTCGTCCTGGTCAGTTTCCGTTATTTCGTCAGTTGGTCTGCTCTCGTCCTGGTTAGTTTCCGTTATTTCGTCAGTTGGTCTGCTCTCGTCCTGGTTAGTTTCCGTTATTTAGTCAGTTTGTCTGCTCTCGTCCTGGTTAGTTTCCGTTATTTAGTCAGTTGGTCTGCTCTCGTCCTCGTTAGTTTCCGTTATTTAGTCAGTTGGTCTGCTTTCATCCTCGTTAGTTTCCGTTATCTAGACAGTTGGTCTTCTCTCGCCCTGGCAGGTTCATTCTTAAGACATGCGGTCTGCTTTCGTTCTGGTCAGATTTCATCATTCAGTCAACTGATCTGCTCTCGTCCAGGCATACTATGAGAGGCTTCCACCAAGTCAGCGAGTCTGACAACCCGATCCCCTTACTCCTCTCTTACGTACAAACAAAGGTTTGCTGAAGACCAATTTTAACCCGGAATCTCACAGTCCCTATAGCCGGAATAAAACTTAGTGCGGCGTGTAAACAACAAACAAACAAAATTTAATATTCAATGTCATCTCATGTTAATGTCACAAAGATATGTGACACGCATCTGACACGGAGATTAACTTCGAGAACTTGATATTCAGCCAAATATAACAGCTATGTAGTCAGTTTTAAGTATAATTTACTTTCCACTTAATTTTGATATTTGTTATCCATCCAGGCACTTCTACCCGTTAATGTGCAAATAATGTTTAACACAACTGTTACAGCACTAGTTATGGAAACATGGATTGTATGTGCAGATGTCAGTGCTGGCTGTCGTGATTGATGGTAGACATTAAACTTATACCACTTAGTAATATATGACAAATCATATCTAAAAAAATATGTTACACACCAAAGCTATAATTTGATACATATTTCTAAACTCCACAAATTCAGAAATAAATAAGGATTCCTTGAGAAAAGTCAGTCATGTCTTCTTTCAGTAGTTACCTGCCGAATTTTACAAATTGTAATATTTCAATACAACATATAAATATTAAAAAAATCTAGTGATAATCTAAAGTAGGAAAAGTACTTATTATCTTTACTTAAGCATTAGCTATCTTTATCTGTTACAACCAAATATGTAAACAGCTTAAATGGACTCAATGTCCGCTACACAAAATTAAATAATGAGAAATTCAATGAAATAGGTGCGCGAATAATTAGTTTTGAAATGGTGGTTAGATATCACTGTAAAACATTTATCAACTATTGGCAAATATATCAAAATAGATATTGAACTGAATCCAGTTTTAAGAAAACCCATATCAAGTTTTCGCTCAGTTGTAAAGGATATCCCAGGGCAGGTGAGTTCATGCCTGGATGTGAACAAGCGTACGTGCATGTACATTTGAAAGTATTATCCAATATGGTCAAGTAACAACAGTCATACTTTTATATAACACAATTCTGTTATCCGAATACATTCAACCAAGATTTTCCAACAGGTTCTAAACAAACACATATTGACAAAATTGATTTCGAAAATCGGGATTATATTTATAGAAGTACCCATATCCTGACACACATTCTGATTTGATCGTGCCGTCGTTTTCTTTTCGCCCGTCGCATGTCGTGGGGAAGGAGCCTTCTTGTAGGTTACGGAAACATGCGAGTGTTGACGAATGATCCGTGTCCCCTAAGTGGACATGATCAGGCAATGTTAAACAATTACTGCTGGATTAAATAACATGCATGTAGCCATCGTCCACCAGAAGAAGATTAAGTATATTACGAAAAGCTTCAACCTCATCGCATTAAATCGCCCCGTCCTTCCTGTGGTCGAGATCATCTTCCCGGGGCAATTGCCTTAACTGACAATAAAAGTCCAGTTTCCACCCTTGCCGAACTAGGCTTGAAATTCTGGGCTCGATCGTAGCGCCACCAGTGGCTATTACGAGTTATGTCCCTTCTATATCCCTCCTATTGATCAATCAGATTCAACCTCTTATATCACTTGCATTTTCTTCAAACAAAATGACGGACCCCAATCAAGACAATCTGATTGATAACCAAAATCTTTATTGTGATAAAACGGGTCTTACTTCGCGAAGATCTTGATTGGTCTGTGCATATATTCGTTAGTCCATCCAAACTATAACTACGGAATTCAAGCCTAGTTCGGCAAAGGTGGATACTGGACTTCAACAGCTAGTTAACTCCCTTGCCTTGGGAACATGGGTAGAGAATGTCGAGAACTAGAACTAGAACCCAAATACATAATAGCAACTTAATCTGTTTTAAGAATACCCCCTTTGATATAGCTGTTATTTGACTTAATAAAGTGTATATGAATAACATAGTCCCTTAGAGATTAAACCCAGAATATACACTCTTCAAAAAAAGAAACGCACGGGTAGTATGTAGTTCATTGAACCTGACTACACAAAAGAATCCGGTATATGAAATGGATATATGTTATTGGAATTTGTTGTTTGCCTGATATTCGACAAACGGTGCGGCAAAACGCAGCCATTGTCAATTTGCAATGTCTTAAACGGCATTGTTTTCACAATTGTTCAAAAATATCATGGAGGAAAACAGTAAAGCAAAATGCACGTGCAAGTTATGGCATTCGTAACTCGTGGTATTGGCTATTAAAAGACAAGCATAAGCCAAGTTAAAAAATGGCGAGACTCAGCGCTGCCGAAAGGTACATCGCCATAGGACGTATCCAAAGAGGTCATTCGCAGTCTTCTGTTGCACGCCACTTCAACGACCACCACAGCACCATTTGCCGCCCTTGTGACCGATACACACAGTTCAATTCCGAAAACCGGCCGACCAAGAGTTACCACCCCTGCACAGGATCGCTTCATTCGACTGTTCCACCTACGTCATCGCAATGCCACAGCTACAGAGACTGCAGGACGCATCCTTGGTTTGAGGAGGATATCGGACCAGACTGTCAGGAACCATCTTCGCGAGGCTGGAATCCGACCGAGAAAACCAGTTACCGTCCCTGTCTTCCAACAGATGCTTTGACAGCGACGCTTGCGTTGGTGCAACACCTTACAGCCTTGGAATTTGAGAAACTGGAGACGAGTGTGGTTTAGCGCTGAATCACGATTTCATTTTCACCGGCAAGATGAAGGTCAACGTGTTTGTTGTCGTCGAAATGAGCGTTTTGCCCCACATTGTGTACGTGAATTCGACAATTTCGATGGCGGCAGTGTCATTGCGTGGGGGGGCCATATCCTACACCACGAGATCTGACTGGGTTGTGGTTCAGGGAAATTTGACAGCAAATCGCTACACGAATCAAATTCTTCAAGCTCACCTTCCAATCATTGACCGCCAGAGGGAGCTGTTTCAATTGGACAACGCTCCACCGCACACAGCTCGTGTCACGGTAGACTCCTTTTGTTGTAACACATGTTATAGAGAGAGTTTTCTTTTACAAATTTCAAATAATTCATTTGAATTTCATATATTTTTGCGTGTATGATTTGTGGTATCCAACCATCATATAATTGCGAACGTTTATTGAGGAAACATGACTAAGCTAGTACGGCCAGGTTCATCCGGAAGCAACTGGACAAACTCGGGAATTAAATCATCTTCCCGAGGCTATGGAGTTAACTGACTACGTAAGTCCAGTTGCCGAACGAGGCTGGAATTTCGTGGCTCGATTATAGCGCCACCAGTGGCTATAACGAGTTTTGTCCCTTCTGTGTCCCTCCTACCGACGAGTCAGATTCCACCTCTCACATCACTTGCATTTGCTTTAAACAAAACTGATGGTGCCCAGTCAAGGCGATATATATGATCGATAATCAAGATCTATATTGTAATAAAAACGGGCCTTACCTCGCGAACTACATCGAATCATTTGAGTACCTTGATTAAATACATAAAAACATTTGGAAAATATCTGTCGACGCCCAGTCGACGGTACACATGCTTTGCAAATCCTGCAGTCGATCAAAATCTGCACGATCAAATCCGTAGTGTTGACGAACCGGAGATCTTGTTCATTATGCTATTTTGATTAGACAATGCATAGACTCGTTAGTCCAGCCAAAATGTAACTTCGGAATTCCATCCTCTTTCGGCAGAGGTAGAATCTGGACATTTATAGTCAGTTAACTCCCTTGCCACGGAAAGATGGATTTAAATCTGCTAACTGTCTCTGTTGTTCTGGAGAAGGATGAGCTAATTTCGCGTGAAGATTGTTTAATTGTGAAGCCAAGAATAAGCTTTCTCGCCCAAATCATCACACTTTTCATACTCAGTAGTAAACTCAGAATTGCACTCACCTGGGACAGATTCAATAACAGAGTCATTATATTCTTTGATCATGTTCAAAGGACTCGACCAGTTTTGTTTTCCGCGTCCTGGAATTTATACAATGAACACAGTTTCACTGACTTTGTTATCAATTACATAAGGACCTTGGTATGTAGCTTTCAGTTGTTGATCGGGGGTGGGTAACTTAATCAAAACCCAATCGGCGGGAATTATTTTTTTATCTTTAGATTTTTTGTCATAGATGGCTTTCATTCTGTCATGCGACAACTTCATATTTTCCCAGGTAACTCCAGTAGCCATCAGAAGTAGACACATAGTCTTATATGGTTGGTGATTTGGCCACTGTTCTTAATGCTTAAAAGGTCCTCTGACCGCGTGACCAAAGACTAACACAAAGGGACCCTAAAGATCCCTGAACTGACTCCCTGCAAAAAACAGGTGCATGCCTTCATCCATATATAAATCCACATTTTAGTCTGATGAAATCTTTCCATTTGACCTCCTGGCTCAGGGTGATGAGCACCATGATTTGGCCTTCATCCTCTCAACTCATACATGACCTGCTGAAACAGCCCTGACATAAATTTCGACCCATGGTTACACTGAGCAATGTTGGGTATGCCAGACTTTGTTTTGAGCAACGGGTCAAGTCAGTCAGTACTGACTCTAATCAGTGGTTCTTCAAATGAGCAGGAAGGATTTTCTGGTTAAACTTGCCTACCACCTTACATGCATGATAAGTATTACGAAACGTTCTGTGACACATCCTGAGATGACCAGAAGAAAAAAGCATATATCTTATCCCAACACCGAGATGACCACCCATATGAGTATCTGGACAAACATCAGCCTAGATATCGGTACATACATACAGAACAAAACTGTGAAACCGCTAAATAACCAATCAAGATCAATGAGCAATCAACAAGTTCTATTGAAACACACAAGATTAGGTTTACAATCATAGCAGCAGCAATACACAACAGACCCTATTACACAAGTCAGTTCATTCACGAATGTCGCAAATTTGTCGACGCTTAATGTATTGTATGAGGCACGTACTCCATTCTTGATTACAGGAAACAGGGTTGGTAACAGGCAGAAAAATCGATGTTTTCAGATAGGTCTCATGTTGATACTTGGCAAGAAGATAGGTCGCAAGTAAAGTTTGTTGTGCGTTTGTTTTTTGTTGTTTAACGCCGCTCTGAGCAATATGCCAGCTATATGGTTTGTAAATATCCTGTATTAGGAATAAAAATTGTATTTAGCTAGCCTTGTCGAGCTAAATACATAGTGTTTATTCCTAATACAGGATATTTACCATCCCCAAACAAACAAGCGTGATAACCTCTTTATCATATGATGTTATTCTTCAGTTCTTTGCTCGAAACATCTCTTCCATCTCTCACTGACATTACCTAAACATTGCAAGTTTTACTGTGGTGTGCGCATTAATATGTATTACGTCAGAAGGTTAATGATGTGTCAGTCGGTCAATAACAACTGTCAAAATATAGTTCCAACTGGAATCTGTTTCTTAGACAGTGGTGTAACTCCATATAAGCAAAAACCATAATTGCCTACACCAATTGTTCTACTTGCCATCTGTCTGTCCGCTAGAGTAACTGCCCTTTATCAAAGGGAAGTTACTCTAACCCTAGTCTATGAGACGTCACGTTTGTTGACTTCGTATGCCTGTACTGTCCTAACGTGTAAGAAGTGCAGTTAGATGTACACACAGCGACAAAACGAAACAAGGTAACAATTCGGATATACTTCGGCCAAATCCAACTGTTTTAATTTGGGTAAAGGGTTCTAAACCGCAGAGGTATACAAGCACGGGTATGGAAACTGATCCCGCTTGGCTCTATATTGTCCTTAGCTCCTTCCTAAATTGTTTCGCAATTTATATCTCCAAAGTTACCAAAACCTGTAAAATGCCTTAGCTAATTCACAGTTAGACACTGATTTTCAGTATATTAGACTATTCTATTGATAATGATAGCAATTATCCCAGTAGTTTCCCCAGGTTCCCGAGTGACAAGGGCGACGCCATGTTTGTTTGTAAACACTGAAAGTAGTCCCTGCTTTAAAAAAATTGACCTTTAATATTTGCATCTCTATCCGTATATGACCCCGTTGGCTTTATCCTACCGAGAAACCTACCCATTACGTGATAAAACTATATCCGTGAACCGCTTGTACGTCTTACAATAGAAGTTGCACGTACCCAGGTATATGCATTTGCACGTGCATACATGTAGGAGTTCAAACAGATGAAACGTGAAGAAAATGTTCTTCTCTTCCAGTGCGTAACATAGTTACTTGTTCGTGAAGATCAATCATTAGATTGTCTGGTCCAGATTTGATTATTTACAAGCCGCCGTCACATAGCTGGAATATCGCTGAGTGCGACATTAAGCAACAACAAAAAAACACGAAGTCTTTCGATCAGCAACATCACAATAACATGACATTCTGCCATTATCTACAATAGGCCTTCACTGAATCGTCTTTGATATGACGACAATGCTAATGCCATGTAAACACTGACTCGAAGTATCCGCGGGCTACAATTACGTTATCGATGTCAGTCGGAATCTGATCGTTAAACATGTCCATGCTGACATATAACCTGACAGTGTTGACGAAAAGAGCTACATCTTTCAGAGGCAGGGAAGTTAACTGACTTTAAAAGTCCAGTTTCCACCCTTGCCGAACTAGGCTGGAATTATGGAGTTATACTTTGGCTGGACTAACGAGTCCATGCATAGCCCAATCAAAATCGAGCAACGAAATCCACATTCTCTTCGTAAACTGCCGCGCAGATTTCGGGCGATTGCAGGATTTGCAAAGCATGTGTACCGTCAACTTATCGTCAACTGATATTTTCCAAATGTTTTCGTGTTTTTAAATAAAGATGCTCGTGTAATTTGATGAAGTAAGATCCTTTTAATTACAATATAGATCTTGATTATCGTTCAGATCGTCTTGACGGGGCGCAGCCATTTTGTTTGCAGCAAATACAAGTGATGTGAGAGGTGGAATCCGATTGCTCAATAGGAGGAACATCGTAGGGACACAACTCGTAATAGCCACTGGTGGCGATACAATCCAGCCCCGAAATTCCAGCCCAGTTCGGCATGGGTGTTAACTGGACTTTTAGTCAGTTAACACCCCTGCCTCGGGAAGATGGACCAACGTAGGTTGCTGGGGACCAATCCTAACCCGGAACCCCTACGGAGATTTAATAAATAAAAACGCAGCTGATGTATATATTTTTAACAATCACAGATCTGCCATGCGTTTGATACAAATATCACCATAAGTATTGGGGTTGATTCTGAGGAAGAATTGGTGAACTAGAATCAGACAGTATGAAACCACTCGTAATAAACAGTCAACTTACTTATACATAATGTATAACTCATAGGCAAAAAAAACATTCGGTGTTAAAACAAAATCAATTAGTCACATTACAAAGCTTTTTTTAAATGCAAGAGGCCTTCATCCAGATAATCCAGTGTTAACAATTATCCCCAAAATATCAAGAATTGACATGCTTCGAGGCATTATCCAGTATAATTCGAAGCATTGACTGTTTGATCTTGCTACAGAATGAAAAGTCGCAAAGGGAGCATGTCAACAGCCTCTGGGTCAGACAAAACAATGATTGGTGTTATGAGCAACGAACCATGGCATCGGTGTATGCCAAGGCGCGATCAGTCATGTCTCCGAGTCTGAGCACCCGATACATTTTGTCGCTTCATGAAAACGATGAACCTTAAAAATCGGTTGCTTTGGACCTATACCTATTCATTCCACGTGTAACTTCCTGGGTGAGTGAGTATGGTTTAAGCCGCTTTTAGCAATATTCCAGCAATATCCCGGCTGGGGACACAAGAAATGCTTTATAACCACTAGGCTACCGACAGCCCCTGTGACTTCCTGACGAAGCGTTCATAATAACGCCCATCCTCGATTATCCAAGGTAGTATGAATTGACGTCACAGCGTCAAATTGTTCTTTCACATTTTCACACGGGTGGCCCAGTCGCCTAAGGCGCCGCGATTCGCTGTGCAGAGTTACGTCCCTTGGGCACGCCAGAAACCTATGATTGTGGGTTCGAATCCCGGTTCGACCCGATTATGTTTCTAGGTTTGTCAGCCCTTGCTCATGGGTTTCACCGAAGTGATAAACGTCAGACACCTGCATAACTTCGGGCTTTCCTCCCACATTAAGCTGACACGCCATGATATAACTGTAATACTGTTAAAATCGGCGTTAAACACAACTCACTCACTCTTACACACATATCCTTTTCAATATTAATGCGTTATAGTGAGTGAATGTTGTTTTACGCTGCAATGTTCCAGTTATACCCAGTTACAGCCTGTAGATAATCGAGTTTGGGACATACATACATCAGTGGTTGCATGAAAAATAATAGCTTCACCAACGACCCACGCCATCAACCTTCGACAGCCGGGTCACACATTAACTGTGACCATACGACTATAATTTCTGTGAGCTCTTCGCAAGTGTAAAGGAGTATTGGGGACCTTATCTGACCCAGAATGCCCACTGGAGATTACGATAATAGGGTGTGTGTTTGTTGTTTAACGATGCACTCGACAGTGTTACAGCTATATGACGGCGGTCTGTCAATAATCGAGTCTGGGCCAGGTAATCCAGTGATAATTATTATAAGCAACGATCCACGATGTTTGGGCACGATGACACGTCACCAACCAAGTCACCGAGCATGACCACCCGATCCATTAATCGTCTCTTGCGACCAGTATATAGGTTGCTTGGGGCCAATTCTCACCCGTAATCCCCACGGCATATTAAAGTACATACAGCTGAAATTAAGAATATAGAACAAAAGGATAACGTATGTCGTAAATAAATTAATATCGACTATATCCCGTAAGAGGTTCCTATAATAATTGAAACTCGATCATAATTCCGAATTAAACTTTATATTGAGATATTAAAAAGGTTGCATTTGGTTGATTGTTTCATATGAAATTTATTTTTTCAAATGTGATTGAAAGGCATCACCCATGTACTTCGACATCTTTTACTGTTGTTGTTTTGTTTCCGCTGGTAAAAGCTATGTCGTCTCTCCATCTGCACGTAAACAACTTCATGGCCAATCCCGCTTTGTCTCGTTTGTTTTCTATATCATTAAACATGCTTACTTTCTCTCAGCCTACACATTTTTTTATATTAGCTTCTTCAACGGTAGGTGTCTTCCATCCACTCCTGTTTGTATTTTTTTGTCATGAGTAGATCTATATATGTATATATAACAAACGCTACATTTTCGAATGATATTGAATTGACCGTGGTACCGCCAGTCATCCGTGCAGTCAAACGTGTTGTTCGACAGAATGGTGGTTATAAATTATTTTGAATACTCCTATCCCAGTTCGACTTGAGCATGATATATTCTATCTACAGGTTTCAGTCAATAACCGGTGTGCCGACACTGCGACAGGTGCGTGTTGCTGTCGCGCGCTGACTGTTTTATGGATTAGTATCGCCTTGTGTACCTCTGGTTTAAAGAGTTACCCAGCCTGCCTCGCTCCAATGTGCTTTGTGTACGGTGGTTCCCGCGGAATTGGAGTCGGCTGGAAGGTCGGCATTTTGGGGAGAGATGCGGCCTAAGAAACGGGAGAGGGAGAAGAAGGCACCGCAGGAACCCCTATACGAAACACCTCAAGCAGACCACGAGCTCTTTCTTCAGGCATTTGAAAGTAAGTACAAGCACATGGCCGAAGCGCGAGCCCCACGTCGGGTCGATTCAAACAACCCAACGTAAGCTCAGCATAGCAGTGTGTGTGTGTTGTAAACTTCCCCCCGACATTGCGTAGCGACAATCATTGATCGAATTCCGAACGATTATTTTTGATGATTGTATCCAATAAAGAGGTCAGACGACAGATAATAACACCGATTCAATCCTAAAACTCGTCTAAGAGTACATTTTCTTTCCTTTCAGAACCAACACAGATATATCGTTTCCTTCGGACGCGAAATGTCGTTCTGGTGAGTAAACAGACCCGCATATTTTCACCCCTTCCGCTTTGGAGAACGAGACACACCACAGGTATGCTTGGATTAACCAATGCAATTAAAACTTGATCAGTGTGTGCCTGGTGCAATTTAACTTTATCGATTAGCACTCGTGATCAGACACGCCCAACAAATTCGTCTTACGTGATCATCTGTTGAAACCTAATCAACGACCTCCCTCTTGTTCCTTGTTATGGATAAGAAAGCAATATAATATGACCTAATATTTGCCGCCAGGTCGTGTTAATGTGATCATATCTGTTAGCCTAACAAACACGACACTGTAAATCAGATCTTACCCTATACTCACGTTGCAGTGTAACCGAAAACGAGGCAGTGATAGTGTAAATTGATATCTAGACTAATTTAAAAACATTGAAAGTGTTACCGTTTACCTATGTTGCATATTTGGGATGGTACATACTGCAATGAGCAAGAATACTTGACAGATTGTTGCTTTGAAGGTTGACTGGGAGTCATCATGACATTTTAGAGTCAACCCAATTTAGAGAGTCATGCTTGACGTCTAACAAGATATTGTGAACAAAATATAACTTAAATAAGTAAATATATTAATTATTTAACCTTGAGTTTAGAAATGCAAGTCTGAGTGAACATCATTATCCTTCTTTTGATTGAAACAACATGAACAAGTATTGTAATGAAAATAGTATACGCAAATGTTACAGTCCTTTTGATGTTTTTCTAGGAAATAGAACTGAAAAATATTTTGTGTCAAGAAGTATGATCCTTTGAAAATATCCTTCTGAGGATTTCCATGAAAATTGCAGAATTACACTGTATTACTACGTCATGTTATCACAAGTTTCTGAATCCTGCGTGTGAGGAAGTGTGGAAGTGAATATTTCATGAAGATGATCTGTATCTCAGAAATTTCATATAAACAACACCAATATTTTTGGCAAAGGTTAACATCTCACCGCTAACGGCAAGAAAATTACGGAAGATATGTATTTCTTCCTCCAGCCAAATTGGGACATTTGTTATCACGATATATACATGGTATAGTGAACTTAAATGGCAATTACCAATATTTCTGGGGCTGTAGTAATGTATCTTCATGTTGGACTTTCAACTTTAGTTAACAATGAACTCCCAGAACTTCAAACAGTTCTAGTGGGAGACTTTTTTGCAGTCAGTAATATTACTTTGTTACTACTGTTTGTTATAGTTTACCCGTTGACTTCATTTGTTGAAACATAAACTCTACATCCTGATGATTTAGTAGAAACAAAATATGTATATTTGTAAAGGTTGCAGAATATTGATACCCAGCTAATGATATATTATGAAAATATGTTGTTATGCAGTGAAAGACGACAATAAAGTGTCTACCTTCTGTTCTACCTCCACATGAAATTATACAAATAATGGGGAACAAGTCATGATTCTCTTTTGAAAATGATGGGGAAAGAAACATACAAGGGAATAAACTACCTATGCTAGGTACATACCACAAATGTAGGGATGAAAAACTATCTAAAGGAGAAAGTACACATTTTATAATTAGAAGCATGATAAGGACCACAAATATTGGTCCATGTTATATGTAAAGGGAGAACGAATATTGGTCAACAACAAAGACAAGTAAAGTACTTCTTGCTCCAATGAACGAAAGCCTACACTGACGATTATAATGCCTCACGTGGCAGAGTCCAGATTCTGCAAGTGCAGCGTATGCTACAATCTGCTGGAAGTGTTTTCCATGCTGTTTATGAGAATTGTTCATGTGACATGTACCGAAACATCTGTATTGAAATACAATCGCTGCAGCTTGATCATCACAGATTTGTATTATGTATCAAGCATGAATGTCAAGGTCATTATCATTACAAATGTTTGAATGTTTAAGATTTAGAGGGGCTTTATATTCCAAAACTAAAGCTGCAAACTTTTACATCAACCAAACTTACTTCACAAACTTTTTGTTTAATAATTAGCATTAAAAAATATGGTGAAATATACCTAAGCAGTGACCACGATCATGGACTCACTAAATATTTAATTTTAAACATTATGATTATGAGAAAGGCCCTTAATTATATATTTAAAATACTTACAGATATTCCAAACAAGGTATCCTTTTGGGGGGAATCATCATTGGTTAATTGAACAACACAGACATAAACATTATATGAAATTGTAATATAGAAGTTAAATATCTTTGAAGGGCACAATATCAACGTTTGTTGGTTTCACCAAAGTGGTAAACGTCTCAGACCTGCATCACTTCAGGCTTTCCTCCCACATTAAGTTGACATGCCGTGATGTAACTGAAATACTGTTAAAATCAGTGATAAACTCGTCTCACTCACGAGCTAGAGGGACTTGCGTCAGGGATGGTTCGATTGTACACATGGAAACACTAGTAGTCATGGTAGTGGGACAAAACATCAGTGGATCACAATTTTTTTTACTTCTCAATACAAGTATCGATCAGTCGCACCCTTAAAAAGTATCAATTCTTACCTTAAATGTATTCTTTGATACATGTTACACCAAACACTAATTACTAGTGAAAATAAGTACTGTAAACATGAGTGTTTTCATCCATTGCACCATACTTGACACTGTAAATTGGCCATCGTGTCTATGAAAAAGATAAGAGCACATGCAATTATCGTGATCCAGGTTTCATGATACATATTGGATCACACATTTGATTGTCCAAGTCGTAGGAAAGACTGACCCATCTCCGTGGTCTCGTGGTAGAGTATCATACCGCATTATATCTAAAGACATTAAAAGATGGTACTTGTTGTTACCCTACGTTTGGCATTAAGAGGCCAAAGCGAGGACTGGTCGGCACAGAGTCGGTATACAGTGCCTGAGTGAGGTATTTACGTTAAACAGTGGCATGATATCTCAGCACTATAAATCGGCATCAGTAGAGTACAGGAGCGCACTCATGCGACGTTAAACCCCATCTCACCTAGGAAACAAGGTGTGAAGTCGGTTATCAGTGTCAACTACGAGGATATTGCTTGGATATGGCTTTGAGCAGCATACAACCATCATCACTCATTTTGGGTCTTGAACTAACAAAAACAAAAGACCACATTATCAGAGCTCTCAAAAAATATGTGCCAAGATATACCTTGAAATTCACACCATAATCATAGCTGAATCCCTGAAGTCGTAATAATCTTTGAGGAATCCCATGTGGCGATTCCAGGTTTGAAGTAGAGGTGACTTCGTGGATTGGGTGGTCACTGAGTCTCGTTGACTTGGTTGATTGCGTGCCAATTTATCGGACGATGCTGGATTGATGCTCATAAATATCAATCACTGGGTATGCTCATTCATGAAGATCCATGTAGAATAGGTCTTCAGCAACCCATGCTTGCCGAAAAAGGCGACAATGCTTGTTGTAAGAGGCAACTAACAGGATCCTTGGTTGATGCATGTCATTGAGTCCCAATTGCGTGGATCGATGCTCATGATGTCAATCACTGGATTGTCTGGTGTAGACTTAATTATTTACTGAGTGCGGCGCTAAAAAGCAAACAAACACTGTATATTTCTGATCCAGGCTTGATTACATACAGTATGTTATTGAATAGCCGGAATATTGCCGAGTGTGGGTTTAACAACAAACAAATCAAAGAAACCGACAGAATATCTGACATGTTTGGCTGTGACATGCTGTTTAAAGATTGGTGTTTCAGGGCTTCAGATTGGTTTAGTTACAAGAAAGATATTTCTTGTCACATTTGGTAATGACAGATTAAGTGCTCTATGAAAGTGGATACTAGGAAATGTCCTCATACCATCTGTGGCAAAAGTGCTCTGTGAGTATAGTACTACTGTTATAACATGAGTGATGCATCTATTGCAGTTCTGTAGCAACAGTGTACATAGTTTCTGACTAGAGCAGCGGTAGAAACTAACATTTTCAGTCCACTAGTCCATATAATGATAACATATAGCAAAACCCTTAAAAATTAAAAATGGCAAATTGCTACTAGTCCTTATGGTACCTTAACTATTGGGTAGTTAGGAAAGGACTACAGGACTAGTGCCAATTTCTAACGCTTTAGAGCAATATTTGCAATGCCACAAATTGTCACAGCCTGCTAACCTATCCAACTTTACTCAACAGCAAAAAATTTTGGGGATTGTAATCAGGGCTCGATTGAGCTATATAAAACATGCACCAGTGCAACCTTTTATTGAAAAGTGCAACTTAATATATATTTCTACATGCACGAAGTCCACGTTAAGAAAAATTAATTTTGTGTCGAGTAACCCTTTTCCACACAACAACGGTATTAGAACACTGTGAATACCTCGAAGCTTTTTGGTCAGGCTCACTGACTTGGTTGATGCATGTCATCGATCCCAATTGCGTGGTTCGATGCTCATGACATTAATCACTGGATTGTCTGGTCCAGACTCGATTATTTTAGACCGCCCTCATATAGCTGGAATATTGTTGAGTGCGGCATTAAACAACAAACAAACCAAAAAAACATCAACAGTCCCTGGGTTATATGTAATTTTTCATCCTTTCTTGGGCATGATGTCATCGAACTGTGGGGACTTCAGGATTATGTGCACATCAGGGTTTCCCCTGACGCAGAATTCTTGCGTATATGACTCTCAACTAAGGAAAAATACGTCCAGAAATAAATGACTGCGTCATGACTGATGCACTTTCAAAATATCTATGTTGTTTACCAGCTTTGGAATGAAAATATTACAATTACTCACATGAACTTAATTTATAAACATTATCTGAAGACAATATATGCAAACATCTTAAAATTTACGTCTAGTTTTTCATTAATAATACAATAAAACATTTGACTCTCAAAAAATATTTTTGACTCCCCAAAATTCATAGGCTGAGTCAAGGTGACTCTCAGATATTGGAGTCTAGGGGGAACCCTGGCACATCCTATTACATTTTACAACAATATTTATGTAAAATAGTCATCAGAGATCTGAGATGTACTTATACAGTTTTGCATCTGTTTCATCTTTGATGAATTCATGGGTCAAAAGTCCAACCTTATTTTGTCTGGCGAAACAAGGTTTTCATGTCAACATGCACGTGGTGCAACTTAAATGAAGTGCCATAGATCAAGCCCTGTATTATTAACACCCCGGCATTTGGATTAACCAAATAATCTTCATGATGACGTCTTACATTGAAAAAGCCTTGTAATTTGAAAGATTGATTTTGTTTTGTTTTTGGGAGTTGTTTTTGCTTGAGTAATTTATTATGTATAAGTTCATTCATTGACATTAGAAGAAACTACAATGGCTGCCTAATACGAGTGGTTTCATAATGTCTGATTCTAGTTGACCATGTTAACCAATTTTATCTCAGAATCAACCCTTATACTGATGTTTGTGTCAAATGCATGGCAGACCTGTAATGGGTCAAAGAATGTATATATAAGCTGGATTTTCATTTATTCAACCCCATGGAAATTCCAGGTTAGAATTGGTCCCCAGCAACCTATGCTGGTCATTAAATGATGCCAAATGGATCATCGTATGCATATTGTGTGTTGTATATCCTGTGTATTCAGGTGTTATTTCGCAATGCTGCAATGAATCATGACAACTTTTAAAATATTCAACCAATTTTCCAATAATATGCCAAGCAAACCATTTTGAATTTTTCTCTTGTAATCAGTCACAAATGCAGATTCCCAGACACACTAAAATAAGAGTGAGTATTTTATTCCAGCAAGGTAAGTGTTGAATACTGTGTATACAACAAGGCTGTCACACAGTAAAGGAAAGATAACTCTAATTGATGATTAAAACCCCAAAAGTGGGGAAATTAGGAATAACTGAATTCGGACCCAGGGAAACATGGCAATGACCTCCTTTGTTTGAATTGACCCGCACAAACCATTTCTTTTTCTTTCTTTTTTGTTAAAATTTTGATTTTGGGTGGTTGCTAGACATGGATTCAAATAATTTTGGAGCAAACCTTAAGGACAACAGGACCCACTTAAATTTGATAAACATGGTTATACGTGTCCCAAGTTTTCTAACTCAGACCATTGTAAGAAATTGGCTCTAGTCCTATAGTCCTTGCCAAACTGCCCAATAGTTATTTGACAAAAACACAATTTCTATGTAAAGTACTTTCTGAAAACGAAGTCAACTTACTTGTATTCCATCCAGTCTCATGTGAGATATGTTGCTATTATGGATGAATTATATATCTTTAACAGAACATCAAATTAGGTGAAATATGTGAATATCAGTGCTGTCAGTAAAGCTTGTACTCATATAATGAAACAGGATAATATTCCTGCAATATTGGTGTTGGTGGGGTATCCTAGTGATTAAAGCATTCGCTTGTGACACCAAGTGCATGGGTTTGATTCCCCACATGTGTGAAACCATTTCCTGATGTCCCCTGCTGTGATATTGCTGGTATGGTGCTTAATGCGGTGTAAATGCAAACTGCATCCAACCGACAATATTATCAACTTGGTAAGACTGGGAGAACAAAACTCATTTAGCAGTCCTGAATGTATGACTTCAACTCCCAGAACTGTTGCCTTTACCTGGTGTGTGTAATACGTCAAGTATCACACTGATGAGACAATCAATAGCGTTTTATGAGAACAGTCCCGCAGCAAAGATCACAAGCTAATAATGATTGACACCAGACCTAATGCACATACCAATGGCAATTGCAATAAATAGAATTAATATTAAGTTTCCAATTATTTTTGTAAATTATGTTAATTTAGTTTGAAATATATTTTTAGACAGACAAGATGAGGGGCTAATGAGGACGAGGCTGTTGAATGGCCTTGGAAGAACAAGTAAACCACTAATTTGAATGCTGCCTTTATCACTGAGATGAGTGACTGATAATAGCCGCATTTGACCTTGTCACATACGAAAAACTTAACCAACCTACCAAACCATATATATTTTGGGTCCATGTTAACCGAAACACAAATATATTTTATTCTTGGCCTTATCACTGCTAATGTTATTAATTAATACAAGAGTGAAGGATACTGGGATTAGGGCACTTATGTGGCTGAAGATGGTACCACAGCAGTGGAAGCACTGCTACTTTGACCTGTCGCTATACAGATATAAATTATAAAAGCAGCTGCAGTTTTTGAAATTATGCATGAAAATCAAAGGCTCCATGCCTTAACCCTAATGTTAACATGTCAACATTAATGGTGGTCCCTACATTCAATATACAGAAGCAAACTTCAAGGAACCTGCAGGGATCGATTTCGCTCTATCCAAGCTGCACCAGTGCAGGTAAAACATTGCTAGTGCAGGTAACTTTTATTGCCAGGATGCACCCGACGCAGGTAACACTTCCCACCACAAGTGCGCGGTAGCAGTTTTATTTGATAAAAGTGGAAAACTTAATTCTTTTAGAACTGGCTGCAAATCTTTTTGAATCCAGGAAGTAAAAGTTCATGAAATTAGTGAAATACACAGGTGGTCTGAATGCAGTGAACTTGCAGAACTAATTCTCCACATTTACCACTAGAACAGTCATTCATGCGGTTACAATCACAACAGACAGACACTTTGAAACTTCTTTTTGAGGGTTGTTAACCGGATATCAAATATGAAAAGCCATATTTAGATTTGCCCAAAATAAAATACTGGAGCACATTCTCAAGTTTATTTTCTCTTTGAATTTAATTAATATTCAAAATAACGAAACCTACGGTGTTTCAATTTATGACAATCTGGTGCAGCCAATATTTAGGTGGTGCAACCTGATTAATTTACTTGGTTGCACCTGGTGCAGGTGATAAAACAGAAAGAAATCGTACCCTGAACCCAGGGTCAGCTGTAATTTCAAACACTGCATTTTTCAGACACTGATGGTTGGATCACTATCATGTTTATTAGGTCAAATACGGTACCATGGTATCAATGCAAACACCACTTCCTGCATGATGCACAAGTGCATTATTAAGAGCATGATGAGTAGTGGGACGCACACTCTGTCATATACAGTATCACAGCTGCTACCTTTGCTTCTGACACTAACATAACTGTTACATGTCCTTGTTGAATAAGCAGTGATGCAGTATCACAGACACACCTGTGACCTGGTTCAGATATTATTGCCAATCTGACAGTGTAATCATTGGAAGTTGTTTCAATATGAATGCAGATTATCAGTATACTACATCTGGTCTGGCGAGTACATTTATGTCATTGTCAAACAAGGCTCTCACCTGTTTCACAACATATTACTCAGTGAACGTCTGAGACCTGCATCACTTCGGGCTTTCCTCCCACATTAAGCTGACACGCCCCGATATAACTGGAATACTGTTAAAAAAGCGGTGTTAAACCCAACTCATTCACTCGCTCATCTAATCTCATTAAAATGATTTACCCTTGATACGGTCCCTTTCTGAGTGGCCTCCGTGGTCTGCTGGATATTAGCTGCCCAGAGAAGGGATGGTCAGTGGTCAGTGTAAAACCGGCATCAGTCCGGACTTGTCCAAGCAGCCACACATTCACACATCCATGTTGCAACAATCTTAAACGTGATGTTAAACCCCATTTATCCCTCTCTTTCTAAGTGTAGATCTGACAACACCTATTGAAGGATGCAGCTTTCTATGGAGGTGTTCTCAGATCTCCAAGCAAAGAAGGATTGTTAAAGATCTGTCCTGTGCCACACCGCGTGATAATCGTAACTCCCATTCTTCAACATGGACTTTGTGAATCAACTCGTATAAATTAAGTATGAATTCATCATTGTGACCTATGCAAAAAAAACATCTGACCTGCCTATCTATCTAGTTCTCATTGCATGAAAAAAACAATATATTTTAATGATGGCCTAAGATTCCTAGATACATGTTTAAAATGTAAATACATAAAAATGAAAAATGTTAAGGTAAGATTAGGTAAGTGCCTTGGACCACAATTTATTTATTTATTTATTTATTTATTTATTTATTTATTTATTTATTTATTTATTTATTTATTTATTTATTTATTTATTTATTTATTTATTTATTTATTTATTTATTTATTTATTTATGCTTAGTTTGTGGGTAAAAGTTCAGCTCAATAATTTGAGATCAAATTTAGTAATGATTTTGTTTTATCACTACATATACTGTAAACACTTAAATCTAAAGTGTTTCTATGAACGCTTGTCCTCCCCCAAGTTATGATTTTTGTCTGATTATTTCCATGAATTATTTAAGTTATGAAACATCATGAATAGCAGATTGTTAATGCGTTGGCAGCATGAAAAATTCTACAGCAAGATTTATGTTGACCAATGAGAGCCATGCTTACAATTTACATAGTGTTAAAATATCTATTACTCCATGATGTAAGGTCTCTGGACATGCTGGATGTTAAGTTAAAATACACTCATCGTTTTATCAATCGGTCGATCTTTGAGAGTGCAGAGAACTAAAATGTACTCCAATCTTATTTCGGAACTCGAAACACCACATTGTCTTTCTAAAAAAAAACCCAGTTAATTTGACGTAAGACACATGATGAAGTTTATGGAGCTTTGACCGTGTATTCAATGTTCCCGCTGGCTTTTGAAACTGCCAGTCCACAACGACTGGCAACTCTAAAAATTACCAGTCTCCCCCCCCCCCCCCCCCCAATTTTTGTCAGTCCCAACTTTCAACAAATGAAAAAACGTATGAAAATCACCTGGTTTAATTCTTTCAACTCTTTTTTTTATAATATTTCAAGACTAAATCACTGCAAATACATATTTACCTTGAAGCAAAGCGAAATGTTATTTAATAGCACTAAAAACAGACAAGGGGAACCAAGAAGTCAACTGCAAGTTGACTTTGTTTGAAATATATACTTATATGAATATCGTCAATGTTTTGTTCAACAACAAAGATTTATAAGGTGCTATATTTGCCGGTCCACAGGGACTGGCAGTAACATGAATTACCGGTCCAAGCCTGGTTTTACCGGTAAAAAAATGGTAATTACCGGTAAACGAGAACACTGGTATTTCAGTTACGTATAGATATAACGCAAAGAAAACCAGCATCGTGGTATTGTTCACGTTACTCTTTTTCCCATGAAATTACACTGTTTTCCCCCCATGATTACTCCAAAGCTTCAATTAGGTTTGGCATCTGTTAATCACAAGCTGCCATCACATGGCTAGAATATCGTTGAATGCAGAATTTGTTTTGTATGGGCCAGCTTGTCCAACTTATCAAGAGAACTGGCAGTGAAAGATTCAGTGCATAATGTTTGCTGGCAAGGTCATGAAGTCAATAAGCAACTGACATGGTTTTGTTTGATTGAAAGAGGGGTTGATTGTGTGTCACATGAATTATGTAATGTATTCTACCCTTCCTTTATGTTGAAGTATGGTAGACATAAATTGTGTACTTTCTGGTCAGTACAAATGTGATGCTTGTACATAATCAGTAAATCTGCTGCTTGTGGATTTGCCATGAGCATTTACCATTGAGAGCATCATACCAGGGTTTTGTTTTTTCTCTAGTTCTTCAAAAATGATGCAATACAGTGAGTGAGTGAGTATGATTTTACACTGCTTTTAGCAATATTCCAGCAATATCATAGCAGGGGATTGGCTTCACGCATTGTACCAGTGTCGGGAATCGAACCCGGGTCTTCGGCGTGACAAGCAAATGCTTTAACCACTAGGCTACCCGACTGTCCCTGATGCACTGCCATCATCCAAAAGTAGTCCACAAGTTTAACGCTGCACTCCAGCTCTATGACGGTGTTCTGTAAATAATCCAGTCCGGACCAGACAATCCAGTGACATTATAAGAATTGATCTACGCAATTGGGATACAATGACATGCATCAACCTAGTCAGCAAGCCTGACCACCGATCCTGTTAGTCGCCTTTTACAGCAAGACCTATTCTAACCCGGATCTTCACGGTGGTGTCCTGCATGTATAATAATGAGACCCGTAAAAATTCGGGGTAGAATAGGTCTTCAGCAACCCATGCCTGCCGTAAAACGCAATTATGCTTGTCGTAAGAGGCGACTAACGGGATCGGGTGGTCAGGCTCACTGACTTGGTTGATGCATGTCATCGATCTCAACTGCGTGGATCGATGCTTATGATATTAATCACTGGCTTACCTGGTCCAGACTCGATTATTTACAGACCGCCGTCATATACATTTGTATCTAGATGATTTCAGCGCTACCGTCTGGGTTAATTTGGTTTCACTGTTTTCAAAGTGAATCATACTTGACACACGTAGCTGGAATATTGCTGAGTGCGGAGTTAAACAACAAACCAAATACAATTAACTGCAATACTCATCAGTCATTACTGAATGCCCTACAAGAATGACCAGCAACAGTCCCAGGTTTCTCATTGATTCCAGGGACACATTTCTGGTAAGCAGGGCGGTCGGGTAGCCTAGTGGTTAAAGCACTCGCTCGTCACGCCAAAGACCCAGGTTCGATTATCGGGTACAATGTATGAAGCCCATTTCTGGTGTCCCCCGCCATGATGTTGCTGGAAAGCGGCGTAAAACCATACTCACTCTGGTAAGCAGTTGTACAAGAGCTACTTCAATTATGACGTTAGTTTTCTTTTTGATTTAGGTTAGTGCGACTGAGCGTGGCAGCTTTAGGAGGTCATCACTCTGTTCAGTGGGGATTCTGTGTATATATCTACTTGGTCTCGTCGTTATATGGCTGAAAAAATGCTAATGCGACATTAAATTTAACTCACTGAGAAGGGATTCAAAGGAAGAACAGGTCCCTGCTACCCTGTGCTTGTCAGTAGGGCCTAGAAATAAGGATTGGGTGGTTACAATGGGTGACAGCATGACTGACCCACTCAGATTATTGACAGGCTGCCTTGATAAAACTGGAATATAGCTGACTTGGTGTAAAACAACATTCACTCAGTCACTTTCAGCCTTGTTTTGAATATTCTTTGAAGCAACGTTATTTAGTTATTATTAATATCTATGTTCTAACAAATCAAACAAGTCAGGGGTTTTTCATCAGTAACATTTTACAAATGTCACAGCAAGTTACTGTGTGGATCAAATTACTTGTATGTCGAAAGAAGAATTAATATGATTGTTGAACTAATAAGCCTGTTCAAATCAGTACCTTGGTCATGTTGGTAATAAAATATATATCGCACCTCTCAATGCTTGTCTCTGTTTGAGCCATGCTAGCCAGTCCCATGGCTGTAACTTGACTGCAACACCTAGGGCGCTAATTAACTCAGTTTCCCACGAGGCCCTGATAGACTTATAATTTCACCTGTGAGCTAAATGATTAGATCAACTTAGTAAGCATGATAAGAAGCATGATTGTGCCAAAGAATGTTACCTGAAACAGTTTTATGAATGCGAGAAACAGTTTTGTTACAGTTTATCTACCTGAGGCACAGTTTAGTTGCCTGAAGCACTATTATCTTGGTTGTGTCGCCTACATTTTGTCCAGCAATAGTTGCTGTAATAGCTGTAATATGCACCCGGGGCACTTAGAAAATTGTCGAAGGGGGCCCTACCGAGACTGCACGTTTTTACTTTAAGCCCCCTCGTTATTTAGCCCATGGGTTTACAAACGGAAAAATAAAATGCTTTTAAAGCCCATAGGCTTAAATTAAATTGGAAAACTGATTGATCTCCCTTACTGAATGTTCTTCAACAAGTGATACAGCATGTTTTTATGTGACCAGTTGCACCAATATTGCACCTTAAGCACTGTTAGAGGTTTCCACATTTACAAGACACATTGGACCCCTAACATAGGTGATATTCTGCAGACTCATTTTAAACGCATATGACAGACACTCATTGCCATGTTGGTTTGTTGTTACTTTCTTTAAAGTTTGTTTGTGTTGATTTTCAAGTTGAAAAAAAAAGATGATGCCTTATGTTGAAGTGTTGCTCTCTCATTCCATTTTTGATTATTGTTAAACTTGGGATATTCATTCTACCTATCAGGGTTTTGTCCTTCTTTTTTCGTTTTTAAGCCCTGGGCTTAAATTTGGATACAATTTTACTCAAATTAAATTGGCAAAATCTGTAATTAAGCCCAGGGCTTTAAAACCGCAGTCTTAGTATTACAGCCATTCACATTTCCATGCCAGCAATAGTGTGTTCACTTGAGGGCCAAAATCAAACCTCAGTGTATGAAATACACCCCCTCTGCACAGCTGTATTTTCTGTAAAAACTGTGTACTTTACACTTGAAAATATAATGTATAGCCCGAGTGTGTATTTCATGAGACTGATAATCAGAATTGATTGATGCTGAAGCTGAACACTGCTAGCTAACAGACAATGTTATGCTTGTCAATCCCTGTTTTGAAAAACAACACAATGTCATCCCAGATATTAAAAGACATTCAGATTGTTGTGGAAGGTTTATTGTAACTCTATTGTATCTATGTCTGGTTTTGAAGATGTAGATGAAAATATAGCTAGTCTCCATACAAAATCTCTCTCTCTCTCTCTCTCTCTCTCTCTCTGTCTCTCTCTCTGTCTCTCTCTCTCTCTCTCTCTCTCTTGGGATATGATCATCACCTGGTCTGTCTGTCTGTATTTCGTTTCCTGAACATATCTTGAAAACACTGAAAGATTTTTCACCCAAATTTGTACATGTATTAATCATGGGCTGAAGTGGTGACTTTTGCTGTTGTGGGAGCCGGGGGATAACTGATAACTCTTGTATTTATAAGAAGAAAAAATGTCATGATTATTAAGTTCATTAAGTGATGGTTATGGTTTCATTTGATAATTAGCTTGTTGGGGCATATTTATGGTAAAACTGAAAACATGAAAACATGTTCGTGTCACATAATAAGTTGATGCTTCAAGCACATCCAGCGTTTCCCACCCTGTGCAATATTCACACATATGAAACAAATTGCAAGATTGAAGATCCGTCGATTTATGGATTTTACATTGTGAAGCTATCAATTGCCTTCTAAGCATTCTCCCCAAAGACTGGGTATTAGTTGCGCAGAAGTAGTTCACAAGTACTGCAGCTGTAATGATACACTTAGTCACAAAGTGATGTCTATAGGACATTAGAACAGACAATGTGTTATGTTAGGGACGCAACAATATTGCATGCTACAGTTATACATACAACACATTTTGTCCAATATGATACGCCTCCTGATCCATATAAATCTTGTTGAGTAGTTTAAAAAAATATCTTTTTGACAAAATGCACATCTAAGTGTTGAAATCATAGGATGTACAATACTTTGTACCAAAAGGAGTATATTTTGCAAATGAATACTTTTTTCAATCTATACATCTTGCAATATTGGGTAAAGATTGGTATAGTTTGGCCTAAAATCTACACAGAAATTCGTTCACAAATGGTGTGTCCCTTTGAAATTGATTGACAAAACATAGGAAATGCAGTGGTGATTTTGCTTTCACAGCGGCAACTCACCATGCTGTCGTTGAAATTGTAATATTGGATCTGCATGTGCAATCACTGTCAAGCACTTTATCTCCCAGAGTATCGCAATACAGATACCTGTATCGGATATATATTGCAAAACCATTGTAAAGCCAATACACATCCCTTTTTTCAGGAAGCTAAAATAGGTAACCATAGCCTTTTTCGCCATCTCAGAATTGTCCCTATTTTATATAAGCATATAAATTTGACTCTTTTGCTACAGATAAACAGGTCGTTATCTTCATTTGATAGCCACCACGCCATGCCATGCCACGCCACGCCACGCCACGCCACGATACACCATGCCACACCATGTTCCTAATACAGCCTGACTCACTCTCTATGATAATATTTCAAATAATTTGAACTGCCTGTACTCATCCTCATACAGTCCCCACTCCGGAACAAATTCATATTCAACAAACCAGTGTGGTTGAACTGAAGGCTACACTGAAGAAAACGTATATTTGTTAAAATTAAGTACTGCAGCACACACACTCACATATGTGTATAATATTGTGATTAAAGTACATGTATCAGAATGCACTGGCATTGATTTCCAATCTCGACTCGTGACTCCAACATGTAAGATAAATTGCAGGATTGAAGACATGTCAATTTATGGATTTGAGATAGTGAAGCTGTCAATTGCCTTGCATGTTCTCCACAAAATTTTACCTATGACTCAGTATTGGTTGTCTTTGTGCATTGGTGCCATGTTCTGCTTGTTATGTACCCGGGTATAGCAATGTGATATGTAGCACGGATTGAAAGTAGGGGCAGCATGCTGTAGACATGGTAGATATTGTTTTTTAACCTCAAATTTAACCTGTATATAACACTGACTTGTCATCAGTGTTCATGGTCACTTGAGTGGCAGAACTTTGAATTAGCTGATATTTCCAAGAGCGTCACAATATCAATGCAATATGGCCAAAGTAATGCAAATAATTGTAAAGTTTGATAATTTCAAACTTGTCATCACCATTGATCATATTATACTGAGGATATGCTGTTTTGTTAGTAGTACAGGGTTAGAAATTCATTTTTATTTTCACTAGTCCTCGGAAAGTAATCAAATCCAAAGTTGCCATCTACCTAATGGTAAAAGTGGTAGTCCACAAGGAGATGTCACTTGACCTTCCGGTATTTAACTTGTCTCAAACCCCTGAAGATCCGGGGTAGAATAGGTCTTCAGCAACCCATGCTTGCTGTAAAAGGTGACTATGCTTGTTGAAAGATGCGACTAACGGAAAGGGTCGTCAGGCTTGCTGATTTGGTTAATGCATGTCATATCTTAATTGCGTGGATAAATGCTCATCTCAATCACTGGATTGTCTGGTCCAGACTCAATTATGCTAAGTGGCACCAAACCCAAACTAATTCAATCATTTACTTCATCAAACTTGATCTATTGTCTATTGACAGGTGTACATGAAAATATATACAAATAATTTGGTTATACATTTTTAGCAAACCCCCCTGGATTTGGATCTTGAACAGAGCTTGAGATAAGCAACGTATTTGCATAAAATATGCATGAAATAAACTGAAATACACAGACAAATCAAATCCTAGCATATCAAATACGCAACAAAAACTATAAATAGCCTATTGAAATAAAATTAATGTATATATTATAACTATTAGATAAAATGACTGTTTATCAGCCAATCACCAAATTCACTTACCAACGTTCAGAAAAGATTCTGTGACAAACATACTGATGGATGCCAATTGAATAGTCTATGTACATATTGTATCTTAACGGTCTCTGATTGGTGATTTAAAAAAAACGCCTTTCTTACAATGCTAGGTTTTGCAAACAAAAATGGTTTCCCAGAGAGGGACGCAGACGGGTATACTACTATTCATATAGTTTTAAATGATATACAGGGATTGTTACAAAACATGTTTTAAGTTAAAATACACAAATGTCAAGAAACAGGTGGGTAAAAAATTTGGAATACCCTCTAAACAATGCTAAAAGTTGTGGATTCCCAATCAAAATCAAACCCCTGGGTAAAATACCCAAATCACCAAAAACGTATCCAGAGCTCTGTTTAAAAACTCAACCTACATCCAATAATATAAGGTGTATGTTTGTATTTTGTCATGTTTGTACAGTGTTATATACCTTTCTCAATTGCTACAATAACATGCAGATTTACAGGGTTTTGCAGTGACTCGCCCAAGAGCCCACAGTTGTCTGCATGGTCAGGAAAGATGTATTGACAGTATGTTTCTGTTGAGAAATGAAGGATGTGAAACCTATGGTGATTACAAACACACCTGTCAGATATTTTAATCCAAGTGATTTTCTGTTGTAGCCAATATTCCTGCACCGGTCTCTCTGGTACATGAAGCAACGGCGCTCTGTGAATAATGCTAGCAGGTAGGTGGAGAAACAGCACATTTCATCTTACCTCCTTGACAGATTGTTGAGATCTGATTGGTTCACTTGATCTTGATAAATTACCCTTTATCCCGCCTGGGAAGGAAGGAACCTTGTGAGTGGAAGAATAAATCTCTCATACCCTACCACGAAGAAAACAGGCTGCATGTGGAGTTCTGAGCTGGAGGATAAATTCTTTATACACCACCACGAAGCAAAAGGCTGCATGTTTTTTTATGAGTCGGTGAAAGTCACGTGACACAAGTTAACCCCAGCTCAAATGAACAGGTGTATTTTTATAAATTTTCAATTTGTTTTACAATGGCAGATTGAAACATGTCAGCAAGATGTATTTGTTGTAGCAGTATGATGAGAGGTATGTGGTTTTTACGTACCGCGTTTGGTTTTATACCACGAGCACTTAACAAAGATGAAACAGGGATATCGTCCCCATCGCTTCAATTGAGAGGTAAATGACTTCCGATGTATACCGTGTTTGAAATTAAGCATGACAGTCATGGAGTCTTTGTCATAACATGAGATTTCGGGGAACTTAAGATTCATATACAACTGCAGCAAATCTCAAGGACCCTAGGACCCCAATAATTTCAAACACTATACATTCCTGCAAGAGGAACATGTTGATGGATGTAGAAGACTGTAGGAGGCCACACAACCTGATGACAACGCAATTCGATATGGCCACTTGGCCTTTATTCCAAGACAAGTGAAAATCAGGAGTGACAAATGTTTTCTCCCATAATCTTGTTACGATGTAGATTTTTTGCTGCTGACAAATGATAGCATGACATTTCCATGATTTCATCAAAAGTGATATTCCTCTATAACATTACCAAACTTGAAAATATAATTATAGCACATTTTGATTGACAATCAGTGTCCTAGAAAAGGAACCAATCCTGAATGTGTATGACCATGGTATAGCTGGTAATTTAACAGGTCAGCATTTTGTAGGTAACCTTGGAAATTGAGTTTGCATTTATTACCACATACAGCATGGTCACACATGTACCAAGGAGAAAAACAAAGAGAAAGTACTTGTGACACAATGATGAAGTGATGATAAAAAAGTTAAGCTGATTCAGAAAGTAAGTCATCCTCGCTAAGACTATTTGCTTAGTGATAAATATATCCTTAGGCGAGTGGAAATTTATTGTTGCCTATATGTCATCATTATTCCACCGAGTAGTGAGCAAATAACACCTTCTTTTTTTCCCCTGACAGATGTTCTTTGATAAATGTTTACATCCAGAATAAACCAACCCTGAAACAGTTCCTGTGAAGAATGCTAAAATTTGAGAAGTGTAAAGAAATCATCCAAATTCAATTATCACTGCTGTAACTGAATCACAGCTCAAAAGGTACTTGAGGGACACACCATTTAATATTCTAGGTGGGCCTGGGATTTCTGTTGGAGACGGAATATTTTTTTCGGTCACAGCCTCATAACAGATTTTATCTGACAAAGGAGGAACCCAATGATTGACTCTCTCTTTTTTTCCCACAACACATTTTGTTTCAGGACATTCAGTAATTGGGTTCAGCAAAACAGATTTTTACCAACAAATAACTTTCAAAGCAAATTCCAGTCCCTCCATGTTTCCCACTCTTGGTCCCTAGCAACCAGGGTGGTGGTTCGCTCGTAACACAAAAGACCCTGTCTGATTCCCCACATGGGTGAAATGTATTGATCACATTTCTGGTGTTTCCCCCGTGATATTACTAGACTATTGCTGAAAGCGGAGTGAAACCTCACCTCACCTCACCTCACCTCACCTCACCTCACCTCACCTCACCTCACCACACCCCACCTCACCTCACCTCACCTCACTCTTTGCAGGTACCTATCATGACTTTGTTTCACTGGTGATACTTCCTGTCCAAGAACAACTGTTTTAGATTTTTCAAATCCATCGATGGGATTTTTCTCACTGATTTCAAAGGGCTGAGTAAAATGCAACAATCAGGAATATTCCAGCTTTGACAGAGTAGCCTGTATGTAATCCACCTGGAGAAGAAAACAAGTGATTGACAGCTTGAGCAACAATCAGCCAACCATCTACGAGTTCACATATTGTAGACAGCTTTTATGACAAGAATTTGGTACTGGGACTTACAATCCTGAAAATCCACCCGCAGATGCCAAAGGAAACTTCAACAAATGACAACATTTTGGCCCAAGGACTGACACTAGAGCACTGACAAATAGGGATATTGTGATGGAACAAGTTTTCAGAGGTTGGGACTTACCAGAGTGAGCATGTCCGCAATATTGAAAACTTGCAAAAAATAATAGTGTCGCATTAGGTCAACAATAGTCAGCTGTATCATTGATAACTGTGTAGGTTAGCATTTAGAGATATACCATAGAGGTATGGTTATTTCAAATGTATGGTAACAAAAATGTATTTCTCAATATGTTTCAGCAACATTTAAAGGGTAATTTCCAACCAATTTGGCACAGTGATCTACTTGCAAGTTCCAAAATGTCCTTTTATGCTTAAAGTTTCTGTAAATTGTGAAAACTGTTTGAACCACCTTTGAAAGCAAATGCAAAATTGCTCTTTCTCGTTTTCTTTTAAGTTGCCATGACCTGGAAATTGAGCGTGGGCGTCACTTCAATATACCTAGGAATTTAAGAAAATGTAAACTTTGTAACTTAAACTGCATTGAAAATGAATTCTGTTTTCTCTTAGTGTGTCCAGTGTTCATACAGTTAAGAGAAGTATACATTAACACAAAGTTTTAACTTCATCCTAACATCCATAAATGTAACATTTCAATGTCATCGCCAAACTCTAACATCATTACAAATCTAGCAGAATATTTGTACTATGCACATATGGCAAAATGTATGGTTGACAGCAAATCCACCTGTAGCATAATGTTTGTACACAAAATGCCTGAGGCCTAAAATTACTGAAATAAAGTGATTGAACTTCATAACACATCAGCAATTGGATTATGTTATGCATCACAGCAACATTGTGAGTTTGTTGCACATCACATCAACAGTGTCATTACACATCTTTTGATATGACAGGCCAGACGCTCTATCCACTGCACCCGCTAGGTGGTTCATGATATGTAATACATTGCTTTGTTGATGTGATGTGTGTTATCAAATATTATGACATCAACACATCACATCAACAAAATAAGATATTTCATATCACGAACCGACTCACTGGTGCAGTGGATAGAGCGTCTGCCAAAAACAGTAGGGTCCGTGGTTGATCCCCAGGTCGTTTCATACCCTAGCACGTTAACAGATGGCACTTGCTTCTACCCTGTCCAAAATTATGGCCACAAGGCAAGACAAGCCGTCACCACAGAAGTGAAACAGTGTTAAACCCTCTTTTACTTCACTTCTCATTTCACAAAGCTAATGTTTATGTCACACGGATTCAACCTTTTCTCAGGAATACGAGTTTTGTATAACTAATTAATCCGTTCGGGGAAACAAAGCAGGATGTCATTTTATTCTATTTTTTATCATGTCGTGCCCATAGACAAGAGAATAATATACATTTCAAATATACATAGAAAAATATGCTTTGAAATAACGACTTTGATACAAGGTTTGACAGATTCAATGAAAAAGACATTTCAACGTATTTCAACAGGGAAGGTCATTATTGGAACTATGAATATTGTTTGTCTGCACCAGTCCGTGTTTGTCGTCGTCAGTTGTTCCAAACACATATGTTTGCCTATTGCTTATTGCAAGAAACCTGCATGAAGGCAGTCCGCCACGGCTGGCCTCGACAAAAGAAACGTTGTAGGTGTGGAAAATTGCCGTTAATGCTTACAAGTCGAGCTGATACAATCAAAATCTGAGAGTACTCTTATCCGCTTGAAAAGTATTTTGTTGTGGGCAAATCGGTTGTATACTCTAGATAAAATAGCATTACGTGCTTTGTGGTATTTGTCTTTACAGTCCAGTCGATTTTCAAATACGGAGATTGTATTTCCATTTTATCATTTTATCATTTTTAAGAAGAATAAAACCAAGTATATTCCAAGCCATTTGAAAATGGAATGGCGTTGATGTTCGAGCTTTCTATGAAATCAAAACTCAAGGTCATCCCACAATATTTGATCTTTGCAATTCATTTTGTTGAAAGCCTTGTTCTATTTCAGTGCGTGTTGTCATATAGTCTGTAATATGTACATAAGTCTGCGCTCTGGCTTTGGCTTAACAGTTGTCCTTGTTTGCAGACCTACAACTTCTGCGACATATTAGTCCGTGTGATGAAGAGACGTGTGGATGGAAAATGTATCTTTAATGTCGTAGACAATGCATTCTTCTACAACAGGACGTTGAAATGACGTCAGTCTGTTCAAGGTTTTCAGTAGTTGCAAAGTGGTTTACTGAATAGGACCGGTGACGTTTTCAGATTACATTTTTAAAACAGCTCAAAGAACCACCGAACTATTTTGGTAATCGCAATTACCTTGTAAGAGAACGAAGTGATTCTTGTTAGGCGGACAAAATGTTGCTGTATTGGCGATACGGAACTTATTATATCATCATGATTACTAGGACAAAAGGGGGTTTTGCTCGACTTATCATGTTGTAGATCTTTGATACGATTAGGCATAATAGCTACCTGGAGACGCGATCCTCTGTTAATCTGCCAATATTTCAGGGTGATTTGAGAGAAGGTTTGCACCAGAATAATAACGAGTCTATCGACATGGTAGAGAGTATCAGCCCTCACCATTTTTATTTTAATCTTTTCTCAAAGTGAAGTAATTTCACGTACACGTAGATGCTGTTCATGAACCTCATGTCGATATAAAAGCTATCCAGCCACATGAAATGTCTGAATTCAAGCATCCTACGTTTGGTGTCTGTGTGTAACAGTTTCAGATTGAAGTGAATGCCTTGTAGGAATTTATGAGTTTTGTCGCCACGCTGCCCTCAAATGCTCTGTTTTTAGCTTGGCTGTCATGTCATTTTATCGGAAAATTACATGATGTGATAGACTGTCAGTTAGTTACAGGTTTGTATTTGATGGTCGTAGCCTATTGTGCAGCATTCCATCCATCAGTAAATTGATGTACATAAGACTGAATAGTCTAGCCTAGACACCATCTAGTTCTTACATTTCGCCCTAGGAATTGCTGAGTGTTTCATGTGAAGTACGAGCTAGATTCGATTCCTGGCATGAACGTTCGGTGCCTAAAGTCAAGTGATTTACACCACTGTTCGCGTTATTATACTTTATTTTATACCATTCTAATTTCCCACCAATGTGTTACTAGGAATATTAATGTAGGTTCAAACTGGTTCATTGCCATATCCACATGTATGCATCTATATAAGGACAAGCAAAGGTGACTATGCTTGTCGTAAGAGGCGACTAACGAGATCGGGTGGTCAGGCTCACTGACTTGGTTGATGCATGTCATCGTATCCCAATTGTGTGGATCGATGCTCGTGATATTAATCACTGGATTATCTGGTCCAGACTCGATTATTTACAGACCTCCGTCATATAGCTGGAATATTGCTGAGTGCGGCGCTAAACAACAAACCAGCCAACAACCAATCATTGCCATATCTACATGTATGCATCTATATAAGGACCTACCTCGTTAGATAATGATTAGTCAGATTTAAGAAACCCATCCTCGTGAACATGAGTCCACGTCTATGACATCTTTGAAAGTTGGATCCAGTTTTAAAAAACTGTATTGAAATGAGTTAATGTCGTGTCATTATGACATAAATGAGATTATGACTATAGGTAAAAACACCCTCTCTAGGAAAAATATAATTCTGTGTAGACTCCCTGTCGAGTATGTTTCGTTGAGTACGGTCAATGACGGAGATATTTCTTTTGTTTCTATTCATTCCTGCTGCGAATTATGGAAAATGTCCGCGATATGAAACCGGCTCTAGAATGAGTTACGGATGCTAATAGATCGTATTAGGCTGCACAAGAGCAAGATAGGAGGTCTTTAAGAAATCTGAAGTGACGATACTGCACAAGCGGGCTGCTCCTTGTTGATCAATACATCTCTTAGCATTGTAACAATTGTATTCCTATATGCGGTCTCTTGTAATTGAATGGACAGTCGTGAAACGTGTTACTCATCTTTGTACTGTGTGTTTATTAGATGATGGTTGTCTTGATGTCATGTTTAACGAATTTGTTATCAGTTTAGAACGACTTATCAAATGAGTTTTGTTTGTTTGTTTGTTGTTTAACGTCGCACTCAGCAGTATTCCAGCTATATGACGGAGGTCTAAATAATCGAGTCCGGGCCAGACAATCCAGTGATTGACATCATGAGCATCGATCCACGCAATTGGGATACGATGACATGCATCAACCAAGTCAGCGAGCCTGACCACCCGATACCGTTAGTCGCCTCTTACGACAAGCATAGTCGCCTTTCACGGCAAGTATTGGTTGCTGAAGAGATCACATGAGTAACTCCTTACGATCAGATTCACGTTTGCGTTGCATGAACACCACGAGCGTCAGATGTTTGGTATTGGGTTAGTGTTCGCGTTCTCAGTAAAACGTTAGTTCCAGTTCCGTAGCATACTGTTGTTATCTGTGTGTAATGTCAATGTTAAAAAACTTGGCGACGGACTTCAGACCTTTATTTGGATGCACCAAAACGGGAGTCTCGGATATGATGCTGTTACCTCAGAAGACGAGAGCCTGAATAATAATTTGAAGGTTTTGATTGCCTACTTTAGCCGATTTGTTAACGACGTTACTGTGGTGTTTTAACAGTTCTTGTGCAGACAGTATCGTGTTGAACCAGAGCTTCAGCATTTCTGAATTCATGAGGAGCATGTCAACTACGGCCGACTCTTGTGAGAAGTACAACGCACATTGAAGCCATCTTTGTCAATACCTCAAAATAACGTGTCTATTCGAACGCTGCACAAAATGTCAGGGGCGACACCAGACAAGAAAAAAAATTATCGGGTCTCTTAATTAACTCCATAGTCAACAGTACGGCCGCTTTTCATGTTCGAAATTAAGTCAAATGCTTAGGCGGCAGTTGTTAGAACATTAATAGACATAGACACGGAGGATACGTGATTGCAGTGGTAATATCTGTTTGATATTAAAGTGTTAAATACATATTTAAAACCGTGTCAACGCAGACGAGAATAGCACGTGGTTGGCGGTGTGATACAGGGAAACCTTTCAGTTATATTCTGGCAGCGCTCTGGAACCTGAATGGCCTGGGCTCTTGGCGTATCGTCTATACCAATTCCCATACTTCAACATAAAACATACGACGGTCGTAGTGCTCGAAACAGTTTGTGAAATGGCTTCTTGCTGCAGACAAACCAGTGGTTGTGTATGAGTGGCAGTCCATATAGCTGCGGTACTGTGACGAACAACTTTATACCAATTTGAGAGTCGGCCATCAAGGGGATCACCTATCCAAATACTGACAGTATCAATTTGTGCTGATCAGTTTGGCCATCCAGTGACCATTTAAGCTGATCTTTTTGGCATGATTATAAAGTACTATTGACATTCGGAAAATGATGGGAAAACCTTGCGGTTAGTGCATTCCCTTGTCACACCAAAGTCCAAACATGGATATAACAGTTGAAGGTAACACGTACCTGGTGTCTGTTGTGATATATCTGGAAACTTACTTTTTACTCATACTGACCAAGGCCATGATTGCATTTTGAGGGAAATATCAAATACGCTCTTTTAATGTGTTTGTTCTTTTTTGTCTCATATCACCAAAGCAGAAATAACATGCAGCCTTTACGTTTTCGTTACATAACTCTTAGATGCAGAAAACTGTTCTTTCAGAAAGATAACAAGGTACTTATCTTGTATACGTCAGTACATTGCTTCACAGAAGGAAAGATCGAAACGAGTGGTGGCTGAAGGAACGTACAGCTTGTTTTCATTTAATCCCGTCCTATATATCGTAACATGCGTGACTCGGATGTATTGTCGGGATTTGTTTCATCTCTGTATGGATTTGCCAACGTAAGGCGATGTGAGTGTATAATGTCTCGGTCCAGACTATAGATGCCTTCATTTGAATAGATCCTGTAGGGGTTTTCCGACCAATTTTTGCGCATGCTTTTGGTTTTAACGTCTTGCCAAATGTAGCTTTAGTTTCATATGACACTGAAACAAAGATTCAGCTGCAAGAAGGAACATCAGTTCATGATGGTCAGGGCGTGTTATTGTATGGTATTCGTAGTTTATTCTATTAAAAACTTAAATCTCGTTTTTAGAAATTCTCTATTGCTTGTATTCAAGTTGAGTTTCCCGTATGTATGTATGTATGTATGTATGTATGTATGTATGTATGTATGTATCCTGGCATACTATAGGCTCGTGAAGATCTGGCTTAGAATTGGTATTCAGCAACCCATGCTTGTAACCGGCGACTATGCTTTGAAGAAGCGACTAAGTGCATGCATGTAATCGTATCCCAATTGCGTGCATCGATGCTCATGATATCAATTACTGGGTTGTCTGGTCCAGGCTCGATTATTTACAGATCGCTATCACATAACTGGAATATTGCTATGTGCGGCGTTAAACAACAAACAAAACCTGAGTTGATAACAGCACCAATGTAAATTTCGTTTCTGGTACCTGATCATTACTTCAGAATATGACGTGTGACTAACGTTGCTGTCACATTTTTATATGAAACGGAGGATCCCCAGATTCCTACCGCTCTCTGCAGCAACCCTGACAATCGCCGACTATTTGAGAGGTTGTTTATTTATTTACATTCAATCAGTCATCAGGTACAACGAAAGCAACACTCGGTCATATTACACGCACGCCTTTTTGCGTCTCTAGTCTACAGCCTTATTTAGCCCAGTCAGTGGACATGTGTCAATATTGGATTTTTTTCTACAAACTGTCACCGACCTTGAAATCCTCGCCTTTACAGTCATAGCAATGTTATCGGATAACGTTCGTCTTTGAGATGGTCCTGTCATCTCAGCGCATTAGGGTTATGTGTGCGGACTGCTTAATGGTGCACCGCAATTAGATCTGTCGTGAACTTAAATTAAGACCGAAATCCTTATTCACCGTGTTTCATGCAACACCCTGAAAATACTACGTTTTCGAAAAAGCTTTATTTATAATGGCTGCACAAAAGTACGTACATTGTCATTTGGTTTATAATCACTTTCCGTATTTAATATGTACACGCTTTTCTTAGCATGGTGTAGACGACTCGTTTTTCGTTTTCAGTTTATTAAGTCTATGGACGACTTGTATTATATATCCATTATCCAGTATGGTTTCATTAAGTAAATAATGTCAGATACAATTTGAAATGTCGACGTTTTTATATAACCTTTAAATCGTATCGTTTGTATAATATACTGTGGCATCAGGGGGAAACATTCATGCTATCTTATTAGATATTTTGATATTTTGAGAAACGTACTTCGCCTCATGTTCATACATATTGCCACTATAGTTTGAAACTATACAGCCGTTTCAGGTTTACAAATGCGTGAAATATCTTTATCGCGTAGTATTGCCTTTCGACGCCATGTTTGGGGAGGGCTCGTCGTTAAAGAAATCATGGCAAATACAGCATACCTTCAAAGAGTCAACAATGTCAACGATGAATTTAAAACAAATTATATTGGATATACAAATAATTTATCTGGATGGAGTTACCTTATCGACAATGGAAGTTCAAATGAGATGAAAACTGACAACCCGTAACGATCTGAGCATGCAGTGGTCCCTCTTACGTGGTGCTAAAAATAGAAAACGCATGGCCACTTTCAACGCTAAAAGTATTCACTTCCGCATTTTTGTTTTGATATGTTGCATGCGATCGTTTTGCTTTCAGAGTCTTATATTGATCGATATATTGACTTAAATTTTAAACAAGGTTTATTCAAAGTGAAAAAGACGTTAATAAATTAAGTTTCTTGTTTACAGGAAAGCGTTTAAGATAGACTCATTATTGCCCCAAGTTGAAGCAAAACGCCGGCGAGAAGCACAAATAACAAAGTAAGTTTTTGGGGGGTCTGTTTGGGTAATTTGATGTTAATGTGATGCGTTAATTTGTCCCACCGAAATAGTGATAATACCCACAAACAAAATACGAATGACAAACAATACCTCGTTACTGAGGTATCAGTTTGCTTTGAGCTTCGCTTCGTAGGCATGGATGGCGCACGTGTTGTTGAATCAAATATTGGTTGACCTCAATTCCAAAATAATTATACATGTTCTCCAAAGGCTTTTAGTCATTGGTGTGTTTTTTAAAAAAAAAAGAAGGATATACGTGTATCATACTATTTGTTTTGCAAAACCGTTCGTCCATTTTCTATCTGTAGACACACAAGGCTCAGGATGTGTATGAGTTAATTGTTTGAGCTCAATTAGTCATGTTAGTAGATTGCCATTAGTGATAGGTATGAAATTACCTACATGCTTTTCATGACATCAACATTTCATAATGCACAATTTTATTATATATATGTAATATTTGTTTGGTGTCATCAAATGTATTTTGTTAAACTTTCAGCTACAAGTCAGAGTTTATGAATTTAACCTTTAAAGGATTTGCAGACCCTGGGAGTAAGTTCAATTTTATATTTCTTTGCTACATGATTTAGACTGGATACTAGTGACAAATGCGTTTGCTGATATTTATTTACAGTGAATCTACACATGCATTAGCCCAACATCTCTTCCTATTTATTTCTGATAAGTTCAGATGTGGTACATATCATCTGTAAGCCAACAGTTGTTCAATATTTCTTCCAGTTCCAAGTGACAATGACACTGCTGATGTTGAAATACTATTGCTGAAAATATGTCACAAGAAGAGGAAGGTTTGTACACCATATTGTGTTTTTGATAATGTCCACTTATGTATTGGTAAACAAATTTTAGACATACAAGTAAATTTAACTCCTATTGTCTTTTTTTATGATCTTTGTAAAGATTGTCACAGTAGAATTTCAGGCCATAGGATCTATTAAAATCTATTTGATAAAAGAATTTACTAGTCTATTTGATAAAAGAATTTACTAGTGGTTATGCTAACTCTTTTGTTTCATATCTAAAAGTATTAAATTGTTTCGCTTGTAAAAAATAGCACTTATTTGTTACAAAAGACCCTACCCTAAAAATGATTGACCATTCATTTCGTATCTGGTTGAAAAGAAATTAGGGTTCCTTTCTCCTGTTTGCTCAAATATGTTGTGGATGTTTACCATATGTCCTTTTTTATGATGAATGAACAAATTTCTATTTTAGGATGTGTCGTCTCCTGTAATGCAAACAGTCCTGGGCAAGGTGAAGGTCAGCCTCAACCCTGATGTTGACATCTCTCCTGCCAACACGCTGACAATAGGTCATGACAATTTTCATCACAATAATGGTCATGCCGTCCGCTCCTATGTACTGGTCATCAAAGTAGTCTGCCCGGTCCGTCGCCATCTCCCCAATGGTGTCTGTAACGGAGATTTGTATGATTCAGGTAAGCTTCGTATATGTAATAGTGGTTGTAGAATATTACATGTTGGTGTCTCATTTCTGGGACTAATCAGATGTTAACCAGCCCAAAGTTGGTTGAAATTGCCAAATTGGATTCAGGCATGTGATTTTGAAAGTCAGACTTTCATGGACCATTGTTGGCTGTTTGCAACCCCAAACTCTGACTTTTCGATCACCTGCCTGGGTATTTTTTAATTATTCCAGTTCCTGATATCCTGGTGATAATTAAAGTTGTAGATTTCTCTGATGGCAGCACCAATGAAGAGTAAGATCGGAAATGTTCAAGCATATATTATTGTATTTAATGCAATTAGAAATACCTTTAACTTTATTAAAAACTTTATAAATTTTTAAAAGAAATCCCAATTTTACACATAATGACTGTTTTTTCCAACGTGTCTTGTTTGGAATTCTAACTAAATCCCAGCATATTAAGTCACCTGACCAGATTGGATTGTTCTTGTGTGTGCCCTGGTTGACGGTGCCCCAACAACATGGATCATTGCTCATGCTCTAAGCCACTGGTTTACCTGACTCTGGCCTGGTAGTTATTGGGTAAAAGGTGCCAACCAGTTAGCAAACCTAGTGCCATCAGGTCATAAACCAAGTCCGTCATGGTGACAGTAGTGTTCCTCCCTCCTCTCGTAGCTGCGTGTTTGGCAAAGTCCAGCATAGTTTGTGTGCTTTTGTTCATTAGCGTTAGAGAATTTCTTGTCCTTAAATTTATTCTCCAGCAGTTTAATCGCATATTTTTGTCATGTATTGATTTGAAACATGTTATGTTATATTGAAAGTGTTTTAGTAACTTAAACTATCTAGTACTATGTAGATATTTCTCATGTATTTGTGGTCATTTGTGCCACCTCACTAATTGTCCATATCTGGTAGTAAATGTTTAATGGAACCTTTGGATAGCTTATGTTCAGCCCTTTATTTTGGTATCTTTTTCTCACATATTTCTTTAGTACTTAGTTTGCTATTCGGGTTGTCCCTATTTTAAGAAACGGGGGCACGGGTGGCCCAGTAGTCTAAGGCACCGCGATTCGCTGTGCAGAGTTGCGTCCCCTGGACACGCCAGAAACCTAGGATTGTGGGTTCGAATCCCGGTTCACCCCGATTATGTTTCTAGGTTTGTCAGCACCATACCCGTGCTTGTGGGTTTCACCGAAGTGGTAAACGTCTGAGACCTGCATCACTTCAGGCTTTCCTCCAACATTAAGCTGACGCGCTGTGATATGACTGGAATAATGTTAAAAGCGGTATTAAACCCAACTCACTCACTCACTCACTATTTTAAGAAACACATTCTGTTAGCTGCCCCAGGCTTTATCGTTCTCCAGGCTAGCAAGGGGAGGTTGCTGTCTCCTGTCTCCGACGTTTATAACCCTTGGCGATATCATGTTTATCTACCGCCAGGTTTCGCTGGACCGTATACGGGTTGTCTTGTTACTGGGTGGTCAGGTTGAAACTTTGTTTCACTTGTAAGTAATTATGGGGCAGTTTTCAATCTAGTACTGACTTACTTCTGGTGTTACTGAGCTAAACTTGTTAGCTAGGAAGTTTCATTTTTAGTATTCTGTGAATAAGCAATTACCCCGGAATTGTCTAGATTAGGTCAAGTACCTTTTTATAATTGGGAATCAAATTACTCTTTTTGTCAAATACCTTTTTATTGTTATGAGTCTAGATACTCTGTAGGTCAAGGACCTGTGTTTTCGGGAAGTCTAGAATTTCCTTGCTCAGTATAACTTACTTCAGTCTATAAAGTTATATTGTTATTCAGGCATTTTCATCTATCTTAATTGTCCAAGAGACTTATTTTAGGGGTAGGCCCTCAGTGCTCATTTCTTCCTATCTAACCAATTTGAGGGGATTCGCTCATTAGAGTGAGTTAATTAACTCAAAGGTGTAAACAGGTCACAGCCGACTTAGTTGACTGTCTATGCATCTTGTTGATTGCCTTGCCGAGTGTTGATTTAGCTATCTTTCATAATAACTGATATACAGTTGCTTAGCTAATCAGCTTGTAGATTTGTTTTGGTTTAATTAATCAGTGATCATTGTCAGTGTCAATTGGTCAGTGCCTCTTCAGTTATGGTTAGCTGATAATAATAAAACTGAACTTTTACCATGGTTTTCTGTTATCATTCTTTACTTATTGAATGACATCCTGGTCTCTGGAGCACAGCACCTTGACACCTAGTAATTGGGATTCAGGTTATTCAATCAGAACCATGCATGTTGATGTAAAATATGGCAGCCAAATTAGATTGCTACTATTGGTTAGGATTTTATTGGACTAATGGCTTGTTATGCAGTGTTGCAATGTATATAACATGACAGCAAAATATTCCATTTTCTAATGAAACATTTTTTTAAATTCCTTATCGACTATGTACAAGTGTAGTTTTATAATTTGCCAAAAATTGTTAAGTTTTTTGTCATTGTCTCAATCAGATCTAAAAGATGATGAATCATTAGCTTACTGGCCAGCCAAGTACACCAAGGGAACAAGTTTTCATGTTTGTTGAGAAAACTGGAAATGGAAAAAAAATATTAAAAGGTGAGGAAAATACTTCCAAATATTGTCTATGTAGTTGACGACTAACTCCTTATTTGCAGATGAACCACCTCATAAACGTAGGAAAAATGGCAAAACATTCTCCCATGATGAAGATTCCCTCCATTATGGGGCCGAACTAGTCATATATGATAAGCACAGGCGCTGTCTGCTCACTGATGGAGACTACGAGGTGGCCCTACAGGACCTGGGCTCCCAACCTCTTCCTAAAGGACAGGCAGCATGGGAGACCGTCATGGATGGAAAGGTAAAGTTGCTCTTGCCAGTCTCCGTTATCCAGTGTGTTATCACTCCATTCCATAATGACATAGTGCATACTCTGGACTGTATACCACCAACTCGACACAACACTTCCTAACGAGAGTTCAGAATAGATCTACATTCAAAATACCATCCCCTTTTGAGTAAGCCCTCAATATTTTTCCAATGTCGGATTTTTCGATGACTTTGAATGAATATCTAGCTGGAAAATATTTCTCTTTCGTATTAAGATGGGGAGGGAAGTTCTCACGCTAGAGGTTTTTCGCTAGAGGTTTTTCGCAGTACTATTTGAGAGGTATGCTTGTGGTGGCAAGTGGCCCTGTGCATAGCACACAGGTCACAAATCAGGTGAAGTTAAGGAACGGTGGTTGCAGGGAGCCCTTGGATGGGTGACTGCATTTCAGCAGCTTGGCTCCTGAGTTTCCTAGGGCTTTGGTCTTGCCCCACACTGAAGCTCATGTAACACATGTGGTGTCTCTTTGGGCAAGTCCCCTACGAGGGTATGTAAGACCACATCATTCTAAGTACATTTATTCTTACATCGGTTTTAAACGTAGTATATTTGTTTATTTTAATTGTTGGCTTAATTGCATCCCATCACCAGCAGCTGAAGTGTTGGTGTAAATCCTGCTGGGGAGCCTTGTAGGTAGCAAAAGTAATGTAAGTCCCCACGGTCCCTAGTGAGGTGGCATCACTTTGGCTGCTGGTGATCTTTAGCCCTTTTTTATATTGTATTGTTGAATGAAAATGTATTCTTTAAACTGTTCTCAACTAGTTTTAAAATCGAAACTGTGATACTCTAGTTATCTTACTGTCCATCGTTGACAGCTTTTTAATTAAATCAAAATATAATTATTATAACTGTTTCGTCACGATATGGCTGAAATATTGCCGATGTGACGTTAAATTTCACTCACTCACTCACTCACTCACTCACTCACTTTGGGCAAGTGACTTTGTTCGAAATGTGTCTGTTCACCCAGCAGTGAGTGGGTACCCGGTAGGATGAGACGGTAATGTGGCTGTTAACCTTCCAGTGCCTAACAGGCAGCTTCTGTTGTATACTCACTAGGGAGCTGAGAATGATTCTTGAGTGCACATTGATCTAGTGACTGGTGTAATAATAGCGCTTTCAGCAAGACTGGTGGGGAAATATGTGCAAACTAAATAGCCTATGCTGGAATTATCCTGGAAACCTCCCCTGGTCCAAAAGCAATGAGATTTTTTGGCATGTGATGAGATTTTGCTAATTTTCAGAGATATTTCATCTTCACACGGTGGGGAAACTGTATTTGATTTTTGGTCCTTGTGACTCAAGTAATATTGCAAGTAATATTACTAGATTATATAGATATATCATCGGATATATCATCGGATATCCTATTTTCAGGCATTAATTATTCCACTGCGAATACATGTATTTAAAAATATTTGCATTAGTATTAACAAAAAAATACATTCGACTTATATTTCTGTTCATTGTCTACTTTAGGAAAAATTACACTAATATTTATGTGTTTCTGTTCATTGTTGACTTGATGGGGAATTATTCGCGAGGACAATTATAGATTGTTTAGGAGGCATGTTTACCACCATCAGCTGTACATTTTGTTGGCATGCTGAGACAACAATCTGCAGTTATCAAATTTCAACAGTGTGTGTTTAGATCGTAATTCAATATATTTAGAGTGATGACATGAAATAGCGACTGTTGTAAAAGGTAATACAGTTTGTTGGCAAATAATATATGATTTACATATAGGAATTGGTTATGCACAGTAAGAGATAGCATGCAATGTTGCGAGTATGCAAATTGCTGTTATGATTGACAACTTTTGATGATCGAATAAACTAGCGTGTAAGTTTTTTTATTGACATTTTTAGGTACCGTAGATAAATTTATTCAAGCAATACAGCATTTTCTATTTTTGTAGGTGAAAATGAGAGTTAATGCAGATAAAACTATTGAAAGATCTATGCGATTTTCAATCACGCTGATTGAATGTTGATGCGATATCTACGACAACTATGCGAGAATATCGAGGAATCACGGCCTAAGTCATTCCCTGCGGTAGAAGTTGACACTTGTCCTGTAGTCCTTGCAAAACTGCCCAATAGTTAAGGTATCATAATGACTAGTAGAAATTTGCCATTTGTAAGTGTTTTCGTATATGTTATCATTATAAGGACTAGTGGACTAAAACTATTGGAGATCTATATTTTGTGTTGTCATCCGACCTGGACTGAACACGGAGATATGATATAACTTCAATACTATAACTCACTCATCTAAATTTGGGGCACAGTTGGCATAAGGTCCCTCATGCTGCTCTGCAGACTTGCGTTCCACAGACATGCATCAATCCTATGATTATGGGTGAGGATCTCAGCTTTTTTCTGAGTATGTTTCTTGGTTTGTCAGCTGCATACCTGTGCTCGTGGGTCCATCAAAGTGGGGAGCGAATAAGACCTGCCTCGCCTGTAGCTTTCCTGAAGCACTGATCAAAGAGGCTTAAACCAAACCCACGCTATCATCATTGTAACAATCTCATAGTGATATTCATATTTTCATGCACAGGCAGTGGGACCATTTGAAGTTTTTAACAAATGTCCAACACTCAAGTTGAGCCTGCGCTGGACGGAGACTGCTGAGGGCTCCGGGGACCATGCAAGTGTGAAGGCAGCTCAGGAAGAGTTCATCAACAACAATCAGCTCGCTAACCATATCCTGGATAACGATAACTCAGGTAGGCAAACAGGACTCCCATGGTCAACCGTCAGTCATGTTGGCAAACATAACTTGGCTGGCAACTGTTACTCAAGTAGTTAACCATAAAAGGTAATTAACTAGATACAGGTAATTAACTAGAACTCAAATGGGCAACCCTGAGTCCAAGGGCAACAATGAATCAGTGAGCAACCATCATGAAACATGACAGATGGGCAACCATGACCCAGATGGGCAACCATCATGAACTATGACTCAGATGGGCAACCATCATGGATCATGACTTAGATGGGCAACCATCATGGATCATGACTCAGTGGGCAACCATCATGGATCATGACTCAGTGGGCAACAATCATGGATCATGACTCAAATGGGCAACCAGGACTCAGATGGGCAACCATCATGAACTATGACTCAGATGGGCAACCATCATGAACTATGACTCAGATGGGCAACCATCATGGATCATGACTTAGATGGGCAACCATCATGGATCATGACTCAGTGGGCAACCATCATGGATCATGACTCAGATGGGCATCCATGACTCAGATGGGCAACCATCATGAACCATGACTCAGATGGGCAACCATCATGGATCATGACTCAGATGGGCAACCATCATGAACCATGACTCAGATGGGCAACCATGACTCAGTGGGCAACCATCATGAACCATGACTCAGATGGGCAACCATGACCCACTGGGCAACCATCATGGACCATGACTCAAATGCAACCATGACGCGGTCGGGAAACATTATCTCTTTGTCTTAGCATAAATGTCTGCCAAATTAATTTTGGGCATGTAGATCAGTATCTTGGTGTGTCCACCATGTTGGGCAATACATGCACGACACCTTGGTATAACCAGCCATTCCACCTGATGAGCTACCACAAGCTGGGCCACGATGGTGGGTACTGGGTACGCTCTCCGCCCGAGAACATCCCATAGATGTCCTATTGGGCATAAACACCAGTCCCATGGTGTTGACGAGCACACCCCACCTGTGGTAAGCTGTTAGGGTCACACCCTTCACAGGATGCCTTAGTTTGGGGCAAACTGCATAGAGCCTTATTTTAACGGTACAGGGTCACGGGTGGCCCAGTCATCTAAGGCGCCGCAATTCACTGTGCAGAGTTAAAAGCAGCGTTAAGCCCGACTCACTCACTCACTTAAAGGTAGATGTTGAAATTTGGCTTCCTGTTATCGTATGGAATTTTCTTTTGAGAACAGCAGCAGATCTGAATCGGTTGCAAAGTGCAATTTATGTAACGAGGATATCTTGTGTTGGTTTTTGCCACGCTCATGTCTCATAGCAACCCCACATGTTTTACGATACTTGTCACTCTGTCGAGTAAATTACACTTGTGGATTTGCCAAACATTCGGGCAACGTTGATGTCTTTCCCTCCCCCCCCATCTATCATGCCCACAATTCACCACTTTGTCTGTTCATTAAGATACTGTTTGTTTGTTGTTTAACGCCGCACTCAGCAATATTCCAGCTTTATGACGGCGGTCTGTAAATAATTGAGTCTGGACCAGACTATCTAGTGTTTGGTATCATGAGCATCGATCCCTGAAATTGGGACACGATGACATGCATCAACCAAGTCAGCGGGTTTGACCACCTGATCACGATAGTCACCTCTTACGACAAGCATGTTGAGATCTGTCTCAGGGGCATTTTTAAGTGTCTGCTAAGCTCAATTGCCTTACTATTTGTGCATTCTCTTACAGGTGCACCCACTTTAGCTTTTGTGTGCACGTGCATCACATGCTATTCATGCATGATGTTAAACTACAATGTGATTAGATGTTGCATACACCTCAATGACAACCTACATTCAAATTATTAGTTCCCTTACTTTTTGTCGTTAGTATATATTGTACGATTGGAGGATCTTGAAGTGAGATTACTTGAATTTTTTTTTATGGCTGCAGGCCTAAATCACCCTCACTGGACTGGACAAAGGTGAAAACCTGCCAGCACAATGCTTAAACAATATTTGCTACATCCATATACGTCTGCTGTTCAGGGAAACACAAGGACACTCCAGTCCACAGGTTGAAAGATTCCAATCAAACAACCCCCCGGAAGCGAAGTCGTATATTTTACCAGTTTCTGTACAATAACAACACAAGGCAGCAGACGGAGGCGAGGGAAGACCTCCGATGTCCATGGTGCTCAATAAACTGCATGCAACTCTACAGTCTCCTCAAACACCTCCGCCTTGACCACGCCCGCTTCGACTTCCTCTATGTGGTGAGTTCCTGGATATATCTCAGATTCCAAACTAAGTGTCCTTGTCAGGCAAATTATGTGTTTTCAAAAACAAGGATTTCTTTTAGTTTTTAATTTCCGAAATTCAGAGGTATTAATGTGAAACGAAGCATTAAGGTGTCATCTTCTTTATTGGATGTGTTGTCAGTGCAATACAGCTTCACCTCTGCAAAGCCATAAGATAAGTTGTGACTGATAAAAATGGGAAGGTTTTTATTCCAATTTGGGAAATTTTACTGACAATTGCTGAAGACTTTGGACCAAATATATCAGTCTTTGGACAGGTCTCCATAAACCTCAGGTGTTCGAAGATGTAACACTACATTTCTGTACTAACTGATGTCATGACACATTGAGCAGGGTAATTGTTGGAAAAGAGTCAAGTGCCAAAATGTGATGGATGTACTTTCTACTCATGAAAAAATAAGATGCCCTGGCTAGACTGAGTACTGACTGCACTGAAATATCCTTTGGTTATTGCTTTTACTTCAAGTATTTTTTCATCAAAGCATGGGGGTGGTCGGGGAGCCTAGTGGTTAAAGCGTTCGCTCGTCACGCCGAAGACCCGGGTTCGAATCCCAACATGGGTTCAATGTGTGAAGCCCATTTCTGGTGTCCCCCGCCATGATATTGCTGGAATATTGCTAAAAGCGGCATAAAACCAAAATCACTCACTCACTCATCAAAGCATGAAATGACAATGGTCGTTTTCTTTTTCAGCCTCATTCCAAAGATGCCAGAATTGATGTGTCAATAAATGAACGTTACGATGGATCGTATGTGGGCAACCCGCAGGATCTTCATTCCCACATTGGGTATGCATTCAGCCGCAATGGCCCAGTCAGGAGAACGCCAGTCACACATGTGATCGTGTACCGGTGAGTGCAGTGAAAGGATTGACCTTGAGATCAGATCTGTTTCTCTGATACAATACAATTCCATATGACCATGTGAGTAACCCTGCATATGTGGTTGGGTCAGGTGGACCTGAGTGAATTTAGACCTCATTTTCAATGACATATTGGTGGGTTCTTGAGCCAGGAAGATGTCAGTTTTGTAAAAAAAATCCGCCTTTTTTTTTTTTTTTTTATTCAGAAATTTTGATTTTTACAAAAGAATACCCACACAGAATACAAATATTCCTTTAATGATTCTCCCTTGGGGTGGATGCCATTGGACTCAGCGATGTCAGGATGTATAAAAAAATCCACATACAATAGACATGCCATTATTATTTTTATTCAGAACTGATAATTTTTGTAACTTTTAAGATACAGAAACCTGTGAAGATCTTGGTTAGAATAGGTCTTCAGCAACCATGCTATTGTGAAGGGCGACCATACTTGCTGTATGACCGAGTGGTCAGGCTTGCCGACTTAGTTGATGCATGTCATTGTATCCCAATTGTGTGGATCGATGCTCATGGTGTCAGTCACTGGATTGTCTGGTCCAGACTCGATTATTTACAGACCGCTATTATATAGCTGGAATATTGCTGAGTGTGGTGTCAAACAACAAACAAACAAGATACAGAAATGAGATTTGCTGCTGAATACTTCGCTCACTCGTACCGAGAATTTAGAAGCTTCAGCACTGATTGCATATTTATAAAGTCCCCCTGATGTGACCTCATGTGGAGGGTTTGTCCTGACCTCATGTGGAGGGTTTGTCCTGACCTCATGTGGAGGGTTTGTCCTGACCTCATGTGGAGGGTTTGTCCTGACCTCATGTGGAGGGTTTGTCCTAACCTCATGTGGAGGGTTTGTCCGATCTTCATACAGAGAGGTATTTGTGAAAGTATCTGATCTTGGTGAGATTGCCTCCAAAGTGATCTAGATGATGTAATCAAAGCATAGCAGTAATTACTTGGGTGGGGGTAGTTTGAAAGTCAACACGCTCTCAGGATACGAGATATCACAATGGAAAATGGTTGGGGCAGATGGAAATTTCAGACTTAAAAGTGTTAAAAGAAAATTGTAAATCTTGAAACTACAGGCATAAATGAGCACTCTGAAAGTGACACTTGCATGATTATTTTAAACAGGAGGAACTGGAAAACAACGGAGTCAGTGATGACCCTATTGGGAGTCAAGGGCATAGTTGTACAATTGTTACTTGTGCTGGAATTAGATTCGCCCTGTACAAGGCTTAATATTGATACCAGGAGACACCACTAAATATCTAAATCTGAACCCTAAACATTGTCGAAGATCTGTATCATTTCACCTTTATAAATTCATTCTTAGAAGATCTTTGATAGCAATACATACCAAATATATAATTAAACTTTGACTCCAACAATTTATTTGTGTTGTAGCACTACAGAGTGTTGAGATTTATAATCTGTCACATTATATTCAGGTATTTCTTCTAGAACAGAAAGTTCTTGAATGAAACATGACTGTGTAACTGATACTACACTGTATTGTAAGCACTTCATGTGGCCTGTACGCCGAAGACCCGGGTTCGATTCCCGACATGGGTACAATGTGTGAAGCCCATTTCTGGTGTCCCCCGCCGTGATATTGCTGGAATATTGCTAAAAGCGGCGTAAAACCATACTCACTCACTCACTCATGTGGCCTGTGACCTTTCATACAATACACATTCAAATAATTTCTATAGCTCATACAAGAAGTAATTTTTCAACTGTTTTCTCCTTTAATGTCGTAAGATAATGGAATGTCTGCTAGGTATGACAGTGATGGAGAAGGTATACTGGACAACTGATGAACCCACCACTGACAGACTTTGTTGATCATGTATTGTGTTTAGACCCAAGCGCCCAGAGGCATCACTTACAGAGTTCATGGAACCAGAAAATGACATCCAGATCAACCGTCAGTTTGTTCAGGGACATAATAGGTGAGAAAAGATATTTACTTGCACATTGTTAGTAGTACTAGTAGTGGGACGTTACACCGATGCATCGGTGGATCGTGATTTTTACTTCTCGAATCAAGTATCGATCACAATCGCACACAAGTAAAAAGTATAGATTCCTACCTTAAATGTATTTTTAATAAATGTTACACCAAACACGAATTACTAGTGAAAATGAAATGAGTAGTGAAAACGTAAATAATTTCATCCATTGTGCCACACTTGACACTGCAAACTGTCACTAAATCGTTAGTGTGCCAGGTATTTGGCCATCCTGTCTATGAAAAAGATGGCTTACGCACCACAGTTATACAGATAAGACCACGTGCAAGTATCGTGATACGTATCGGATTGTGAGCAAAACTTGTGATACATATCGGATCGCACAGTTGGTGTATCATCCCAGCCCTAATTGTTAGTGTGGGAACATTTGTCTTTTTGACCCTGACAGGGCTCTCACAAGCTTGGAAGACTTCAGTTTATTAGGGTACTTGAATTTGTTAGTTACACTTTTAAAATGTGAACATTCACACTAACCAAATTCGTTAACTTGGGAGGTGATTCAGAATGTGGTAGAACAATGTCTGTTTTTAAGTTGTGGTTGCACATTTACACAGACATCTTACAACTTGAACAAAATGAAATTTGTACTTTGTAAGTACTTAAAAGTTTCGCACGGGTGAGATGCACCATGGCTTTGATCTCTAGGGAATGTAGTGGGGCTTAATTATGGGCCAGTATTGAGTGATTTTATGTGTGTTTCAACTGCTCCTGGTGTCGCTGTTCCAGACTGTATTATCACCTGGTAACTTGTGCACCAATCCGACCTCAGGAGATAGACTTCGACAACGAAGCAGAGAACGATCCTCTGTGGCTGAGACAGAAGACAATAAACGTAAGTTTTCCAGAGCTTTCCTTCTACACAGATATCTTTATTACGCACAGTGATGGGGTCACAGATGGCCCAGTTGTCTAACATGCCACACTTTGCTGTGCTGTGTTGCCTCCCTTGGTCGTGCAAGAATCCGATGATTGTTGGTTTGAGTATCAGATTTGCCCTGATTATCATTCCATACCCATGCTCATGGGTGGTAAATATGAAAGATCTCTCTTCCTTTCGGGCTGTCCTCCCGTATTAAGCTGAAGTAACTGAGACTGTTTAAGTATCTTTAAACCAAACTTAACTCGCTCGCCCCTGCGGGTCAGTCGGGTAGCCTAGTGGTTAAAGTGTTCGCTCGTCACGCTGGAGACCCTTGGTTCGATACCCGACATGGATACAATGTGTGAATCCCATTTCTGGTGTCCCCCGCCCTGATATTGCTGGAATATTGCTAAAAGTGGCATAAAACCACTCACTCACTCACTCACTCACTCACTCACTCACTCACTCACTCTAAGGGGCAGTCGGGTAGCCTAGAGGTTAAAGCGTTCGCTCATCACGCCGAAGACCCGGGTTCTGTTCCCGCCATGGGTACAATGTGTGAAGCCCATTTCTGGTGTCCCCCGCCGTGATATTGCTGGAATATTGCTAAAAGCGGCGTAAAACCATACTCACTCACTCACTCACTCACTCACTCACTCACTCACTCACTCACTCAGCACACTTGTAGTCTTAATGCTTATAAGAACACATCTCAGCACACTTGTAGTCTTAATACTTATAAGAACACATCTATGATTTGTTCAAATGTGTGCAATACGTCAGTTCACTTGCCGGTTTGGACACTCCCTGTCCCTTGGATTTTTATGACAGTTGGGTTGCAGTAACCACACTGTTTGGTTGTGTTGCAGATGATCGATGAGTTCACTGATGTCAATGAGGGGGAGAAGGAGCTGATGAAGCTGTGGAACCTCCACATCATCAAACATGAGTATGCTGCTTCACATATACACTGCTTCTTTCTTTCCTCTTTTTGCTGGTGTCCCCTGTCTTGATATTGCTAGAATATTGCTAGAATATTGTTAGAATATTGCTAGGATATTGCTAGAATATTGCTAGAATATTGTTAGAATATTGCTAGAATATTGCTAGAATATTGCTAAAAGTGGTGTAAAACCACGCTTGCTCACTCTTTCTTGGCCCTGTGGGAGCAGAATCAGATGCCCAGTACCCAATTTCATAAGAGACAACTTTATGAGGACCTTAGTAACTGTGTTGCCAAGACAACAAGGAACATGATATGAAATTTGAAAAAAATATTGGTGGGCAATTGCTTGACTAACATACATGATTTTAAGTAGTGCGTTTATACGTAAGAAACATTTCTTTCCTCTCTTTTTGGTTAAAAAAAAAAATTGTTTTGCTTCCAAAAGAGGCCTAAAGCCATACTGTCTTTCAAGCAATGTTTCTATGGAAACTCCTTTTGTATGCAAAAACCTGTAATGTTTGTGTCTTCCCAGGTACATCGCAGACTGCCAGCTCGGCACAGCGTGCAAGACATTCATTGAGGAGAATGGGGAGATTGTTATAGAGAAGGATCTGTGTAGGAACTTCATGCTGCACATGGTCAACCTATTTGACTTCAGCCTCATCAAGCCAGACCTCGTCCACAACATCATGGGACAGCTGGAGTGCATGAAACACCGGATCAAGGTTGAAAGTACTTCTTGAGGAGAATCCGTTGTGCTTTGTGTTGGATTATTGCTGTTTGAAGTGGACCAAGGGCTCTAGCTTAACAGGGTTAAGATTCACAGAAAGGACAACATGTTCAAGTTCCTTCTGAAAATCTAGGAAATGCCCTAGAGCTAACAATGAAGAAATCCCAGTGAGTGGCTGAAGATTTTGCGAGTGTTCACAGCTATAATGGATATAGTTTCGAATGAATCTTTGGAATATCCTTTTGTATGGTTTATATGCAGAAGAGGCAACATGAAGGGATATTGCAAGATGGTGTTTGAAGCAAGCAAGCAGGATTTGAAGCTGCAGGCCCTAACAGTCAGATGAACTAATGGGAGAAGTGCTCCTAGCGCGAGGTGTATATATTGTATGAAGCATTGCATCCTTCAAGATGTGGTGCTGGAGTTAGATGGATTAAAGGCTGTCTGGGCCCTAAGTGGTCCATTTGCATGACATGATTGGAGCAATACCCCTGTTACAAAAATATATAGTGAGGTTCAGATTATCGTGATTATTATGATAAGTAATCCTTTGATGCACTCATCTGTGGACTGAGTTAAGATGTTGATTGTGGATTTTAGCTCTCCAGGATCAAAGGTCCTTGTAAGCACTGGTCATGGCTCATTCTAGGGATTATTTAATGTTTTTGACCGTTGCATAGAACTTGGAATTTGCAGATAGTGAGGTTCGTTTTTGAGGCTGAAGCTTTGTCAAGTTAATCAGTGACATAGTCGTGGGATTCGGTATTGGATCATTTTTATTGGGAAGAAATAATCTCCTGGTTGTCAAAGTGCTTTCGAGGTGTTTGTGAAACATTAACAATGGCTGACGTGCTTTGTAACATACTCAATGACAAAGTTATAAATAATCACAGTTGCAAGCTTTGGACATAGAGAATCAATAAATTCAATTTTAAGGCTGTAATAGTTACAAGATAAATGTTAATTATTTGTACAATTGGTTTGAAAAGCCCCAGTCTTTTGATAATCAAGATGAATTTTCTTGTTGCTTCACAGATCCGCCAACATGAACAATATCTGTCCGCTCTTCTCCTCTATGTTAACATGAAATATTCCTCGAATTATTTTGTGTTGAAAAAAAAGGATTCCTTTTGAAATACGAAATACATAGCAAAGTGTCAGCCGCAATTTGAGCCAATTTCAAACAGTTTTCTGATCTCTAGCGATACAATTTCATGGACTGTGATCGTGGTTTTGCTTCAATTATTTATTGCAAATGGTTCCATATGGAAGAATGTTTTTCCCCCAAGTGTTACTAAGTCAACAATGCATTGAATTGACATGGGACTGATCAGCTTTCTCTGAGCATTGTCCAGTTATCAGTGGTATATAGAAGAACACCAGATCAAAAATTGACTCTTTTAATTCTTGATCCGATTTATTCTGGTATAACATTTAGTAAATATATCTGGTGTTGAAGTGGAAGAATTTGCCCGATCTCGTGACTACCGTGATACAGCCATCTTACTTTCAGAGTCCTGGACAGAAAATGTTGCTACGAGGTCCGACTTTGCATGTGTCTATTGAAGTAGGATAGCCTACTGGTTACAACATTAGCTTCCCACACCAAAGACCTGGGTTGGATTCCATTAGGGTACAATGTGTGGAGTCTGTTCTTGGTGTCCCCTGTGGGGACATTGTTTGATAAACCCATACTCACGCACTAGAACAATTTTTGTATGAGGTGAAAGAAAACCGATATACCCTTGACACATGGATGTTAGCTTGGGTGCTTGAGTAAGCTATGATAGGCTGTAGGTAAGACATGTACTCACTTGTAGTAGAATGTTGCTAGTTTTTGTTGTTTTGGGATGTGGAAAGAAAATCTGGCTGCATTTGTATATTAACTTTGCTCAGGACGTACATACCATCAAAGCATGTTCCAGTACCTGTTTACATGGGGAGAACAAACTTGAAGTCAGTAGCCCAAAATAGTTTGTGGAGAAATGTGTTGAAAGAACCTTCATAGCAGTGTCTGAAGTACTAGTAACCCCCAACAAGGCAGCCATGCTGGCGGTTCATAAATGTAACTGGCCTGCCTTATAGGTGCAGGCAGCATTTGGAACTACATGCTGGGGTAGATAATCACTATTATTTTTATCAGACTTTCTGCACTCTTTGTCTTTATCCTTTACAGCTATGTAATCAGAGATAGCGGTTGCTCTCAGGTTAGTGAGGGATATATCCGATTCAAAATTTTCACTGTCACTGAAATGTTTTCTGCAAGACGTTTGGGCAAGTAGGTATAAGTTTCACCTATCCCAACAGAAATGGTAGCATCCACGAGACAGTGGGCAGGCAGCTATTTCAGACACTGCTTCATTGTCGCATGTGTATTTGCTCAGAGAGGGAAGATAATTCTGAAACAGCATTAAGTTTTTGGCTCCTACTTGAATGATTTTCAGTTGTTGAAAATGCTGTCTTCAAGAGATAATTTGGATCTCGCAGATGGGCGTTCTTCCCTGAGATGATATCAGGTAGAACTCCCAGCTGGTCTTGTCACTATTTGGGCTAATAGTCTTTACAAGTTCAGTTCTATCTTTGTCATACAGCATTCATACTTGTACAGCTGCTCCTTACCTGTCACATGAAATGGCAGCTGTGTCACCATCGACCTACCTTGTCACAATACTGCCTCTTGGATTGGCGGGATTGCCTAACTGTGAGGTGAGAGACTGCCTAACTGTGAGGTGAGAGATTGCCTAACTGTAGACAGGGTTTAAAAAAGCGGAATAGGTGGACTTTGATTGGCATCTGGAGATTTCTGTATGCTCTGGGTGTTTTTTACATCACATAGGGCTAATGTCAATAAGTGACTACTCTGAGATGAACTAAGAGATTGTATTTAGGCTTTGTTGTTATAGAATTTCCTGAATTGATATGGTTAGTCTGAAGAGCATGGAGAAGAAAATGTGTCTCAACCTAACGTACTGCGTACCTAACATAATGGCTGTAACCGATGCTATGGGTTCAAGATGGTCTGTGTTTAAGGTTGCAATGTGAAACAGAGTTCAATGCATCCACCTTGAAGTGTTGATGCAGATGCAAGAGGTAAAGCTGTATTATTCAGTGTTAAATGTGACGGGAGTTTTTGGTCAGAAATTGCTGATACAACATCTGTTTATTTACAACATGAGAACCAGATGCCTAAACACAACTTTTCTGTTTCTTGTCCATCCTTACATGAAATGTTATTTGGTTCAGTGTATTAGGCTCAATAAAATAAGTCTTGGTTCTCAGCAACGGCCGCATCATCATAAAGTTTGCCGCACGTTTCGGTTTTATTTCCATTTTCAAAAAATCAAAAAATCCTAAGACTTGAAAACAGTGAGATCCAACATAGCACACAGTTACTTTCCTTTACATGCACTCTTTATTACTGCACATCTCGTATTATTGTAATGGTGGCAATCCGAATTTGTATGCTGCTTGTTTATCTAGGGAGGCCCTTTCCCAGTTTGATAGTACACAACTGTTTCTTTGGTTACAAGGCCCCCCCAAAAAACAAAAAAAACAACAACATAACAACGCCCCCCCGCACTATATTTTCAAAAGTCATTGCCTGAGAACCAATTCTTTTATTTTCTTTAAGCCTCAGAAAGTACAGGTCATTTATTTGAGCAGGATGAAAGGGTTACAACAGGACATGCTCAGGTAATCACCTACCCTAAATATGCAATTTGGTGGAGTATCATTAAACATTAAGATAATATTTTGCTCAAAATGTATCAATGAAAACAAAACATTTTTTTTTTTTTTTAAGGCATGTTACATGAAGTAGTCGTATGTCAGAAAAATATTTTTCTTCTTTGGGATACTCTTGTATGTAAAACAGTTTTACTTTCCTGCACAAGCCCAAACCACCCTTTCCCTCATACTAAATGATCTGTTTGAAATTAAGAGCTGCACCCATTCAAATCCATCTGTGTTATTTTCAGAAGAAAACAAACCCTTTCAACTTCTTTGGACAGGTATTTATTTATTTAACTTCACACCTGATACCTTCACACAGTAAGTCATTCATTTGTACCATACCCATAGAAGTGCCATATTTTCTAGAAGTGTCAGTGTTAGAGCGATTGTTACCATGATATCATTGTAATTATGTCTTCTGTGAAAATGTTCCCGACCCCACTGCCACAGTGATGATTTATTCCTTATCAGTTTGACCTTGTTCCTCATGTCCATACCAGAAGATCCTGATGCACAACAGCTGCTGAAAAACATGACAACTTCTATAAGGCTTGGCTAATAATCTACCCCGATAACAGGATTTAGGGCTGTGAAAATTACAGTTGGGTTTTGCGGTTGAAAATCCTCTTATTTTTGCTATTTTCATTGAAATCAGTTCATAAAGATCAGCTTTGGATGATGTCATGATGGTGAACATTTGAACCATTGACTATGTTATAGTGGCTGCCCCTTCAAGTATATTTCAAGCGTTTAAGAAATGAGGAAGACCATCTTCAAACTGAAATGTCATGATATATTGATCACCATCTTTTCACAGGGAAAGGCATTTCACACATGCCACAATAACATGTATTCTTTTACTGAAAATGGATGCTAGACAGTTGAGATTAGTTTCCCTTAAATTCACTTAAGGAGTGGATGGATAGCCAAGTGGGTAGTGTGGTCACTCGCCTTTGTAGCCACTGCTGTTTGGGCTCCATTATGCTTATGTGGGTTTAAACCCCATTCACTCACTGAAGATCTTTCAGTGCATTTTGATAAAACAGGGTGAAGTGGTTGACATATTTTTCAGCAATGGTTGATCTAGTTACTGTCCATCCAACATTGATGTATTTATATGAACATGCATCACTTTGTTCCTGTTTCCAGGCAATACTCCTATTTGTATAACCCTGTAATGTAATCCTACGATAACAGACCCAGTTATACCCAGGACCCCGTTTCACAAAGTGATCTTAGTGCTGAGACGTAACTCTCCTACTGGAACATTGACTTACTGCTGTCATAGCGCTAATATTGCTTTGTGGATTGGACCCAGTTTAAAGCACAAGACAACTGTAATTTTGAGATTATTCTGTCATGCTATTAAGCACATGTCACAGATACACCTTAGGTTTAACAAGGTACATCCATTTTATTAAATGTTCATTGATTATTTGGTTTTGAAGACCAGTGAATGTTAATTTGAGAAGTTCTCAATCGAGTGTGTATTGATGCTCCACCCAAGTCAGTTGCGTGTTTGTCCCAAAACAGATGATATGACAAGGAATGGAGGCATTTCATGCTTGTTTATTCAAAGATGTACAGATGCATACCATCAGAATTCACCGACAGTAAGGTAAACTTGGTCAGAAGTGTGTGGACTGCCTGTTCCTTCATACCCATGGACACCAACATATTCCTTCAAGAAGGATGTCATGCAGAGTTGGTCCTAAACAATCCTCATCACCATGGATACCATGCAAAGCCAGTCCTTCCTTCAGCACCAGGGACACCTAGCCGAGTCAGACCTTCCTCTATCACTTTGGATACCAAGTCATGCTGGTCCTTCTTCATCAACCATGGAAACCAAGTCGAGCTGGTCCTTCCTTTATCACCATGGATACCATGCATTCATGTTGTGACAAGCATGTACACCCGATACCTCAATACTATCAATGTGCCACAGATCAGAACCATTCCACACATTCAGGGCAGAAATGGGATTATTTTATTGAGATTGTCTATTTTAGACATCCATTGCTACTACCATGTGCCACCTATACTGTGACGCAAGCAGCAGGGAATCATTGTATCATCCTCCATGACTGTAACCCTTGTCTTGTCATACTCCATCCCATTACCCCTTCTGTTGTGGTGAAGGTGAGCTTGAAACAAGATAGTCAGGATAGGACACCAGATGGGGATCTTGTCAAAGCATCGCTGAAGTTGAACAAGTTTAGATCCACTGCTATGAAACTCTGCCTTGTGTCCAGTTGCTGCAGTTTCCATTCACTAATCACTGCCTTTGATAAGTATAATTAGCTGGAGTGAGAAATATTAAAATGACATGTGGAATGTAGCAGGAAAATCTTTCATAACCCTAGTGTTAAAAATTGAAGATGCAGGGGTCCAAAGATTCAAATATGGTAGTGGATCCACAGGACCTCCTTAAGTTGGAAATCATCCCCATGTGCTTTTCTCCACTAAGCTATGTTATGACTGTTGATAGGTACCGGCTGCTGACTGACCTTCCAATCCAGTGCACTTATGTTAATGTGATAGTTAGGACATGATACAAAATGTTCAGTGTCGTCTTAGCTAGTTTTGAAATCTCTTTAGAAGACTGGTTTGTCAAAACTGCACCTTGACATGAATTATCATGATACAACAATTACAAACCAAATTAAGAAGTTGGCGTAATACTTAAAAGCGAAACTACTCAGCAAGTAGGTTTTGATACAAGATTCAAATAAAAAAAGTTGTCTGATCCAGACTCGATTATTTGCAGGCTGTCGTCATCTGGCTGTAATATTAGTGAGTTTAGCAACAAACGAAAGTTAATAAACAAACAGATAGATATTAGATATGAGGTACCTGGCACATGTTGTATTAGGCCGTAAGATAAGTCTAAGCATGCTTAGGACACTGCCCTACTCGCAGTGAATAAACAGTCAACCATGAAACTCTGAAGTAAATCCTAATGCAGCACAGTGGTAAGTTCCTGATGTTGAAGTATCTGCAGCATGAGCCGTGGAAGTAAAGACATAGCAGCTTCCTCTGTGAAAATAGAAGCTTGGTGGTTTAAGTGTTCACCCATAACACTTAGACCTTCGTTCTACTCCCCACAGGCACATCTTGACCAGACTCCATTATTTACAGACCGCCGACATATGGCTGGAATATCGCCGAGATTGGTGTTAAACAACAAACAAACATCTGGACATCAGTTCTTGGTGTCCTCCACCTGATACTGCTGCAGGTTTCACAAGACCTTTCCATTGGGTAATGGTGATGCAACATCCCTGTCTGATGCTATCTTGTTCCCAGCCGCCCGAGCATCCATTAACCAGTCTGTATATCCTGTTTATTATGTTAAATGTGTGTGCCATACAAACATGCTAATCATAATGGCATTGTCACGTATCATCTTGACTTGTGGCAGCAGATTTTCTTGCAAACTGTTATTTGTTCCGTATTGTTAACAAAGAAATCAATCTAAAGAGCATCTAAATGGCACAGTTTATATGCAGCTAGTGTTGTCATTTTGGAAGCAATTTGTATGGATACGTGTTTCCAGTGTGTAAGCTGTGTGTCCTGAACACTCAATTGCCACACATTTGTCCACAGGTCATAAAATTCATGATTTTTATGTTATTTCACTGAAGCAAAGGTAACCATCACGTGTCCATCATACCTGAGTTGATAAAAATGGTATGTGAAATCACCGTTTAGGAAGATCCACAAGGACCGGTACTGCACTGGCGGACCATTTCCGTCCTGAATAATATATATTGTGCAGATAACCAAATGGATTGGTTGGTCTGGCTCCGTGACTTGGTTCGCTGCACGCCATCATACCCTGAAGGAGTGGATCATTGCTCACAATGTCACCGGACTGTCTGATCCACCCCTTGATTACCGGTATTTGCAGACCACCATCAGCTGGAATAGTGCCAAGTGAGGTGTTAGGCAACCACCGCTGCTCAACCTTAATGAAAAGATTACTTCAGTAAACTTGAAATGTGGGAAATGACTACCAAACTTGAGGTATTTGAGGTCCATGCACTAAAAATGCTGATTTGAAATGTTTCATTTTATTTGCAGTGAAATAACCTTGAATATGTGTTTGTTGCTTGTGGACAAGCTGTTGGCACCTGAGTATTGGTTTTAAGTCTTCTAGGTTACTATGAGTGGGATGTTGGATTCATATCAGTCAACCTCTTTAACACTCTTCTGATTCATTGTGCATTCGTCAGTGGTAGACATGTGAATTACAGTTGAAAGAGCAAGTATTGTCCACCACATAGCATATATTTATTGTATGTTTCCATGGATACATCATAAACAAAACAGACTCAATGAAACAAGAAGCAGTCTTATTCCAATAATCTGAAAAAATTGTTGCATTTGTCTGTTGTAATCGATGGAAATTGTGAAACTTATGAGGTGTTGAATTCTTGTTATTTTGGTTAGTTTGAATTTAATAATTGTTAGTAAGTCCACTGATATATGAATGGCAAATATTTTGAGCATGTGGAAATTGCATATCCGTTGACTTTGCTTGTTGTGAAAACCGAACAAATGTTTGAAAATGTAAATTTTTCTATCTATATATCCCCTTGTAAAAGTTGGGTGAGTCATTATGCATGAAGATGTTATACCTCCATTGAACATTCAAAGCATTGATCATATGACACATTCATAACATTGATCATGTGATCAAGTCATGTGACTGCTGCAGAATGCCCTGTGTTCATTTTGCACATTTCAAGAGAATGTACAGAGTTTTTGGACCATTGTTTAAATTTTTATCATTAAACTTTTCATATGAAATCCAAATGTGTTATTTATTTGCTTCAGAAACTGATGTTAATGCATCACAATGTGTTACTGTCCCATAACCTATGAGAAAATCCAGTTCTTTGTTGAACAAGTAATAAAATGGAATTCAATCCGCAACAAATAAAACAAGAAAATAATCAACAGAGCTCTGTAGCTCACCTGTATTGGTGTAGAATCTTTGCAACAATAGATTATGATGGTCTTGTTTCAAGAAACAAAAAGACAACAGACATCCAAACTAATAGATTGCATGTTGATACTGTAAATATGTTTCTATATAGAGGAACACACTTAGGTTTTCAACAAGACCAAAAACATTAAGGAAGATCAAAGTACACAAAATATATGCTTTCTATCAGAATTCTGAATCAATTCATTTACTTATTTCGGGACCCGTGAAGATTCCGGGGTAGAATTTGTCTTCAGCAACCCATGCGACTATGCTTATCGTAAGAGGCGACTAACAGGATTGGGTGGTCAGGCTCGCTGACTTGGTTGATACATGTCATCAATCCCAATTGCTTGGATCGATGATCATGATGTCAGTCACTGGATTGTCTGGTCCAGACTTGATTATTTACAGATCACCGTCATACAGCTGGAATATTGCTGAGTGCGGCATTAAACAACAAACAAACAAACAATACTTATTTTGGGGATTATCCAGGTAAACATTTTATATCCAAAAGCCTTTGAGAGGCACTGAAATACAGCAAACTATGTAGACTGGAAAATGTGAAGGTCTTAAGAGGCGTGAGAAAACATGTATTGTGCCTTCAGCTTAATTAGAAAGTTTTCATGCTTCCATTCTCATGACATCACTTCAGGTTTGGAAAACATGCTCAATACTGTACAAGACACGTCTTCCCCAAGCAAGCATATCCACCAGTTCTCGTTTTCACCTTTGCCATTTCAAGCCAACTTAAGACGTATATCACAAGGGAAACAACTTGTTACCCACAGGGTGGCACCATGATCAAGCCAAGAAAAGTTGGCTTGAAATGGCAAGGATGAAAACTAGACTTTGACTTAGGCAAGTGGACACACTTGCCTTGGGAAGATGTACAAGAAAAGTCCATGTCACTGGCCAGGTTAATAATACATTTATTTACCTTCTGTTATGTCACAGTATAGTGAAACACAGGTTAAATCAACCTCAACTCCATCATATTCAAACAATGAAGATAGTATCTACACCAGTACATTGCATATCCATAGAACCACCTCTGTTATCAAACAAGTTATCCATCATATTCCTTTGGTCACTTAATTAGTAAGCTTTATACACTTCAGATTGATGTCACTTTGTGTTTTGGAAGACCAACTCATAACATTACCCAGTATTGGACTGGTTGTCAAGAGTTGTCGCCAACACAAAAATATCCAAATCAAAGACCAGTATCATCATTTTATTTACTCCATTATGCCTGACCTTGAATCGACGCCTGAAGATGCAACAACTACCAAGTTTCAGAACTGTTCATGTAAAGGTGCAACAGTAACTCTGTGATCACCTCGTAGCATTAACCATGTTGACATATTCATAAGGTTGAATTTAAAATGCATGCAATTGTTAAGTTTTTGGCAGTGAGGGTAACTGAAAGAGAAAACCTGACGTGACCTCTAATTGATCTTGACCCATTCTGCATATACTAGTACACACAAACTTGATCCTGGAAGGATGTAATCTAATGTCAATCGTTTGCGTAGTGACCTATGGAAAAAGCACAGGAGAGGCTGTGTAACACACAGTAATAAAAATACACAAAGATATGTAAGATGTTTACTACACATTTGCATTTACAGTGTACATAACTGCTGAGTACAGTGGGCAGTCCTGACCATCACTCTTGATACATCACAAAAGTTTGACAATTTGTATTGAAACTGATCAAAACATTGGTTCATTAATGAATATGTGCACTGCATCATGCCCCCCTGCAGACCTCTGTTCAATACAAATGGCTTCTGTTACACAGGACACCCGCCTACTATTCCACTGTTCCAATGTCCACCTTGTGTTCACCCTGATTTTGCTAAAATTGTTTAGCAGTAGCTCCTGGATCAGATATGGTAGTCTAAAAATACTGAACATTCCTCGTTCCTTCAGTTAATCCCAGAACACTTTCTCTGCATCCTTGAGGTGAGCTGGTACTAACATCCTGGCTACATGTCTCCTGGCCAGAAAATCCCAGAACACTTTCCCTGCTTCCTTGAGGTGAGCTGGTACTAACATCCTGGCTATATGTCTCCTGGCCAGTGAATCACAGAACACTTTCCCTGCTTCCTTGAGGTGAGCTGGTACTAACATCCTGGCTATATGTCTCCTGGCCAATTCATCCCAGAACACTTTCCCTGCATCCTTGAGGTGAGCTGGTACTAACATCCTGGCTGCATGTCTCCTGGCCAGTGAATCCCAGAACACTTTCCCTGCATCCTTGAGGTGAGCTGGTCCTAACATCCTGGCTATATGTCTCCTGGCCAGTGAATCCCAGAACACTTTCCCTGCTTCCTTGAGGTGAGCTGGTACTAACATCCTGGCTATATGTCTCCTGGCCAGTGAATCACAGAACACTTTCCCTGCTTCCTTGAGGTGAGCTGGTACTAACATCCTGGCTATATGTCTCCTGGCCAATTCATCCCAGAACACTTTCCCTGCATCCTTGAGGTGAGCTGGTACTAACATCCTGGCTGCATGTCTCCTGGCCAGTGAATCCCAGAACACTTTCCCTGCATCCTTGAGGTGAGCTGGTACTAACATCCTGGCTATATGTCTCCTGGCCAGTGAATCCCAGAACACTTTCCCTGCATCCTTGAGGTGAGCTGGTCCTAACATCCTGGCTATATGTCTCCTGGCCAGTGAATCCCAGAACACTTTCCCTGCATCCTTGAGGTGAGCTGGTACTAACATCCTGGCTATATGTCTCCTGGCCAGTGAATCCCAGAACACTTTCCCTGCATCCTTGAGGTGAGCTGGTCCTAACATCCTGGCTATATGTCTCCTGGCCAGTGAATCCCAGAACACATTCCCTGTATCCTTGAGGTGAGCTGGTCCTAACATCCTGGCTGCATGTCTCCTGGCCAGTGAATCACAGAACACTTTCCCTGCATCCTTGAGGTGAGCTGGTACTAACATCCTGGCTGCATGTCTCCTGGCCAGTGAATCCCAGAACACATTCCCTGCATCCTTGAGGTGAGCTGGTCCTAACATCCTGGCTATATGTCTCCTGGCCAGTGAATCACAGAACACTTTCCCTGCATCCTTGAGGTGAGCTGGTCCTAACATCCTGGCTATATGTCTCCTGGCCAGTGAATCCCAGAACACATTCCCTGTATCCTTGAGGTGAGCTGGTCCTAACATCCTGGCTGCATGTCTCCTGGCCAGTGAATCACAGAACACTTTCCCTGCATCCTTGAGGTGAGCTGGTACTAACATCCTGGCTGCATGTCTCCTGGCCAGTGAATCCCAGAACACATTCCCTGCATCCTTGAGGTGAGCTGGTACTAACATCCTGGCTATATGTCTCCTGGCCAGTGAATCCCAGAACACTTTCCCTGCATCCTTGAGGTGAGCTGGTACTAACATCCTGGCTGCATGTCTCCTGGCCAGTGAATCCCAGAACACATTCCCTGCATCCTTGAGGTGAGCTGGTCCTAACATCCTGGCTATATGTCTCCTGGCCAGTGAATCACAGAACACTTTCCCTGCATCCTTGAGGTGAGCTGGTCCTAACATCCTGGCTGCATGTCTCCTGGCCAGTGAATCACAGAACACTTTCGCTGCATCCTTGAGGTGAGCTGGTACTAACATCCTGGCTACATGTTTCCTGGCCAGTGAATCACAGAACACTTTCCCTGCATCCTTGAGGTGAGCTGGTACTAACATCCTGGCTGCATGTCTCCTGGCCAGAAAATCCCAGAACACTTTCCCTGCTTCCTTGAGGTGAGCTGGTACTAACATCCTGGCTATATGTCTCCTGGCCAGTGAATCCCAGAACACTTTCCCTGCTTCCTTGAGGTGAGCTAGTACTAACATCCTGGCTATATGTCTCCTGGCCAGTGAATCCCAGAACACTTTCCCTGCTTCCTTGAGGTGAGCTGGTACTAACATCCTGGCTGCATGTCTCCTGGCCAGTGAATCCCAGAACACATTCCCTGCATCCTTGAGGTGAGCTGGTACTAACATCCTGGCTACATGTCTCCTGGCCAGTGAATCACAGAACACTTTCGCTGCATCCTTGAGGTGAGCTGGTCCTAACATCCTGGCTTCATGTCTGCTGAAACCAGCAGTATGAGTCGTTGTGCTCCCATTGATGATAGTGAGTCAGCAAGCTGGGCTGAATAGTAATTTAATTTTAAAAAAGTAACAGAGAAAAGCTCCAAAAGCCCATAGAGAACATTAGTACCTTTGTCACCTTTGTGAGACCATCAACACCTTTTGAAATCATGGGTATGGTTCTGACAGGGCCATTCTTGGATGCGAACCTATTAGTGGATCCTGACGTGGAGACATCTCTGCACAGTGACTTGCCCCACACTGCTGTAAGATTCAGTCAGACAAACTGGATGTTATTTGCCATAGCTCCTGAAAATCAGGGAGGGTCACATATATACAATGTATCATGAGCAGCTTCATATTCAACTGGAAAACAAAGTAATTATCCCACACCCTTTTAATTACGCTTGTTAATTAACACCACACTAATATAACAGCAGCCTGATGAGAGTCTGGACCAGACAATCCAACGATTGATATTACAAGCAAGGTCCTACTCTGTCAGGGTACAATGTCACAGAAACAAGTCACTGAGTCTGGACACAGAAACCATTAGTTGCCCTTTACAACAAGGTCACTCGGAACTCTCACAGGGTTGTATGTCAGGGATAGCTTATGTCTTATACTCCAGAAACAAATCCTACCTTCATATGACTAAATTGATGCCTTGCTTTGCTAATAGAAGCAAAATAATTTCTGACCAGCAAAAGGTACCAGTTCAGAAAATGCTAGGTGCATATACAAAGTTTCAATATTTAGAAATATTTAAAAACACTGGAAAGCAAAAAAGTGACAGTAAGTATGGTTTTACGCCGCTTTTAGCAATATTCCAGCAATATCATGGCGGGGGACACCAAAAATGGGATTCACACATTGTACCCATGTGGAATAGGAAATAAAACCAGTGAAGCACATTCCTATTGTGTATACAAAGTTTCCAGAAGAAATACATCTTCCCGAGGCAAAGGAGTTAAATGACTATAAAAGTCCAGTTTCCACCCTTGCCGAACTAGGCTGGTATTATGGAGTTATGTTTGTCTGGACTAACGAGTCTATGCATAGTCCAATTAAAATCGCGCACCGAAATCAAAATCCGGTTCGTAAACTGTCGTGCAGATTTCGATCGATTGCAGGGTTTGCAAAGCATGTGCATCCCCAATTCGTAGTCAGCAGATATTTTCCAAATCCTTTCATGTTTTTAATCAAGGTGCTCACATGATTTGATGCATTTCGCGATGTAAGACCCGTTTTATCACAAAATAGATCTTGATTATCGATCAGATCGTCCTGACTGGGCGCCACCATTTTGTGTGAAGCAAACGCAAGTGAAACGAGAGGTGGAATCTGATTGGTCCATAGGAGAGGCTTAGAAGGGACATAATTGGTAATAGTCACTGGTGGCACTACGATCGAGCCCAGTAATTCCAGCCTAGTTCAGCAAGGATGGAAACTGGACATTTAAAGTCAGATAACTCCCTTGCCTTTGGAAGATGGAAGAAATATTGAACAGTTTATGAGTTATGCTCCAGAAACGAAATGTTTGGGCAGGCATCAATAATGATATTGATTATTGACTAAACGTTGGGGTTAGGGTTGGGACAAGTCCAAATTCCAGTCCAGTACCCACCCCTACCCAAGTACCCGCTGTAGGTTTCCATAGATAGGTACAAAATGTCTGATTGGGAATAGTTTGACCTTAACCCTTGAAAAAATGTATTCAGATGTACACTTGTAAATGATCTGGTCATGCTTACACTAGTTGACAGAAGTTTTATCTTTATTCAAACATGTAAAAGTCAGAAAGAAATGTGAACATTAGTGATTTGTAGCGTAACCATAGAGTTCTAGATAGTTTTTGTCATTAAACAATATATCACGTGACTAACCACGGGTCCGGGTAGTCCTGTGGGTACCTGGGTCCTACTCAGTACCCACCCGACCCGGGTACCCATGTACCCAAGTACCCGAGTTACCCGTCCCAGCCCTAGTTGGGGTGATAGTTGATACTGTTAATTTGAATGCTCACTAGATGTTTGTGTCGGTCATATGTGAAGTACTGGGGAAAGTCACAAGGGACCTGACAGCAATGGAATGTGACACCATCAAGAGACAGAGCCAACAGTTCCTCCATCTTCTCCTGGAAATGTTCGTACGCAGGACTGACAACATCCAGGTCCGCTAGACTGAACACCAGTCTGCAATCAGGTGGAACAGTAATTCATGATAACCCAATTACTAAAACATACAACTGTTTGATGCATAAGTATGAAAACTTGTGCCATGGATATATAGTCAACAGCTTCAAATGTCAACAAAAACAGCAAAAGCACTGACAATCAAACATGTTTGCACAAATACTGAGGAATATATCAAAACTAACATTAAGGCTAAAGAAATACTAGTCTTGGTTCTCACGCACTGCCCGCATCATCATAAAGTTCCCCGCATGTTTCGTTTTTATTTCCATTTTAAAAAATCAAAATAAAAAAAAATCCTTAAATATTCCAAGTCAAATGGTAGTCAAACACTGTATTTCCAGTATTTTACTCATCAAGGAATACATTTATGTAGGGAGGCCCTTTCCCAGGTTGCTTGCGCTGGCCCGCAGTATATTTTCAAAAACCATTGCCTGAGAACCAATTCTTTTATTTTTTTAAAGCCTAAATTAAGATCTCTTCCAGGGATGAGAATTTTCCATGAATTTCGTCCTTCAAGAGTCACTTTTGTGATGCATGTCATTACAATATACACATAAACTAAGTATTTAGTGCACCAAACCACGGCTAACCTTAAATTACAACAAAAAACATCCTCATCCCAGATCATCAAAAGAAGAAACATACATGCAAAATTCTGTTTTGTCAGATTTTTACAGACCCCAAAATGTATTTTTTAGTGATGGACAGACTTTAAAAAATGAAACAAACATGACATATGCCTTTCTTCATCTAGGGCTACAGCATTGCAGTAGGGGCTGGGCAGTCTACACAAACAATACCATACCTCTTCTCCAGGGTCATGTAGAGAGTCTTTGCCGGTGGTCTGGACATCAGTTGTTTTACCGTAGAAAAGAAAGCGTCAGTCAAGTCTGGATCATAGATTACTGAAGAAGAAAAAGAGTGATTAATAACAGAAAAATGTTAATTCTTTACATGATCATAAAAGAACATTACATTAGTACTATAGATATTTAGATCATGTTAAAACAGAGATAATCTATGGATAACAATGTCTTTATTTACTATAAAGGTGACGTTTCGGTATAGATCCTTATGCCGTTGTCAAGCATGTTGTATGCAATTGTTGTTGCTGTTAATCCTCCACCTAACATATATCTTCTGTACCATGTTCATTACTCAGCCTTGCTGGACAGCGCTATAAAGATCTATAACGAAACGTCGCCTTTACAATAAATAAAGAAGTGGTTGTCCATAAATTATTTCTACCTTGTCATCTGTGAACTTCTAAGTACAGGCCTCAAAGTCTAAATTTTTACCAAGTAACCATATGGCTACAAGTATTTTTTTTCAGGTAGCCAGTGGTAAAATCAAGAAGTCAAGCCAATATTGTAGGTAGCCAAAAGCATTTGAAATTATCTTTTATCAAATAACTATTATATGTACAAGTCATACCACTGGTCTTGGAATTGTATATTAGTGGAAACTGTACTTGAGTTTTGTTATTTGTGACTCGAACAATGATGCAATTTATGTTACTAGATTATACAGGTATATCCTTGCTTATCCAATAAACTATCAACTAAAATAAAATACTAATTACATTGATATTTATGTATTTCAGTTCATTGTTGACTTTAGGAGGAATTATTTGCAAGTACAATCAGTAGCAGACATGTGTATTTTTGTGTCTAAGTTCTATTGCTACACATATGTAGTTGCCACAAGATATTTTTGAAGGTAGACATTTGGCTACCTCTGAATTTTAGACAGTAGGCAAATTGAAATTTAGGTCTCATTGGCCACCGTTTTAGTCACAACTTTGAGGCCTGAAGTAAGCCTATCAAACAATTTAAGATCATGTGATCTGAAAACAGAACATAGAAGGCAGGCGTTGTTCCTGCAACTTGTGAAGTTCATTTGTTGATGAAAATTCTTCCCCCTGAGATGAACATTCATGCGCCTTTATGACACCTTTCCACAACAAGAAACACCAGCCATCAACCAGCATAAGTGTATTAAAGCTTACATCTATCACTCCATGGTGAGTAATGGCCTCTTGTACTCATCCGATTTACAAGTATTTTGCAAGATGTCTAGTTTATATCAGAGGAACACCACCGAAGTCATGAGTGAGTGAGTAAGTGAGTATGGTTTTAAGCCACTTTTAGCAATATTCCATCAATATCACTCCGGGGGACACCACAAATGGGCTTCACACATTGTACCCATGTCAGGAATCGAACCAAGTCTTCGGCATGACGAACGAACACTTTAACCACTGGGCCACCTGACCGCCCGTCTAAATACAAACATGTGATATGACTTACACTGGTTATATGTAAGGTGTTTGGAAAACAAGGCACACCCACACCCAGTGTTATAAGGCAAAACTAATCCCAGAGACACTTAGGCTAAAAAAAATAATAGTCTGCTGCTTCTTGCATCTGTCAAACATATAATGTAATACCTCCCACATGAAATGTGCTGCTTCTTGCATCTGTCAAACATATAATGTAATACCTCCCACATGAAATCTGCTGCCAATCAGTGTAAACAACCATTTTAAAACAATCTCATTAAAATCAGATCTGAGTTCTCGCTAACGCTAAACAAAGATCTGAGGACATCCCATTATGGGTCACGTCAGACCGACCTTTTGATAGTCTTGGTCCCAAGGCACTGCCCACATCATCATAAATTCCGCCGTATGTTTTGTTTTTATTTCCATTTAATTTTTTTTTTTTTAAATCCTTAATTATTCCAAGTCCAATGGTAGTCAAATACTGTATTCCAGTATTTTACTCATCAAAGAATACATGTATGTATGGAGGCCCTCTCCCAGGTTGATTGCTCACAATTGTATATTTGGTTACACAACTGTACCAATTGCGGACACTAAGCACTGAGCAAGCACGTAACAAGGGCCATAACTCCGTGAAAAATTAATTTTAGACACCAAATTTTGAGCACATTTTGACCATCACCAGTAATATCAGTGTCTTAAGTTTCCTTTCTCTAACTTAAATAGTTCTTGAGAAAATTTGTCCCATTTGAGAAGCGGCCAGCCAGACAAATGGACGAACAACTCTTATCCCCTATATCCCCCGCTACAAATCATGGCAGGGGACAAAAATCCTACATCATGTACACCGTGTCAGTATAATGGTGATGAACAAGAAGCAAACCTTGAAAATTCCTAACATTTGCTTGTTTGTCATTTTACACCGTGCACATCAATATTCTGCATATATGACTAAAGCCTGTAAACTGTCTTCCCCAGACAAACCAGTGATTGATATTATGAGCAACGTTGTAACAGTAAGAATAATGACTAGCCCCCTGTGCCTGACAAGATCATCCTATATGTAAATTCTCAGGCTATTACAGCATGAAATTAAGACTAAGAGACGCGGAAAACTGAGAAAAGGTTCTGCACTTCCATGAGAACAATGTGCCAGAGAACAAATACAATCCATGAATGTGGCTTTGAACTCGTTCAGCACCCATGTTTTTCTCCTGTCTCTCCCAGACTTCCATCTGTTTTCAAACAAAAGATAGCTGAATCCCAAACCCATCTTGACTTCAACAATGACGTCATAGCAACTGTGGGGAACATATTGGACAGCCAAGAGAAGGACTTCTATGAAACTGGGTAAATATACCTCCGACATCATTGGCCAAAGTGTATCAATGTGGAAGAGGATTATGGTGGCTATAAATCATTCAGTTGTCTTTCGAGACTGGCCATTTATTACAGAGGTTTATTTTGAAGTGCTAATGTACGGAAAATAATGATCATCCCCTTATGCTTGTCATATTGTTGGCTGACCTTCATCATGTCCTTTTACACACACACGCACGCACGCACGCACGCACGCACGCACGCACGCACGCACGCACGCACGCACGCACGCACACACACACACACAAACAAAGACAGGCACACAGGCACACACGCACACACACACACATTAAATATGTCCATGTTAGATTCAGAACTTATCAATCAACCCTTGTACCTTGGATTCCTAATTAAGCGACCTCGGCAGGCAAATTAGAAAAAAACAGAATCTTTATTATGTTCAAAATTGGAATTTATTCAAGTTTAGCACAGTATTTTAACATTGTTTCAATGCAGTAACGTAAAACTTAGCGTTGAAGTCTCTTGCTCTGTATTGATCCTTTTAGACATGACATACAAGACTCCTTTACAAAGCCATATTAACGTTAGTTATTACCCACAGGGTTACAAGTAAATGAGTTAATCATTATCGTATGTGCACTCGTGGACACCAGTGTATTTTTGTCATGTCATCAGGATAACATTGTCGTTACCATTCACATCTTACTGTGACCTAAGGCTGGAATGCCGTCACACTAGAAACAACTTCATAACTGAAGATTGTTGATGTCATTTGACAATTGTAGTTTTCCAAGATGGCGGTCATTATCAGTGCATGTATCTAAGGAAGCTCAAAAGGATTAAGAAATATTGCATGCTCTTGCTCGGGAAATACAATAATGGTGAGGCTTGTTTCGGAAAATCAGTATGATACACATGATGTATTATAATCTCTATTTATGACTACATTACTATAAAACAGGGAATATTTAATGACATTTGCTGCAGATTTGGGGCCCATTATCTGAGCAGGTCCCTGTGAGCCAAAATTAACCAGACACCATACATTAGTACATGGCCTCTGAATAGACAGACCCCTTGAAGATCAGGGCCCCGTTCCACAAAGTGATCTTAGCGCTAAGTCGATCGTAACTCCCATTCTTTAACACTGACTTACTACAGTCGCAGCGCTAAGATCGCTTTGTGGAACGGGGCCCTGGGTAAGAACTGGTCTTCAGCAACCCATTCTTGTCATAAGAGGGCGACTCATGGGATCGGGGAGTCAGACATGCTGACTTGTTTGATGGATATCATAGTATCTCAGTTGTGTAGATCAATGCTCATGATGTCAATCACTGGATTGTCTGGTCCAGACTCAATTATTTACAGACTGCCATCATTATAGCGGGAATATTGCTGGGTGTTGCGTTAAACACCACACAAACAAACGAATACACGAAGACAATGACTCAATTTCAACACATGACACTAGTTACAGTTACATAGAGGTCTGGAATTTGTCATCATTCTGTGGAGTATGGTTGGTCCATCATGGTGCAAGTTGGCACCGGCAATCATGTGGTGTGGAAGCATATATCAATATATATTTCATTTGCACTTATTTTTAAGGCATTATTATGACCAGTAATTATATTCGATTGAACACTAAACATTTTTATTTCAATCATCAACACCACAATGATGTCGCTAGTTTGTGCCAAATAGATTTAGACCAAGCTCCATTGTTTATGTGTTGTTTGTTGTTCAACGCCGCACTCAGCAATATTCCAGCTATATGACGGCGTTCTGTAAATAATTGAGTCTTGACCTGACAATCCAGTGATGGACATGAGCACCGATCCACGCAATTTGGATACGATGACAAGCATCAAACAAGTCAGCGAGCCTGACCTCCTGAACCCGTTAGTCACCTCTTACGACAAGCATAGTCACCATTTACAACAAGTATGAGTTGCTGAAGACCTATTCTACCCCGGATCTTCATGGGTGGGAATATTGGTAAATGTGTTGTAAAACCATACTCACTCACTTTAAGACATGAGTGAATGTACACGCTGGACCTCACTCACCTTCAGCTGCCAGGATGAGGCTGACACCGTCCAGCAATGTGTGGTCATCTTCTGTCATCTGAAATCTGCTGCTTCTTGCATCTGTCAAACATATAATGTAATACCTCCCACATGAAATCTGCTGCTTCTTGCATCTGTCAAACATATAATGTAATACCTCCCACATGAAATCTGCTGCCAATCAGTGTAAACAACCATTTTAAAACAATCTCATTAAAATCAGATCTGAGTTCTCGCTGACGCTAAACAAAGATCTGAGGACATCCCATTACGGGTCACGTCAGACCGACCTTTTGCGAAATTTGACCGACCAGTGGAATGACTGACATGAAGTTGACATTAGCCAATCAGAAGGCTGCTTTCTCGTGCTTTACGGCACTAATTTCAAATTGGCAACTATGCTTCGAAACATATTTTGACAAATACTCGATTAATAATTTGAAACCTGAACAAAAGAACATTCAGCAAATCAATGGTAATATTTGTTTAGTACCAGTAATTACATTACTGATGAACGTTCTGCAAATATTGAGTGAGTTTGGTTTTACGCTGATTTTAGCAGTATTTCACTTACATGTCGGTGTGTCAGCTTGATGTGGGAGGAAAGCCTAAAGTGAAGCAGTCTTAAACGTGTACACTTTGGTTTAACCCATGAGAGAGTGAGTGAGTTAAGATTTAATGCCACATCGGCAATATTTCAGCCATATCATGACGAGATAAAGTTAAACATTGATAACATTGTATTGTACAAAACCTATCTCCGAAGGACAGTACAGTAACTAGACTATCACAGATTTTAGGTAAAACTAGTTGGAGAACATGTAAAATAATAAACTATCATTCAACAACACAATATAAAAATGGGCTATAGATCACCAGCAACCACGGGGACCATGGGGACTTACGATACTTCTGCTACCTAAACGCTACACGGTTCCCCAGCAGGATTTACACCATCCCTTCTGCTGCTAGCGATTATATGCAAATTTAGCCATTATTAATGATGACAAAATTGCTGCAATTAAAACTGGGTAGGTATAACATTCTTTGAAAAACATGGTCTTACAATACCCTCTCAGGGGGACAATAATTTTACACAACTTCAACCCCTTTCAGGGGCACAACCATAAACAATCTCAGTTAATAATAATATCCAGATGAGCCCAGGTGCATCGGTTTGGTTCTGACTAATCCCTAAACATAACCAGGGTGGATCTGTAGTTCAGACCCATGATCATAGGATTCTGGTATGAATAAGGGACTTAACTCTGCAGAGATAATTGGCAATTTTGATAATTTGGTTACCTGTGCCCCCCATATTTGCCAATAAGAAAAGCTCAGATGAGCAAGGAAGTCCTTTAAATATTAGAAGTAAGGTTTTCTTTGTGAAGCCTTATAATATTAATCATGTCCATTAAGTGTCATCTTTGCGAGGCAAGAGAGTTAATTGATTACAAAAGACCAGTTTCCACCCTTGCTGAACTACGCTGGAATTTCGCGGCTTGATCATAGCAACACCAGTGGCTATTGACCAATCACATTCGACCTCTCATATCACTTGCATTTGCTTCAAACAAAATTGCGGCCCCTAGTCAAGACGATCTGATTGATAATCAAGATCTATATTGTAATTAAACGGGTCTTACCCCGCGAAGTGCTTCAAATGATTTGAGCACCTTGATTCAAAATATGACAAGATTTGAAAAATATCTGTCAACGCCCAGTTGACAGTACACATGATTTGCAAATCCTGCAGTCAAACAAAATCTGCACGTTGAAATCTATGTTGTTTACTAACCAGACATCTAGTTCGTTGCACGATTTTGATTGGACTATGCATAGACTCGTTAGTCCAGCCAAAATGTAACTTCAGAATTCCAGGCTTGTTTGGCAAGGGTGGAAACTGGACTCAAAAGATGGTCATGTTTATCCTGCAATCATCAATGACATCTGAACCTATAATACACACAATGATAAATTTCAGACTACAAGATAAGAGAGTTATTTGGAGATTTATATTCTGATAATGTCTTACCTGAATAGCTGTCTTTGGGTCCACAAAACTTGAGCCAGTTAAGTTCCTTAACTAGGAATGTGCAGTCTTCACCCAGCAGTGGTTTGTTCAAGGCAATGTTACTTTCTGATGTTCTCAAAATCATTTCACCAACATCTATGAAAATAGCATCAAAGTTAAACACATAATTTTAAAACTGTTGAAGCCGATGATTGAAAAAATAAATTTGGAATCATAAAGAAACAGTTTTATAATGCTTCCATATCATTATGGTAACAAAGATCAATTATGAGTTGGTGAAGTTGGTGCAAAAGATATGTAAAAAAAGTTCTTTTTTTAACATTACCTACAGCACTGAAGCTGAGTGCCAATCATGATGCCTTAGACAACCTTGAATTTTCTTACAACCAATATCATTCACACGACCGCCTCCACTTCAATAAAAAGGAGTGCAAAGTGCAAAGGTTTTACATTGCATAGGCCAGAGTCAGGGTTACTGGAGTTCACAGGTTTTGAACCCTCACAAGAATGAGACCTCTCTTTGAAGGACCTTTTCTTTGACAGACAAAGCAATGGGTCTTTTGGCTTTGATTTGTTGATAAAAAAATGCAACTGCACTGCAAAGCAGCATATTTATTCATAGAAGGAGAACCTAGTGTATACAAATTTGTGAAATACAGATGATGCAACTTTAGGTTGGTTGGTTGGTTGGTTTGTTGTTTAACGCCGCACCCAGCAATATTCCAGCTATATGGCGGCTGTCTTTAAAATAATCGAATGTGGAGCAGACAATCCAGTGATTGATATCATGAGCATCAATCCATGCAATTGGGATCGATGGCATGCATCAACCAAGTCAGCGAGCCTGACCACCTTTTTACGACAAGCATAATCACCTTTTACGGCAAGCATGGGTTGCTGAAGACCTATTCTACCCAGGAATCTTTGCAACTTTAGGAGAAACTAGATAATGCAACACCAGAAAGATAAACTACCTGTGACCAGTACAGACTCTGCAAACAGTCCTGCCACTATACTTGTCAGACCAACACCTGCCCCAAGATCAACGACCCTGGAGGCCTTGAACTTTGTGTGAAGGTGAAGGACAAAGTCACACAGCAGGAGACAACCCTGCCAAACCTAAATAAATTGAAAATCAAAGTCATGGCAATATGTGTTTCTCAATAAACAGGATCAAGCATTACATCTGCACCTGCCACCTTGTTCTAATTATTTTCAGAAAAAAACATAGCCTTCAATATCCAGTACATCATATCTCCACTCTATATGATATATAGCCTTGAATATCCAGTATATCACAGCTCCATTCTATATGATATATAGCCTTGAATATCCAGTATATCACACCTCCATTCTATAAGATATATAGCCTAGAATATCCAGTATATCACAGCTCCATTCTATTTGGATATATAGCCTTGAATATCCAGTATATCACAGCTCCATTCTATATGATATATAGCCTTGAATATCCAGTATATCACACCTCCATTCTATATGATATATAGCCTAGAATATCCAGTATATCACAGCTCCATTCTATATGATATATAGTTTTGAATATCCAGTACATCATAGCTCCACTCTATATGATATATAGCCTTGAATATCCAGTATATCACAGCTCCATTCTATATGATATATAGCCTTGAATACCCAGTACATCATAGCTCCACTCTATATGATATATAGCCTTGACCCATTTTCCATATCATAATAGAATGGAGATTTCATACAATGGATAATCGTTGATGCTTGCATCTTCCCAAGGCAAGGGAGTTAACTGATTATAAAAGTCCAGTTTCCACCCTAGCTAAACTAGGCTGGAATTATGGAGTTACATTTTGGCTGGACTAATGAGTCTGTGCATAGTCCAATCAAAACCACGTAATGAAATTGACATCCAATTTATAAACTGCAGTGCAGATTGTAGGATTTCCAGCCTAGTTCGGCAAGGGTGGAAACTGGACTTTTAAAGTCAGTTAACTCCCTTGCCTCAGGAAGATGGGATGCTTGGGATGGAAACCACATTTTCAAAACAATTGCAGCGAATTGAACCTTGACCTTTCCTGACAAGAAACACACAAGATCTACCTAATGGCCTTCACCTACTTGAAGTCCAACATCATCCAGCTTGGTCTCCATCATGTGTTCTGAAACAGTAAAAACACATTGGTATGCGATGCAAACCATCAAACCATAGTGTGTAAGTGAATTAGGGCTGGGACGAGTCCAAATTTACTACCCGGGTACCCGACCCCCTATTACCCGACCCTACCCCGGCACCCACTGCAAGTCTCAAGAGATAGGTACAAAATGTCTGATTGGTAATTGTTTTACTGCAGCCCTGGCTCAAACTACTTAGGTACATGTATCAAACAATCAGATCATGCCTTCACTGAAGTTGACTGAAGCTTTATGTTTACTCAAACATACACAAGTCAAAAGGAATGTGTGCATCATCAGAAAGAAATGCGACCATTAGCGACTTATAGAGGAACCAGTGAGCTATAGTGAGTTTTTGTCATTAAACAATATATCACGTGACTAACCACGGGTCTGGGTAGTCCTGTGGGTACCCAGGTCCAACTCAGGACCCACCTGACCGAGTACCCATGTTACCCGTCCCAGCCCTAACATGAATGAATATTTTGAACATTCTTCCTCCAATGATTCTGACGATCTTGTTCCAAATGAATATTTATTTAATGAGAACCTATTCAGATTGGATTGAACATAATTTTCAGAAATGTTGTTCCAAAAATATTAAGCTTTTATTATAACCTCGCACTTTCATAAACAGTAAACGTACATTAAACATAAAATATCTCTATTATTTTGAAACATAAATTTATTTTCATCAATACTCTCTGCAACCTTGACAACTAAATATTGTTTCTGAAACCTGCAGTGCTAAATATCCCCTTGCATCAGATTTAGCCAAAAACAGCAACAAGTGCAAATATGTAAAAATAAAGAGACTTATGCCCCTTCTATATCCGTTCTATTGACCAATCATATTCCACCTCTCATCATGCTCATATCACTTGTATTTGCTTCAAACAAAATGGTGGCGCCCAGTGAAGATGATCTGATTGACAATCAAGATCTATATTGTAATAAAATGGGTTTAACTTCGCGAAGTACATCAAATCACGCGACCACCTTGACGAAAAACATGTAAAGATCTGGAAAATATCTGTTGACACAAAGTTGAAGGTACACATGCTTTGCAAATCCTGCAATCAACCGAAATCTGCACGGCAGTTTACAAACCTGATGTCGATTTCGTTACGAGATATTGATTGGACTATGCATAGACTCGTTCATCCAGCAAAAATAACTCCATAATTCCAGCCCAGTTCAGCAAGGGTGGAAACTGGACTTAAAACTATAAATCATACATGGCAAATCCAAGTAACGAAAGAGACTGGCCTTAATGTGGCATCACACAGAGAATATGAGGCACTTGATTGAAGAAATCTTCCCCGTGGTAAATGTTCTCTTTGGGTGAGTGCAAATTTCCTATCTTTTACAGTAGCCTATATATAAATTACCATTATAGGGGCAAATGCTAAAAAAGGCTATCTCCCTGCATCACAGAATCTCAATAAAACAATTGAAAGTTCTGTTTTTATAGGATAGAAGTACAAAGTATCTGTAAAAGACTGCAGAAAGTATTCTGTTCTTGAATGTTTCCATGCAAACGAAAATAATTACTCTGGGGCACTGAACGCTATTAATCAGTGTAAGTAGTGTTATACCAATAATGAAATATTATATGGAAAAAGAAGTGAACTGCTACTGCTCAACAAGAGCTGTTCATGTTGTATTTAAATTCGAGAGTTCCATTAGTATCATGAAGAAGCATAAACAAATAAGAGGAATATTACAAGATTTATTTTGGAAACCAAGCTTAAAATTGTAAACTGTGCTTCAAGTCATTTACCAATTGTGATAACCAATTTGTTTTCCGTAACTGGTTTTCGAGTAACCACAACATCACCATCTTCATCAAATAAAAGTTCTCCATCATCTGAAGTTTAAACATGTTAAAGGTAAAAGCATTGTTATACACATGCAAATGTGAAAAACGCAATAAGCTCAAATATATAATTAAATTTTTTTCAAGATACCCAAAATAAGAATGAATATTCCAATGCATGGTCTCTCTTAATTCACACTTGAGATGAACAGATGCATCAACCAAGTCAACAAGCCTGACCACCCGATCCCGTTAGTCGCATCTTACGACAACCATAGTTGCCTTTTACAGTAAGCATGGGTTGCTGAAGACTTATTTTAACCCAGATTTTCACGGGTCTATTACCATAGTTAATCTGTTATGATATATATATATATATATATATAAACATATATGACATAATGACATAATATGGAAGAATCAGGTGATCCTTAACCTTTTTTAGTAGTGTGTGTAATATTAATTTCTAGGTTCCTTTAATTTGTCTGAATTCTTTTCATTTTAAAAAGAAATATATTAAACTTCATTCTTTCTTGTCCTACTTTTAGAATCTGGTTTCAGAGAACAATCTGAACAATTTTACATGCCATCTGGATTTGAGGTGTCTTTCTCGGAGGAGATGCCTGGAGACAACTCTCTTTGAACATCTGGCGGAAGGCTGAAGTTAAATCTGGTCACTGAAAGTTAAAACAATTCTGCATAGTAACATGAAGTTCAACAACGTTACTTGACTGCCGGTTTTATTCCAACACAGTTATTCGATTGCACAAACAAGTGATTCTAACCCATGTTTAGCAAATAGTTTCCCATCAAAACAACATAAAAGATAATATTACCCGTGTTCACACTCTCGTCAGTATCGGGGAGTGTTTCGTGAGGTGTGAACACGTGAACATCAGACAGAACCTTGTCTGAAACATCTCTTTCCATTAGTGGAGCTGGAGAAGTAATTGAGAGTAACTTCCCCTTAGAAAAGCTTGCGCAAGCTCCTTCCCAGCGCGTGACACCTTCGTTACACTCTCGGTAACAGAGTACAGAGAGCTCCGCTATCGCTGTGAGGAGCTTGAAGCTGGCGTTTGCGCCAGCCTGGTTCCCTGGGTATGCTGCGCTGGCGCTACACTGAGCGCCAGCGCAGCATACCCATAAGCTGGGCCCCGTCTCCAATATCACACTATAGGAGCCGGTACAGGCCAATGAGACGATGGCTGTGAGCGCCTTCGAAATATTAAACATACACTATGTTATGTAATTTTTCATTGGTCGCTATTTTTAGACGCAGCGCTACCCTTCTACAAAAGCCTCCACTGAGAAACGTCACAAACTACTTTAAGTCATTTTGTTAGAATCTAACTTAGATGTGCCACCATCGGGTGCAGGAAAGACCTTCAAACTTTAAATTGTAATTAATTGTAGGAAATTAAATTTCCAAAATTATTTTCTTCATATATTTTACGTACATGATATCAATATGTAAGAGAAATGATAGTAAACATAGTCCAGCGTATTCTTTGCATGAACATTTCGCAGGTTTTTGAATACACCCCCAAATTGTGCTATGCGAGAAAAATATTTATTATACACTTGTCAGAAAACTTTGAGCGAATAAAATATTCTCAGGTATTTGAACGAGATACGCATGTAGGAAGTTTATATATGTCGACATATGTAGAGCCACCCATACAGTATAAATGTCGCATTGAAAATATTCCTCACTTTGTCTTTCCATTCCATGACGTCGAAAAAGTTTATTTTTAAGAGGGTTGGTGTTCCATTTAAAGAATAAAGAATAACTCGTAATAAATATGATGTGACTCTTCTGACAAAATAGAAATGTGTTGTACGACTCGTATGTGGTTGCAATATATTTATTGGATGATTACGTTTAAAATAATAAAACATCTGTTTAAAATATTGAAATTGGAATAGAATAGCAATTAACCATGGCCGATGTTGATATTTTCTAGCTATATATTTTTAAACAACATTCAAATGCAATAAAATTATTAATACCAACGAAATAAGTCAATGTCCATTACTCAACAAATGGACAGAATCATAATGGGTGGTTTCTATTCATTCACCCAGTCATCACTTCTAACGTTGTACAACGTTGTAGCTGAGTGACAGCAGTATGAAGGTGACATTCCTTTTCAAAGTGTTACAAATAATACTATAATAGTAATGTATTCTAAGATTTCACCTGGGTGCGGCCATGTGTCGATTTTCTTTTAAACATGGATGGTATTTAGTAACTATTTACATAAATCAAACCTGTGTTAAGTGATTATGTTGATAATTTTCAAGATCGTTGGAAAGATGGTATGGGGTCTTATGGTATGCGTTCTCAGAAAACTGCTTTCCATATTACTGAACATGACAGACATGGGCATCATCCTCAAAAGGAGTTATCTCTGTGGCATCGAACCTTTTATTAATGCATTACAACTATACCCAAATAATCAGAGAGAAGAGGTTCTCTTACCTCGTCTCGGGCATTGTTGTCTTGCATATCTCAATATTTAGCTTAATAAAAACATTTCTGCACATTGTACAGTTCATTATTAACTGCATTGTCAAAAATATGTGACTCAACGTAAGGTAATGATGTAACACTGACCAGATTAAAGAAATATCGTATACGACACTATATATATAAACTTATCAATTTCTTGTCCTAAAAAACAGGAGATTATCAAAGGTAGATACATGTTGTGGCCTAGATCTACTTACAGGGAGCCGGGAACCAGCTTAAGCATACCCAGGGAACCAGGATGACAAACCCATCGATGTGAAAGGCACACTCCGGCGCAGTGGTGACTCAGCATAACACCACTGCCACAGGCTAATTTGCATATCACGTGACCGGACTTCTCTTGTTTGTAAACAAACGTGCTTTTTCAGAAATCAGTATAGAACGGACTAATGCAAGTATTTGGGGCGCTTAACATATTGTTTTGCATAATTATATAGATATGCTACTACAACTGCGACAGTGAATTTCATGACAATATATATTTATACATCAAAGTGACCGAATCGCTAGCTCTCCGTTGGGCTTCGATGACAGCACATGGAGCCGTACAACCAATGTAAACAAAGGATAACTACGCAAAAACAAATAGCTTTTCACGTATTAGGATACTTTATTAATGAACCGTAACCGTTCTTTGACATTTGTATGTGAAAATGTGTACAATTGTCAAACATGAAACGGATGAAAAGCATATTCAATATCTTGAATGGACAGTGAAAGATGTGACGAATCGTCACATGGCGCTGGCCTGTGGCAGAGGTACTATATGCTGGCCGGCTGCCGGCCGCATGGAACTCTGGGTAGGAGAGTGTGTGAAAGGCTGCTTCAAAGCTACGGTTGAGTACAAAGACAGTCGTACAAAAGGGACTTTTTACATTGTGCCAAAAGGAAGTTGCACTCTAGGGCTTGACCTGATACATTCTCTTGACCTTTCTATTGTTGGCAGAGATCTGAAATGCAACGAAGTGGATTCTGTTGTCCTGGGCAATAAGCAGGGTACTGACATTATTCAAGAGTACAAGTCACTGTTTGAAGGTAGAGGTCTGGCCAAGGGATTCGTACACAAAGTGAAAATGAAGGCCGACTGAAACCAGTACAACAGAAGTTACGCCGCTTGCCGCTTGCCGCTTGCAGTGAGAGATAAAGTATCCAAAGAATTATCTTGTATGGAAGAAGAAGGAATTATTGAAAAAGTTGATGCTTCGGAATGGGTTTCTCCAATTATTGTTGCATGGAAGAAATCGGGAGAGCCAAGAGTATGTGTTGACTTGAGAAAGCCAAATTAGGCTATTGTTGTGGACAAATTCCCACTCGCTCACACAGAAGAGGTATTTCAAAAGATGCATGGTTCAACAGTATTCTCAAAGTTGGATATCAAATCTGCTTATCATCAAGTGGAACTGGTAGAAGAAAGTAGGGATTTGTCAACATTCATCACCCATGATGGACTTTATCGCTTCAAACGAGCATGCTTTGGCCTTGCATCTGCACCATCAGCATTCCAGAAAATGATGTCGATTATTCTCAAGGAACTGAAAGGTGTTAGTCAGACGGATGATATGATTATTCACGGCAAGTCTGAGAAAGAGCATAATGAACATCTTGTCAAAGTTCTTGAACGTCTCCAGGAGTCCAGTCTGAAACTCAAAGACAAATGTGAATTCCGAAAACCCAGAATCCAAATTCTTTGTCATGTGGTCAGCGCTTCAGGTGTAGAACCAGACCAGTCGCATGTGAAGGCTATCACAGATGCTCCACCACCTACCGATGCTGCAACCCTAAGATCATTCCTTGGCCTGGCCTCGTATTACTCCAAGTTCGTTCCATCCCTTTCCACTCAAGTTGAACCGATGAGGAGATTGATCAGAGGTGATGCTAAGTTTGTGTGGTCTCCAGAAGCTCAAGCTAGTTTTGAGAAAGTGAAGGCATTTATCCAGTCCACTACTGCCTTAGCTCTCTTTGATCTAGACCTGGAACAGATGCCTCAGGATATGGTCTGTGTAAGTTCTTTCTCAGAAAGATAGAACTGGTGAAAGAACAGTTGCATTTGCATCTCGAACCCTGTCAGAAGCTGAGAGGAAATACTCAGTGGGAGAGAAAGAAGCTTTAGCCTGTGAATGGGCATGTGAAAAGTGGCACACTTACCTGTGGGGACGAAAGTTACAGTTGATCACAGATCATCAAGCACTAACTATACTCTTGACTACAGGGACAAGACATCAGCATATGCACATTGCAAGATGGAATGCATGACTTCTGAACTATGACTACACAATCGCCTATCGGCCAGGCAAAGGAAACTATGTTGCAGACGCCCTGTCACGTCTTCCAGTGCATGAAGAAATTACTGAAGATCCGGTTGAGGAGGATATAATCAACATGATTATGTACGATGGAGTTCCTTCAATCACAGCAAGTGAATTAAAGCAAGCAACAATTCCAGATCCAGTTCTGATTCAGATATCCCAATGTCTGCTGTCTGAGTTGCCCAGAAAAGACAAACTTGATGAACAAATGAAACCATTCTTTCAAGTCTGAGATGAACTTTCATGGTGCAACAGCTTAGTTTTCAGAGGAGAACAAGTAGTTATTCCAATCTGCTCTGTACTACCCACAAGCAAATGGGCTTGTTGAGCGTTTTAACAGGAATCTGAAAAGCTGCATACAACTTGCTAAAACCCAGAGTAAACCACTCAAGCTTGTAGTGAAAGAATTTTTCTGCATTTACCGCACAACTCCTCATGCAACTACTGAAGAATCCCCATCATTCCTGCTACATGGTTGGAAGATGAGAACAGGTTTTGACATTGAAGGTGTCACAAAGGCTCCTAACAAAAGTCATGCTGACGTCAGGACACGAGTCACGGAAAAGCAGCTGAAGTACAAGGAGCGAGCAGATAACTTGAGAGGCGCAAAAACTCCAGATTTCTCACTTGGTGATGAAGTAAGGATAAAGAGACCTGGTCATGTTCCAAAAGGGGAAAACAGATATTCAGGTCCTACAGAAATAACTGGGCAGAAAGGACCTGCCACATTCATCACTCAGAGTGATCATGGAAGTCAGGTGTGGAATGCATCACGTCTGGCAAGTGTAAAGTCACGAGCTCAGGCACCAGAGTTACCATCTGGTACAGAGAATCATCAGGGTGAAGCTCCAGACATTGACAGTGATAAAACACCAAATCAGGAACCAAGACGATCGACAAGAGAAAGACATTGTCCGGGATGGACCATAGACTTTGTCAGGAACTGATAGGAACTGTTCCCATGAAAGTTATTGCGTGTTAACTTGTTTATGCTGAATTTAACTTTAAGTGATCAGTTTCAAGTTAATTGCAGTTTTGATATATCTTTCAACATGTGTTACAGTTCAGCTGAAGGTGTCATTCAGGGAGAGTAATTTTAGAGTACAGTAATACTAGAGGAGAATCTATGATGGACTCTAAACACCAGTTGAAGAAACTTCCTAGAAATACACTGCTAGTACAGTTATGTAGTTCAGAATATTTTCATTGATAGTTATACTTGCATGTCTCCAGGGGATTGTAGGCCGTTTAAAAGTTTGTGCTGTTTTAGTTGAATGTGTAAGTAAGCCTTTTATTCCAAAGGGGAAAATATGTTATGTCTTTATGTACACTCAATGTAGTGGTCTATGGGAGATAACTCCGGGCGGCTTTATGTGTTTATGGTATGGTATGGTCTAGGGGAGATAACTCCGGACAGCTTATGTTATTAAATGTACTCTTCAGTTAGGGAGTAAGAGAAGGGGGAGTTCCAATATGTCTGCCTGCATGTTTGCCATGTGCTCTGTGTGAATTAAAACCCTTGTTCTACATTTCCTGAATCCATTATACAGCAGTCCGGGACAGCAAATCTGTGGAAAACTGGGAAAGCAGAAAGCTTGAGCGGCGATCCACACCATCGGGGCACGAAGACAGTCTGCCAGGTCACACACAGTCTGACGATCTGATCAATTGTAGTCAGACGACAGGCATAGGTTAGTGCAGAGACCAAATATTGAAGTACAATTATTACCCACGTGGTAAGATTCTAAATCCGTACGTCACACGTGTGTCGTACAAGGTTGACCTTGTTTTATTCGTTGTGATTGGACAACCAGGACGACTTTTTTCATTCATAAAAAATCATGAGTTCATGAGAACGATAAATATTTACGAACACTTTATTGAACCAAACAAGATAGTCACACGCGTCAAATTCGGTTTGCATTCTATATAAGTTATGCATAGAGCTTCAACAGACATGATATAATCGAGCTATATCCATTTACAATGCACGACTACCGATCAATAGATCGAGAGTCCCTATGAGCGTGATGCACCCGACCACTTTCGCAGCTTTCAATTTGATTTAACGTAAAAGGATAAGCGTGGTGAAATGAGGGCAGTTTAAACTATCTGGACAGATATCGAGACTCACTTGGGATGATCCGGTTGTGCCATCAGTTTCCCCTTCGAAGCGTATTTTGTGAATCTTCAATGAACGTACACGACTCACGACCAGATCACGAATTCCGATACAAATCATTCGAAAACTCCGTAGAAGTGTGCATGACTTCTGATTTTGTGGCTCCAAACATCCCAAATGTGAACAATAACATTCCCTATCCCTAGCGTAAAACGCTGTGAGGTAGATGACGGTTGTCTTTTCTTATTCCGGTGGTGACCTTGCCCTTCGGTCGTTCGAAGGTTTCACTGACATGCAAGCAGACTTGAGTTTGTTGATTTTCACGTCTTCAGTATAGGGTGGTACAGTTAACATGAATGTGTTTGGCGAACACTCTGATTTCCCTCTTCCAAAATGGTACGGACATGGTACTTGTATAAATTCAGCTGATAGATCAAGGAAACCGAACCATTTTGATTGCACGGACGAGATTCCGGCAGTGCGAGTGACCGACTGTTGGTCCAATATTAGCGGCGCTAATGTGACTTTTCAAATTCTCTTATAGGTGTCCTGCGTACTAACAACATGGCGCTTGAATTACCATAAGTTGAAGAATCTCTTCCAAAAGGATCTTGAGCGTCACTGCTGTTTTGTTTGCAAACACAACTGCAGGTGCATGTTGTTAACGCGTATGCATAGTTAATGCAGGGACCAATTCTAGCGCGGTATTTCTGTAACATAGGTTGCTGCAGGGACCAATTCTACCACAGCATGTCTGTAACATAGGCTACTGCGTGAGCCAATTCTACCAAACAATTTCTGTAACATAGGTTACTGCAGGAACAGATTCTACAACGGAATTTCTTTAACATAGGTTAATGCAGGGACCGATTCTAGCACTGTATTTCTGTAACATGGGTTACTGCTGGAACCTATTCTACCACGGAATTTCTGTAACATAGGTTACTGCAGGAACCGATTCTACCACGGCATGTCTTTAACATAGCTTACTGCAGGGACCAATTCTACCACGGAATTTCTGTAACATAGGTTACTGCAGGAACCGATTCTACCACGGAATTTCTGTAACATAGGTTACTGCAGGAACCGATTCTACCACGGAATTTCTGTAACATAGGTTACTGCAGGGACCATTTCTACCACGGAATTTCTGTAACATAGGTTACTGCCGGGACCTATTCTACAACGGAATTTCTGTAACATAGGTTACTGAAGGGACCAGTTCTACCATGGCATGTCTGTAACACAGGTTACTGCAGGGAAGAATTCTTCCACGGAATTTCTGTAACATAGGTTACGCTATTTCAACGTGGGGTTAATAGTCTAGAAAACGACATGCGAGAGATATTAATTGGGGAACAGTTCTGCTTCTTACCATAGGGGCCGATTAATTTGTTTGTTGTTTAACAACGCACTCACCAACAGTCCAGCTATGTGACGGCGGTCTGTAAAATTGTATCGACTCTGAACCAGACAATTTAGTGATTGACATGAGCATTGATCTACTCCATTCGGATACGATGACGTGCATCAACCAAGTCAGAGCTTGACCACCCGATCCCATTAGTCGCCTCTTTCGACAAGCATGAGTTGGTGAAGACCAATTCTAACCCAGACCGTCACGTGTCGGGTCCGATTGGATAGTGTAGTTCACTCATCACCAAGATTCTTCAGATGGGCACAATGTGCAAAGCAAATCTTTGGTGTCCTGGTCGTGTCATGCCTTGGGTATTGCTGAAAGTTGGTTTGTTAACTGTTGTGTTAAGCAGTCCTCAGCAATACTCATGCAAAATGACGTTTACCTGTTAATAACCAAGTCTGGATCAAACAAACCAGTGATTGATATTAATTACTCTAATCACCACAGTCGTGTGGTAGTGCGCCTGCCCGGAGAGAGGAACGGCGGGTTGCGATACATGATCGGAATTTCCCAAGTACACACACGAGTGAGAGAGAGAGAGAGAGAGAGAGTGTGTGTGTGTGTGTGTGTGTGAGTGTGTGTGTGTGTGGCTGCATGTACTAGTCCCGCCTAAAGCCGATTTTAATAGTGCTGAGATACCATGCCTCAGTTTAACATGAATACCGAGACTCCGAGCCGACCAGTCCTTGTATTAGCCCCTGAATACCGAGCGTCAGGCAGGGTAACAACAAGTACCATCTTTCAAAGCCTTTTAATATGACACGGCCAGTCTACTTTCTTATTAGAATAGGAATATTGTACACTGGATAATCGAGTCTGTTAGTCTTCATTGTCCAATCCCCAGTGACATAATCCGGTTTAACGAGGCATTGGACAACAGCATGTCCCAGTCACTAAATACACACATTCCCAACAGTAGGCCACTGAAAGAGTGACAAGGTTTATTCAAGCTTGTAGACATTGTAGTATTTTTACCAACTCCCACATCTATAATATTAGTGTGTGGAGTGTATAGTTTACTTCCCAGTTGTAGCTGACAGTTAGCAAGTGCACTACAACAGTTCCATTATGAAAACAATAGACAGAAAAAAAACATCCACAATGCAATAAGCTTTATTGATAAATAACAATACAAACATCAACAGATGTATAGTAATAATTACAATGTGTAACAACAGTATTACATCGTAGATCACATGCATCATATTGTACAGAATCCATCTGCACACATTATTCATTAAGTATAAGGTGGATATATTCTACTACACAGCATTATACATATATAAACTCACAGGTTATGTAGGATGCTCTTTTTATTCAAATATCAATATAATAATCAATAAATGTAAAGGAATAATAAACATGCATAACAATAGTACTATTTATGGATCACATGTTTGATATTTTTAAGAACATACCAACATAGTTTTTTAAATAAGATTTTTATCAATAAACATATAGTAATAACAACATGGAACAATATAGCACTATAAATAAATCACATAATGTTTATGTGAGAGTATATACACAAAATATGTACATTGCTGTGGTTATGTGGTAAAATTGTATTGCTCAACAGCAAATACATAAAATACTAAATACAAATGGAAACAAGCTACCTTGATAATTGCACTGTTTCACCCACTGTCGTAACCCAGACACATTCCACGTCCCTACCCCATAGTTCCCCCCTTCCTTAAATACTAACTCACTTAGAAACACCACACACTACCACACACTTCTAGTCATCAATTCTCTCGTCCTCTAGTCCTAACCCAGCCCAACATCCTTTACTTCCCCATCCGAACCTGCTCCATGCTGCCTGTCCAAACCGAACCCATCCACTCTCATCTTCTCTCACATCATCCCCAACCTTTAAGAACCAGTCACTCCAACCTCATCACTACATCAAATGGCCAGACACAACTCTCAATAACATGTATACAATTTTAGCCATTCTTTGAAACACAAGTCCATCATTTCCCTCAAAGATGATCAATACAGATACAATGTTATTATACCTATGAAGATCATCTATGCACCCAAGTGTCGCTCCTGTACACAAGGCAAGGTCAAGGTCGGTCCTATACACACGGCAATGTCCGTCTGTGCCGATCCGCCTTGTACTTGAGTTATGAAGGTGAACTTCAGTGCCCTGTCTTCAGGATGTGGCTCAGATTCATGGTACCAAACGTGCCGCTCACATTCTTCCAACTTTGAGGCTGAAGAGAGGAAATACCATCAGGTGTGTACTTCAACATGTCCACTTGTTCAAGGTGGTATATGTTTAGTGGTGTAGAGTATTTGAAAGAAATTACAACTTGAGGTGTTAGAAATGTAAACTAAACTAAAGAAGTGATTTGTTAACACAGTGTTTTGAACAGTTGATTATGTCTTTAAGCTGATCATAAACATTTGGTAAAGCCAGAAATGCATTAAGATTCAGTCCTTATTCACGTTTCAGAAATAAGATTTCTTACCTTGGCAAAGATGCTGAACTGCCCATGTCCCATCGCAGGTGCTGTGTCCATGTCATTGTTCTGACATAAACAAACAAACAAGTAAACATTATGATACGATCCATGGGTCTGCTGTTACAATCACCATATCTCCCATTGCCAGATTGAGTAACAATGAAAACATAAAGTTACATACCGAAAATATACTGAACTGGCTGTGCCCTGTGTAAGGTTGTGTGTCCATTGCCTCTTCCTGAAATTAGTACAAATGTATCACTGGAACAGCCTCCCTCCCATGCTCCGATCTTATGGAAATACAAGACAAAGCAATGGTAGTATATGTGCATGATGATTATTACATGTAATACATGCTTAGTCCTGAACTCGATTATTTACAGGCTGCCGCCATATACCTGGAATACTGTGCGGCGTTAAACAACATGTAAACGTGATAACAAGCTAATGCTAATGGGATGATAATATAAATATTATCATAAATATAGTTCATCCTTCTCGATGGACACCTTAATGTAACCCGAAATGTAATTGACAACAGCGACGGATATTAGGAAATCTTACCCCGAAGATGCTGAACTGACTCGGTCCAAATGCAGGCAGCGTATCCATTGCTTCTAACAACTTTTATAAAGTAGACACAAAGACACACAATGAGTTCTTATAAATATCAAATGTTTAACCGCGTAGGTGAGCTAAATTGTTTCATCACCGCCTTCGTGTTCAATTACTGTCGTCTTATTGAATCTCTGCATGCCTTCTTATTTCTTAAGAAATGTGTTTCCCTTAAATACCACACCTTAAATTCGTATCTGAACTATTATTTTGCGTATTTTATTGTTGATAGATTTACTTACTTTTGTGAAGAAGAACAAGCATGAGTAAAACAGTTACCTACCTGTCGGGCGTTATGTCCGGCGACGGTCGAAGGGAGTCTCCGTACCCCAGTGCCTGATGTCGACAGGTAGGCCGCAAGACCAAGTTTAAGGGCTGCTGATGGTATAGAATAAATACATTAAAATCAGGTCAGACATGAAATGATGAATAATAAATTGCAAGATCTACTTGATATTTCAAACGTTTTTTCACTGAAATGCATGATTTCTTTTCAAAGTAGATCTACTTCAATATATGATGGTCGTATTGACGTTGACGGCGCTGAAGGCCTGAATTTGATTCCAGGTAAATTCCGTCTGGTACTAACTAACTTAAAGATGAAGAATATACAGAACACGTGACAACATCTATTAACACTATATGTGTGCCATATGTCTGAAGGGAAACGTAAACTCATTCATAACAATCAAGAATGTGAAAAGTATTAAAATCATACCATTCACGTTCTCACTGAAGATATTGCTTGATATTTCAAACCTTTTTGTCACTGATGTGCATGATTCCTTTTTCAAGTAGATCTACTCCAATATGATTGACGTTGAAGGCGCTGAAGGACTGTGTTTGATTCCAGGTAAATTACGTCTGGTATTAACTTACTTACAAATGAAGAATATACAGAACACGTGACAACATCTATTAACACTATGTTTGTGCCATATGTCTGGAGGGAAACGTAAACTCATTCATAACAATCAAGAATGTGAGAAAGTATTAAAATCATACCATTCACGTTCTCACTGAAGACAAATTGATAGCAGTTTCAAATTATCACCTACCAGACATAATCTTCTGTTTGGGAAGAGTTTGATAAGTCCGGGAGATGTATAAAACAATCTATTGGCAACAAAAGTAGAGACGGTGTTCTTTGCGCGTGCACATTCGGCGAACGTGGATGACGAATGAAAACGTCGCCATAGTGACGTTGTCTGTTCAAAGGGACGCTACTCTGTAAGTTACGAGTCGTGATTATTCCGCGGCAGCCATGCCGCCATTGTCCAATTGAAATAATTTTCTGAAACATCTATAGGACTTGTGGATAATAGAAATATGGCCTTTTGGGTAATTGAATAGAAAGTACATGTTGTTCAAAATTTCAAACAATTGCTTTCATCAAAATTCTCGCCATTTTGTTCTTTGTTAAGTTTGGTTTTTTTAAACCCTGAAATGCATGACATTTGTTGGAAAGTCTACCCCAATGATAAGAGTGAGACATATTTTTTCTGAGTAAGCTATGGGAGCCGATTGGTAATTTAAACAAGTGTTAATAACATGCCTAGTCATCAACTGCACGGATTATGTAGCGGTTTACTTCAATATACATGCAATGGTATTTTTATACACATGTTCGCATGTTGACATGTTCTATTGATCTAGAAAAGTCAATAAAGACACTGGTGATTGTTAAAGAAACTTTATAAACAAAAGAAAAGGCACGAAAGCAAATATTCAGAGACTTTTAACGAAAATATAAATAAGCCAGAATGTTTCCAGTGACGTTCGAAGCTCCTGTGTGTTGCAAGTCTGGGAAAAACTGGGAAAGCGGAAAGCTTGAGCGGCGATCCACACCATCGGGGCACGAAGACAGTCTGCCAGTTCACAGAGTCTGACGACCCGATCAATTGTAGTCTAACGACAAGCATAGGTTACTGCAGAGACCAAATGTTGAATTACTACTTACGTCACAGAAATGTGGGATTAGCTACATGGGGCGGTAACCCTGTGGTTGAAGCTCTCGCGCCATGCCGGTTCGATTCCTAACATGGATATAATGTGTGAAGTCAAGGTGTGGATTGTTGGTCAAGCCGTGACCAAGACATCACGATGACACGCACCATCAGGAACTGCCATGACAGCCATGAGCACCCGATCAGTTTTAGTCGACTCTTACAACGCGCATAGGTTACTGAAGGGACCAATTCTACCATGGACTTCTGTAACAAAGGTTTCTGAAGGGACCAATTCTACCACGGAATTTCTGTAACATAGGTTACTGCAGGGACCAATTCTGCCACGGAATTTCTGTAACATAGGTTACTGAAGGGGCCAATTCTACCATGGACTTCTGTAACAAAGGTTTCTGAAGGGACCAATTCTACCACGGAATTACTGTAACATAGGTTACTGCAGGGACCAATTTTGCCACGGAATTTCTGTAACATATAGGTTACTGAAGGGGCCAATTCTACCATGGACTTCTGTAACAAAGGTTTCTGAAGGGACCAATTCTACCACGGAATTTCTGTAACATAGGTTACTGAAGGGGCCAATTCTACCACGGCATTTCTGTAACATAGGTTACTAAAGGGACCAATTCTGGCACGGAATTTCTGTAATTTAGGTTACTGCAGTGACCAATTCTACCATAGAATTTCTGTAACACAGGTTACTGCAGGGGCCAATTCTACCATAGAATTTCTGTAACATAGGTTAATGCACAGATCAATTCTACCACGGAATTTCTGTAACCTAGGTTACTGCACAGAACAAGTCTACCACGGAATTTCTGTACCAAAGGTTACTGCACAGATCAAACAGATCAATTCTACCATGGAATTTCTATAACATGGGTTACTGCAGGGACCAATTCTGCCACGGAATTTCTGTAACCTAGGTTACTGCACAGAACAAGTCTACCACGGAATTTCTGTACCAAAGGTTACTGCACAGATCAAACAGATCAATTCTACCATGGAATTTCTATAACATGGGTTACTGTAGGGACCAATTCTGCCACAGAATTTCTGTAACCTAGGCTACTGCACGGATCAATTCTACTGCGGAATTTCTGTAAAATAGGTTACTGCAGGGACCAAATCTACCACGGAATCTCTATACCATAGGTAACTGCAGGGACCAAATCTTCCACGCAATTTTAAAGTGGGGTTAATAGTCTAGAATACGACAAGCGATACCTCAGGGACCGTTGTTTAACGCCGCACTCACCAATATTCCATCTATCTGACGGCAGTCTTTAAATATAATCGACTCGGAACCAGACAATCCAGTGACATGAGCATTGATCTACTCAATTCGGATACGATGACGTGCATCAACCAAGTCAGAGAGCTTGATCACCCGATCCCATTAGTCGCCTCTTACGACAAGCATGGGTTGCTGAAGACCAATTCTAACCCACACCGTCACGTGTCGGGTCCGATTAGTATAGTGTAGTTCACTTATCACCAAGATTCTCCAAATGGGCACAAGGCACAATGTACAAAGCAAATGTTTGTATCCCCGGGATATTGCTGAAAGTTGGTTTGTTAACTGTTGTGTAAAGCAGTCCTCAGCAATACTCATGCGAACTCACCTTTACCTGTAAAAACCAAGTCTGAACCAAACGAACCAGTGATTGATATTATGATCCGCCCGCCTCCGTGGTCTAGTGGTAGAGCGCGATACATGATCAGTACATCTCCAGTGTGTGTGTATGTGCGTGCGTGCGTGCGTGCGTGTGCGCGTGTGTGGCTGATTGTACTAGTCCCGACTAATGACGATTTTAATAGTGCTAACCCACTGAGATACCATGGGTGAGTTTAACATGAATACCGAAACCCCGAGCCGACCAGTCCTTGTATTAGCCCCTTAATACGGAGCGTCGGGCAGGGTAACAACAAGTACCATCTTTCAAAGTCTTTTAATGTGACACGGCCAATCTACTTTTGTATTAGGATAGGAATATTGTACACTGGATAATCGAGGCTGAAACCCTGTTAGTCTTCATTGTCCAATCCCCAGTGACATAATCCGGTTTAACGAGTCATTGGACAACAGTATGTTCCAGTCACTATATACACACATTCCAAACAGCAGGAGACCGAAAGGGTGACAAGGTTTGTTCAAGCTTGTAGACATTGTTGTATTTTTACCAACTCCCACATCTATAATATTAGTGTGTGGAGTGTATAGTTTACTTCCAAGTTGTAGCTGACAGTTAGCAAGTGCACTACAACAGTTCCGTTATGCAAACAATAGACAGACAAAAAACATTAACAATGCAATAAGCTTTATTGAAAAATAACAATACAAATATCAACAGATGTAAGGTAATAATTACAATGTGTAACAATAGTACTACATTGTAGATCACATGCATCATATTGTAAAGAATCCATATGCACACATTATTTATGAATTATGAGTTGGAAATGCTCTACTAAACAGCATTATAGATAGTTATATAAACTCATAAATTATGTAGGAAGCTCCTTTTATTTAATTTCAATAGAATAATCAATAAATGTAAAGGAATAATAAACAAGCATAACAATAGTACTTTTTATGGATCACGTGTTTGATATTTTTAAGAACATACCAACATCTTTTTAAAAATAAGATTTTTGGTATAATTTATGAGGTAAAACTGTTTTGATAAATTGCACATACATATATACGTTCACATGTTACGAGGGAAGTTCTTGATAAATATATATTTATCAATAAATATATTGTAATAACAATGTGTAAGAAAAGCACTATATATAGATCACATAATGCTTATATGAGACTATGTACACAAAATATGTTACTACATTGCTGTGGTTATGCGGTAAACATGTAAGGCTCAACAGCAAATACATAAAATACTAAATACATATGTATTTACAGTTTACGAGGAATGTATTCATGAAAACAAGTGGTATCTACAACTGGTATACTCAATCTAAATGCATAGATATTTATATAAACTATGTAAACCTAATCAACGATAACGACACATCTTGTTTTAATAGTAATGCTCCAATCATCCTTCTATTAATTACTTCCTCCCCCGAAGTATTGCTGATGCTACCTTGATTTTTTCACTGGATCACTCACTATCCTAACCTAGTAAGACACATTTCACATCCCTACCCCATAACCACACTTCTAGTCATCAATTCTCTCTTCCTCTAGTCCTAACCAAGGCCAACATCCTTTACTTCCCCATCCGAACTTGCTCCATGCTGCCTGTCCAAACCGAACCAATCCACTCTCATCTTCTCTCACATCATCCCCAACCTTTCAGAACCAGTCACTCCAACCTCATCACTACATCAAATGACCAGGCATAACTCTCAATAACATGTATACAATCTTAGCCATTCTTTGAAACACAAGTCCATGATTTCCCTCAAAGATGATCAATAGAGATACAATCTTATACCTATGAAGATCATCTATGCACCCAAGTGTCGCTCCTGTACACAAGGCAAGGTCAAGGTCGGTCCTAGACACACGGCAATGTCCGTCTGTGCCGATCCGCCTTGTACTTGAGTTATGAAGGTGAACTTCAGTGCCCTGTCTTCAGGATGTGGCTCAGATTCATGGTACCAAACGTGCCGCTCACATTCTTCCAACTTTGAGACTGGAAAGAGGAAATACCATCAGGTGTGTACTTCAACATGTCCACTTGTTCAAGGTGCTACATGTTTAGTGGTGTAGAGTATTTGAAAGAAATTACAACTTGAGGTGTTAGAAATGTAAGCTAAACTAAAGTGATATGTTAACACATTGTTTTGAATAGTTGATTATGTCTTTAAGATGATTATAAACATTTGGTAAAGCCAGAAGCATGCATTAAGATTCAGTCGTTATCCAGATTTCAGAAATATGTTTTCTTACCTTGGCAAAGATGCTGAACTGCCCATGCACCATTGCAGGTGCTGTGTCCATGTCATTGTTCTGAAATAAATAAACAAACGAACAGGTTAACATTATGATACGATCCATGTGTCTCATGTTACAAATACCACCTTTCCCACTGCCAGATTGTATAGAAAGAGTAACAATGAAACATAATGATACATACCGAAAATATACTAAACTGGCTGTGCCCTGTGTAAGGTTGGGAGTCCATTGCCTCTTCCTGAAATTAGAACACATGTATCACTGGAACAGCCTCCCTCCCATGCGCCGAATTTTATACAAGAGAAAGCAATAAGGTGACCTTTAAGCATGATACGTTTATGTATGTAACGCTCCGTCCAGAATACGATGTGTATTCAACAAAGAATGTTGTCTGGTTGACCTGGATAATGCAAGAGGAATCCCACGTTCTGATTGAAATCACGGAAATCCTAGACCTTCTGTCTATCAAACACCCCCATCTATATTTGCGCATAATAAAAAAAAGGCGACATTGGGATCGGGTGGCCAGGCGGTGATTTGATTGGCATTGCCATTGTGCTCGTGGATCGTTGATCAGATTATCAATCGTTACTTTGTCTAATCCAGATTCAATTATTTACAAGCTGCCGCAATAAAGCTGGACTATTGTGCGGCGTTACACAACATGCAAACAGGCTAACAAGCTAACCCTAATGGTGTGAGAAAATAAATCAACATATCATTATTAATATAGTTCATCCTTCTCGATGGTCACCTTAATATAACCCCCCAAAAGAATATGAAGAATTCTTACCCCAAAGATGCTGAACTGACTCGGTCCAAAAGCAGGCAGCGTATCCATTGCTTCAAACAACTGTTATAAAGTAGACACAAAGACATACAATGAAAACGTTATGATACATAAGAAATATTTAACCACATACGTGAGCCATTTAACTCCTACCGTCTTATTCAATCTCTGACTTCTTATTTCTAAGAAACTTGTTTACTTCAAACATGACCCCTCCGTATGTGTACTATACTTTGCGTGTTTCGTGTGCTGCATTTACTGTCTTTTGTACAAAGACCAACAGACGTAAAACAGTTACAAACCTGTCGGGCGTTATGTCCGGCGATGGTAGAAGGGAGTCTCCGTACCCCAGTGCCTGATGTCGACAGGTAGGCGGCAAGACCAAGTTTAAGGGCTGCCAATGGTATAGAATAAATTCATTAACGGCAGGTGATACAAGAAATGATAAATATTAAATTGCACGATCTGCTTGATATTTCAAGTTTTTTCTTCACGGAAATGCATGATTCAATTTCCAAGTAGATCTACTCCAATATGATAGTCGCACGTATTGACATAAAGGCGCTGAAGGCCTGAGCTCGATTCCCCACATGGATACAACGCGTGAAGCCCACTTCTGGTGTTCCCCGCCGTGGTATTGCTGGAATATTGCTGAAACCCGTGTTAAACCCAACTTACTCCTCTTACTTCTGAAAGAAACCGTGAATTAATCCAAAACAATGAAGAGTATGAGAGACAATATTCTTAACAGTTCATAAGACAAATTTAGGTAACTCTGAAATAACTACCGACCAAGCATTGTTCCGTTAGGTAACTTTCAGGGCATATACAACTTTAGTATACTTGACAACATAATATATTAACACTATGTGTGTGACATGTTTCCAAGAAGAAACGTAAACTCATTCACAACATTCTAGAGTGTGAGAATAGTACCTAAAACCATAGCATACGTTTTCGCTGAAGACAAATTGATAAAGTTTCAAAATTACCACCTACCAGACATAATCTTCTTGATTAACTCTTTGGAAAGAGTTTGAGAAGTTCCGTAGACGTATAAGACAATGTATTAGCAACAAAAGCAGAGACAATGTTCTTTGCGTGTGCACATTCAGCGAACGTCGATGACGAATGAAAACGTCGCGTGACGTTTTCTGTTCAAAGGGACGCTACTCTGCAAGCTACGAGGCGCGACTTTTCAAACCCGTGACAATAATTTTCTGTGGTTTGTAAGTTGTTTTTCTATCGTTTTTGGACGGCCATGTTTATCGCGGTTAGTCGCGCTATGACGGTGTTTAGCATCACTCCGATGATATATCAAGTAATGGATCAAACAGACCAGGGATTGATATTATGAGCAATGATCCACGCTTTAGGGGTACGATGACACACAAACAATCAAGTCACCGAGCCTGACCATCCGATCCATTATGTCGCCTCTTACGGCCAGCATAGGCTGGTAGGGTCCAGGTCTGACCATGAATCACTATGGGAGTCTTTCTTAAAACCGACCCATACACCCACCCACTTCTAACTTCAGGTAAACATTGCTTTCTGTCTCTTCTTTTATAAGTAATTGTTAGCGACTTTGCAAATGTTTTGATCTATCTTTCTATCATATGATCACAATACGAATTATAAATTTTATATATATCGATGTAGTCTGAATGTACACAAATATATACTGATAAGTATCAAGTTCAGCCCATCGCCGGAGGTTTAAGGTATGTCCTTCGGGGCGATATGACAGATGTTATGACACTTCAAAATGTAACAATGTTTTCGTATTAAATTTGATTGTTGGTGTGTCACGCCGCACTAAGCCATATTCCAGCTATTTTCTGTAAATAATCGAGTCTGGGTCAGACAATCCAGTGATTGACATCATGAGCATCGATCTACGCATTTGGGATACGATGACATGCTTCAACCAAGTGGGCGTGCCTGATCACCCGATCCCGTTAGTCGCCTTTTACGACAAGCATGGGTTGCTGAAGACCTTTTTTAACCCGGATCTTCACAGGTAAAAATGTACCTACGTTTACTCGAGGAAAATGGCGACATAGTCCTTCCAAATCTGATCCCACATGTTGTAAGTTTTCCGTTTGGGAACTTTAGTCTCGGCCTGGCGTCTTGGGTTTCTAGCATCCATGACATATCTTGATGATGTTGTTGGTCTATTTACATGTTCATTCCAGTCTAATACGGCCATATTCGTCCGAAAACGATAAACATCGTCAGAAAAGTTAAGTCTTTTGTTATGATATTGCAGCAGCGAATTGTTGAAACTTTCAACGAAAAACGTGTCCATACAATGAATGTAGTCGTCGGTGTGTTTATACACAACAGTAGTTTTCAAAGCTTGACACAGAAGTAGCTCAGCCTTTAGGTCACAAATTAATGTTTTGGATGATTCATTGTGCACGTCGAGTCTACATGTCGACCTTTCTGAACAATTATTATTTTTCATGCGTAGTCTGAAATGGATATCGCCAGGTTGAAACGAGTGCCGTAAAGCTGGAGAAAGCTGCTTTCTAAATGGCTGATGTCGACTTCTTGTTAGTCATTTCAATGGTCGGTCAAAGTTCGCGAAAGGTCGGTCTGACGTGACCCGTAATGGGATGTCCTCAGATCTTTGTTTAGCGGCAGCGAGAACTTAGATCTGATTTTAATGAGATTGAATATACTTTGGATAATCCGAGGCTGAAACCCTGTTAGTCTTCAGGACCCAGTCCCCAGTGATATAATCCGGTGTAACGAATCATTGCACAACAGTATTGTAACTATATATATATACACATTCCCAACAGAAGGAGGCCGAAAGAGAGTGTTTCTGGATAATGGGGTACGGCGTGACAAGGTTTGTTCAAGCTTGTTGACATTGTTGTATTTTTACCAACTCCCACATCTATAATATTAGTGTGTGGAGTGTGTAGGTTACTTCCAAGTTGTAGCTGACAGTTAGCAAGTGCACTACAACACCTATGGAAACAATAGACAGGCAAAAACATCAACAATGCAAAAACCTTTATTCAAAAATAACAATACAGAAAACAACATATATGTATAGTAATAATTACAATGTGTAACAATAGTTCTACATTGTAGATCCCATGCATCATATTGTAGAGAATCCATGCACACATTATTCATGAATTATGAGGTGGAAATGTTCTACTAAACAGCATTATACATATATAAATGCATAGCTTATGTGGGAGGCTCTTTTTTTAAACTATCTTTATATTATCTTATAAATATAAAGCAATAATAAACATACATAACAATAGTTCTATTTATAGATCACATGATTCATATTTTTAAGACAATATGAATATCTTTTTATAATAAGATGTTTTGTATAATTTATGAGGTAAAGCTGTTTTGAAAAGTTGCATATACAAATACATCTATTCACATATTATGTAGGAAGCTCTTTTTAAAAAGTATCAATGTAATAATCAATAACTGCATAATAAGCATGCATAACAATAGTACTATTTATAGATCACATGTATGATATTTTCAAGGACATATAAATATCTATATCATAATAAGATTTCTGGTATAATTCATAAGGTAAAACTGTTTTGATAAATTGCATCATAAACAAATATACATTCACATGTTACGTAGGAAGTTCTTATTGAAAGATATAAAAATATATTTATCAATAAATTTATAGTAATAATAACAATGTGTAACAAAAACACTATATATAGATCACATAATGCTATTTCAGAGACTATCTACACACAATACTTTTGTACATGGCTGTGGTTATGTGGTAAAATTGTTCTGTTTAACAGCAAATATATAAAATACAGAATACAAATGTATTTACAGTTTACGAGGAATGTATTCATGAAAACAAGTGGTATCTATATCTGGTAAACTCAATCAAAATGTATAGCTATTTACATAAAGTATGTAAAACTGATTAATGACAATGAACATATCATTTTGGAATAGTAATGTTCCAAATCATCTTTCTATTAATTACTTCAATTTCTCTACCCAGGTACAATCGTATAACTATGAAGATCATCTATGCACCCAAGTGTCGGTCCTATACACAAGGCAAGGTCAAGGTCGGTCCTATACACACGGCAATGTCCGTCTGTGCCGATCCGCCTTGCACTTGAGTTATGAAGGTGAACTTCAGTGCCCTGTCTTCAGGATGTGGCTCAGATTCATGGTACCAAACGTGCCGCTCACATTCTTCCAACTTTGAGGCTGAAGAGAGGAAATACCATCAGGTGTGTACTTCCAACATGTCCACTTGTTCAAGGTGCTAAATGTTTAGTGGTGTAGCGTGTTTGAAAGAAATTACAACTTATTAGAAATGTAAACTTAACTAAAGGGATATGTTAATACAGTGTTTTGAACAGTTGATTATGTCTTTAAGATGATTATAAACATTTGTTAAAGCCAGAAGCATGCATTTAGATTCAGTCGTTATCCAGATTTCAGAAATAAGGTTTCTTACCTTGGCAAAGATGCTGAACTGCCCATGTCCCATTGCAGGTGCTGTGTCCATGTCATTGTTCTGAAATAAACAAACAAACAAGTAAACATTATGATACGATCCATGTGTCTCCTGTTACAATCACCATATCTCCCACAGCCAGATTGTATAGAAAGAGTAACAATGAAAACATAAAGTTACATAACGAAAATATACTGAACTGGCTGTGCCGTGGAAGGTTGTGTGTCCATTGCATCTTCCTGAAATAAGAACACGTGTATGACAAGAACAGCCTCCCTCTCATGCGCTGATCTTATGGAAATACAAGACAAAGCAATGGTATTATTATACTATATATGTGCATGATTATTACATGTAATACATGCTTAGTCCTGAACTCGATTATTTACAGGCTGCCGCCATATACCTGGAATACTGTGCGGCGTTAAACAACATGTAAACGTGGTAACAAGCTAATGCTAATGGGATGATAATATAAATATTATCATAAATATAGTTAATCCTTCTCGATACAATATCGTGTTAATAGAACCCCAAATGTAATTGACAACAGCGACGGATATCAGGAAATCTTACCCCGAAGATGCTGAACTGACTCGGTCCAAAAGCAGGCAGCGTATCCATTGCTTCAAACAACTGTTATAAAAAACACACAAAGACACATAACGAGAAAGTTCTAATATATATCAAATGTTTAACTGCGTACGTGAGCTAAATTGTTTCATCACCGCCTTCCTGTTCAATTACTGTCGTCTTATTGAATCTCTGCATGCCTTCTTATTTCTTAAGAAATGTGTTTCCCTTAAATACCACACCTTAAATTCGTATCTTAACTATCATTTTGCGTGTTTTATTGGTGATAAATTTACTTACTTTAGTGAAGAAGAACAAGCATAAGTAAAACAGTTACCTACCAGTCAGGCGGCATGTCCGGCGATGGTAGAAGGGAGTCTCCGTACCCCAGTACCTGATGTCGACAGGTAGGCGGCAAGACCAAGTTTAAGGGCTGCCGATGGTATAGAATAAATACATTAACGACAGGTCAGACATGAAATGATGAATAATAAATTGCAAGATCTGCTTGATATTTCAAACGTTTTCTTCACTGATGTGCATGATTCCTTTTCCAAGTAGATCTACTCCAATATGATGGTCGTATTAACTTTGAAGGCGCTGAAGGACTGTGTTCGATTCCAGGTAAATTACGTCTGGTATTAACTTACTTAAAAATGAAGAATATACAGAACACGTGACAACATCTATTAACACTATATGTGTGCCATATGTCTGAAGGGAAACGTAAACTCATTCAAGACAATGAAGAATGTGAGAAAGTATTATATGAAATCATACCATTTACGTTCTCACTGAAGACACATTGATATCAGTTTCAAATTATCACCTACCAGACATAATCTTCTGTTTGGGAAGAGTTTGATAAGTCCGGGAGATGTATAAGACAATGTTCTTTGCGCGTGCACATTTTGCGAACGTCGATGACGAATGAAAACGTCGCCATAGTGACATTGTCTGTTCAAAGGGACGCTACTCTGCAAGTTACGAGGCGCGATTATTCCGCGGCAGCCATGCCGCCATTGTCTAATGAAATAATGTTCTGAAAAATCTATGGGACTTGTGGATAATTGAAATATGGCCTTATGGGTAATTGAATATAAAGTACATGTAGTTCAAAATTTCAAACAATTGCTTACATTAAAATTCTCGCCATTTTGTTCGTTGTTCAGTTTTTTTTGTTTAAACCCTTAAATGCATGACATTTGTTGGAAAGTCTACCGCAATAATTAGAGAGAGTCACATTTTTTCTGAGTAAGCTATGGGTGACGATTGGTAGTTTAAACAAGTGTTAACAACATGCCATATCTGGTCTTCTAGTTCTTAAATGTCTCTATATGTTGATGGTCTTTCAGTTATATTTTTATTTAAACCCTGAAAGGCATGACATTTTTTTACCGCAATAATGAGAGACAGTGCCAACTTGTGTGTTCATCACAAGCAGAATGTGCTTTTCCCTAGTTACGGCCTGCACGCGCTCGTTTACAGTGGAAAGACATTGTTTATCATTTTCAGTATTTATTGTAAATTTAATCTGATGAAAAACAGACTTTGCCGCCGTGTTCATGTAACGCTTCAAAAGTTTTCTTGTCTTCTCTAGTAATATACTCATGGAAAAAACAAATCTCTGGCAATCATTTAATATTATTGGATTTAATATGGATTAATGTCTGAATTACGTTGCAATTGAAGTGGATAATATTTATTCATATACTGCTTATCAAACTTACGAAATATCGGCGTGAACACTGCGTTTTGGGACAGTGTCCGTCTCTCGCGCAACGGAAGAATCCATTTCCATTGAACAGGGGACTGTGGTGCAGTGTGACGCGGTGCACGTGGAGTTCATGCTCAATGTATTCGTCAGTGCGTCACATCGACTCGACACATAACTGTACTGGACTCCCCCAACAAACCTTCCACGCCTCCTGTGGTCATCAACTGCGCGGATTATGTTGCGGTTTACTTCAACATACATGCAATGGTATTTTTATACACATGTTCGCATGTTGACATGTTCTATCGATCTAAGAAATAAAAGTCAATCAAGACCCCGGTAATTGTTAAAGAAACTTTATAAACAAAAGAAAAGGTACGAAAGCAAATATTCAGAGACTTTTAACGAAAATATAAATAAGCCAGAATGCTTCGAGTGACGTTCGAAGCGCCTGTGTGTTGCAAGTCTTCTTTCTATCATAAAACAACAGATTGTTTCTCCCCGTTACGGTATTAATAATTAAAAACGGTCTCCATGGACGTACAAACGCAATGCTTTAATACAATGCTTTCTGTGAAAGTTGTTTTCAGTGTTGTTTTATGTTTAATGAACAATATTCCAGCTATTTCACGTCATCCTATAAATGATGGAAGCTCGGCAATGAAAACCATCGATTGGTATGATGAACGTCGTCGTGGTATACGACAATACAAAACGTTACTCGTGAGCTTGAACACCCCGTACCCATCAATTCGGGTCCTGAAACAAACATTGAATTGAGGACCAATATTATTACCCGAGATCACCATCCAACGTGGAAAATGCAAATAGCGTAATCCCGCTTGAGGGTTCAGGTTAAAATTAGTCCCCAACAAACACTGACTAATTAGATTAGTATTTTTCACTTATAAACACTCGTCAACCTATGGACAGCAAAACTTGACTGGAATGACTGGTTGAGGAGACCCATTTAATTCCAGACCCTGTTAATTCCAGTCTGACAACAAACATTAGGTTGAGGACCAATATTATGACCCGGCATCTCCACAGGGTTAATCTGAGATCATCATCCAACGTGGACGATGCAAATGGTGTAATTCCGTGTGGGGATTCCGGATTAGAAGTAGTCCAAAACAACCTATGCTTGTATACAGGGCGACTACATGGATGGGGTGCTCGGTGATCTGCGTGGGTGATTGTGTGTCATCGTACCCCGGCGGCGTGATCGTTGTTCATAACAAGAAAGAAGTGAGCAAAGCTCACATATCCCCGTTATCCCCGCTGGTCAACAACAAATAGTAAATAAATGTAGTTTGTTAATTAATGAAATATACCTGTTGCTTTAAGTCAGAGGAACTGCCCTTTCCTTTGTAACCCCATGAACTCTACAAAACAAGTCATCAAAATTTCTAAATTCCATCATGTTTCCATGAAAACAGCAAAAGAGAAAACTTTTCAGAATCTAATAAAAGATAAAGCATAATCATAGTGGTTAATGTAGCAAGTTTGCTGAAGCTAGGATACATAATATTGTAAACATGGATCGTACAAAAACTCTACCCAAAATTTATGTTTCACCATGATTCCATGGAAACGGCAAAAATAAAAAAATTCAGAATCTTCAAAGTAGCAAAAGGCACAAGTAGATCTACTCATTGTGGTAAATGTGTGTAGCAAGCTTGATGAAGCTAGGATGCATAGTTAAAAAAATATGGGCCGTACAAAACACCCACCCTAAAAGTTTAAGTTTCTTAATGTGTCCATGGAAACGGCAAAAATTTAAAAAATCACAATCTACAAACTAGCAAAAGGCACAAGTACTCATTGTGGTAAATGTGTGTAGCAGGTTTGGTGAAGCTAGGGTGCATGGTTAAAAAGTTATAGGCCGTACAAAAGCTCGGACGGAAGGACGGACCGACGGAACGCTATATATACCCCCGATTTACTTCGTAAACGGGGGTATAATAAAAGTGAGGCGACACACAAAAGGAAAATACGTGAAGGGAAAACATATAAGACCTAATCGCGTTGATGCCGTAACAGACAACATGGGTCTTTATCACTGGCTCTACAGCCAGCTGGATCGGACAGGACACAAATATTGTTGGAACATTTATCAATATTGACTGTAACGGGTGACCTCGCCTAGGCGAACACTACCAAGCTGACTGTCGTTCATTTCCCGATGAACGTCAGTATGTCACGTGATTACGTTGTCAATCGCGCGGAGACATACAGAACTACTTCAGGGGAATTCCTCAATATCTAAAAACAACATTAAAAATAATTAAAACTGAGACCGACATCGATTTAGGCTATGAATGAAGCAGGCTTTGAAGTCAGACAGATCATGTAAAGGTCGGGTCACCGAAATGAAGCGTCCATTCGAAGCTAGTAACAGAATGGTCGACTTACCAAAAGAAACCCCCGAGCACCACACTATCGTGCCTCAGAAAATCCAACCGCGCCGCCCCAAGCTGTAATCCCCGTCATCAGCAGCCGTACATCGTACAGAACGTAAATATGTATCCATTTTCAGCACTGCGTGCAACTTGTATTTCAAGCGTATGAAAGCCGCCATTTTCTGCCGTTTGTAAAACCAAGGGATGTCACTCCAAATGGAATGTTTGGGACGAATGACGTCACGACTCTCCGCGTTGATATAGTTCGCTTTCAATAATTAAAGTTTGACGTTTAATGAATTGTTTTGTCATGATTTATGTATCTGTCAATATAGGGATTGAAGTTGTATTTGTTGACGTTCATCAGCTGATGAAGACAGTGACTGACGTGAGCAAATTCTGATGCGCGAAGTAACTCAGCTTGGCAATTATATGAGACTGTGCTCCTGCCTGGCTGACGCTAAACTTGCGGCGCGTACCAACAGTGAAACCAATCGTCCAGGCAAATCGTCCTGCTGAATTTCATGCTGGGCTTTAATGGTAGTTGTAGCTGTTAAAGCCAGCATGCGGGCCTGTGGGAGGATTGCACGTAAATCCCCTACTTTGAGAAAGGCCGGTCCAAAGTTAGATTTCCCCCATGATATGACACAATGCGCCTCATCAACAATAATGTGACTGATCTGAAATTTGAATATGGGGTGAGGATAATGGGACACAGTACACCAAGACATGTTTAACATAGAAAACATTTAACAAAATGTGCAATAAAATAACCACTACAACAAGGCGATTTTGGTCTTCCCTTACGACCATATCAAAGTCAAAGAGAATTAAGCCTCCTGACCACGTCAAGGTATCGCCCTTTCAGGAGGTTTAAATAGCACTATTTTCAAAACATGAAACATACATTTATTTTCCACCAATAGCTTGTTTGATGAACAATTATGAAATTATATTTAAAAAAATATTTTCATAGAATTCACGAACACAATATCATGACTATATCGATAGGCTATGCAACACATTTTCTTTATTTCAATGTGATTCTTTGCATAATTGTCACGTTTTGGATCATGTTTCAATAATTCAACAAGTGTTCAAAGCATGTTCAGGTTATATAATGGACCCTAAATCGTATTATGTGTCCATGGTTATATGAATTTAAAAACATACAACATGCAAAAGGAAATCGACCTAGATTTCTGTAGGTGACATTTATCGTAACAATCTCTGCTTTGAGTTTTGAGCTGACTTCTAACTTACCTGTGATGATATGTCTTTTGACATTAGAAATCGTGTAACAGCCACACTACACAGGTGCTCTGGGTGACCCAAAATGAAGTTAACCTGGCCACTCTTTACTCGCTTCATTTTCTTCTCCGACTCTGCAGATCCCGAACACACATTAGATAAATAGTGCACATCTTCATGATTAATTATTACACTGTGGCTACCGAGGCGATTGTGCTGCTCTTCGAGAATCGCATTTAGTGGATTCATTTGTTTGAAAATATGGTGCCGGGCAAGAAAATATACACCAATATGTTTGATGGTAACTAAAATGAAACAAACAAGAAATGGTTATTCGATGGTGATGCATTTGATACGGGTTGTTTTTGGACCTTAAGTTTCCAGTGTAATCCTATTGTCAACTCCAATTTTCAAGAATATACTTTCTTTTGTCCGGCAGTTTACATATAGACTTGTTAAGAGTGTTGCAAAAATCTCCACAGTGACACGTACACGACCTCTGATTTAACTCACTAAATATATGTTTGCCTTTTCACTGTGTCCTGTACATTCACTCATACAGTTGTCACACATCACACGCAAAAGATGTCATAGATTGTTTATGTTTAGCAGCCATGATAGCAGAACGCTTCACCCCGTAAGAAGCCCATGACTCCGTGAAAAGGGATATCTTTCTAAATGACATTTTTGGATGAAATCCTTTGCATATTATCATAGCACACAGTGTGAAAATATTTTAAAACGTTTAGATCAACTTGCAAACAATTCACAATTATAACGATCGGTGACAATGGATCGATTTTAATTGGCAGGATTCGGCAGCGATAATGGAAGATTGGTTTCTTGTTTTCATATTAAAATATTTGTTTAAATATTTGATCCGATAAACACCTAGTTCTAAAAGATCAATTCAATTCAATCTGTAATTGACTCTCTATATATACCGTATTCGACGTAATAAGCGCCCCGCTCTTATAAGCGCCCACTAGTGAATAATCCCCATTGCACCCCTTCTGATTGATCAATGTACACAAGACTTATTTATTCGTGTATAATACGCACTCGTGTGTTATATGCACCCTTAACTATTGGCAATTAAATTCTGGAAAATTATATATGTCGTATATAAACATTTCAGGCTGTCAGCATAAACCACGAAATTTACGATCTTTCAACTCAGTTGTTTTTTTTCACCAAAATAATATTCTAATAAGAGCCCCCTATTTATAATTTTGAGAGCGTCCTGGGCGCTTATTACGTCGAATACGGTATATTCATTACGTTAAATACAAACGATCCGCTTTTGCCAAGAAAGGCACAAAAATTGCCTGGCAAAACGACACCAGTTTCATTATTCCTTCAGCAAAATTTACACTAAAATATATTATTCTTATATTTCCTTTTTGGGGTACCATTATAAATTTTAACAATATATTTTTATATTTACATATTTTCACTCCATTTTTACATTCTCATTTTTATTTATTCCAGTTTCAACCCCTTAATTGATTCAATCAGCGCGTTCACGTACCGCATCGGTATTCTGTCAGGTTATGGTTTTGTTATGTGTTCAATCTTACTATGGTTAAACTATTCCACTGTCGTTATTTAAAAAATGTGTTAAAGTTCAATTTCCTACTTGAGTATTTTAAAGTACAATTTCAGTACCTCAGTGAATCAATTACTGTTTATAACGAAAAATACTAAAAACATGAAATACCCAATATTTTAATTTAATTAAAATAAAACCGCATAAAATGAAAATACAGTGCCGTACAGGTTCCCTTTTCCCAAATGTGGTCATGTTATTGCTTCATGCTGTTTTGACGCTGTGCCGTTTTAGAACTTTGTTTTCGTTGGTCCGCTTTGACTTGTGGAACCCAGGTCATGTGATTAATCATGTGATCACACGTACGGGTTTAAATGGTGTTGTGACAAGAATTGTTGTCTGACATGGCTGCTGCACAGTTCGTGTTGTTGTGCACGTTGTTGTCTGTGACACTAGCGGCAGGTGCCCGATACGACCCCACATGGGAGTCACTGGACCAGAGGCCCCTCCCGGCCTGGTACGACGAGGCCAAGTTTGGCATCTTTCTTCACTGGGGGGTGTTCTCTGTTCCAAGCTTCGCAGGTGCTTGGTTCCAGGAGTTTTTGCTTAATAAAAGACCGGACGTTGTAGAGTTTATGAAGAAAACCCACCGACCGGATTTTACCTATGCTGACTTTGCCGCACAATTTACAGCTGAGTTCTACAACCCCGACGAATGGGCGGAGATATTCAACGCTTCAGGCGCAAGGTTAAAAAATGAAACTAATTTTAAGAAATCATCATATTGAGCAAATTTGGCCTATCTTATTCAAAGTTTGTATTTTCTTAAATTCGGGGGTATTTTAACGTTGCATTCAATTCAGTAAATTATGCCTCTTCCTGTATATTTGTGTCCTTATGAGATATTATTTACAATTGATTTTAGTCACCTCTATAAAGCCATAACATAATATAAGAATTAGGCATCTAACATGAATTAAGAACCTTTGTACTGATTTGTTTGCTGCAGACTAGATACATCCCAGGTATTGCAACAGATTCCTGTGGTTTCAAGAAAGTTGATCTTTGTCAACAAATCATATATATCATGTACATATTATACATGCACATTTCAGATATGTTGTGCTGACAACAAAGCACCATGAAGGATTCTGCAACTGGCCAACCAAATACTCGTTCAACTGGAATGCCATGGACGTTGGCCCTCGCAGGGACTTAGTGGGTATGTTTCTGTATCCATACATGTAGAGTTTGAGAGCATTTCAGAATCAGGGAGAGAAGAAAGTGTCTAACCCTCCTTGTAGGTGTTTGATAATAACAATCCGCTTGATCTTGGGCTAACAATCTGCTTGATCTTGGGCTAACAATCTTCATGTTCTGGGGCTAACAACCTGCTTGGTCACGGGCTAACCGTCTCATGTTTTCGGGCTAACACTCTGCATGTTCTGAGGCTAACAATCTGCATGTTCTGAGGCTAACAATCTGCATGTTCTGGGGCTAGCAATCCGCTTGATCTAGGGCTAACAATCTGCTTGATCTGGGGCTGACAATCTGCATGTTCTGAGGCTAACAATCTGCATGTTCTGAGGCTAACAATCTGCATGATCTGAGGCTAACAATCCGCTTGATCTTGGGCTAAAAATCCGCTTCATCTTGGGCTAAAAATCTGCTTGATCTTGGGCTAACAATCTTTCATGTTCTGGGGCTAACAACCTGCTTGGTCACGGGCTAACCGTCTCATGTTTTGGGGCTAACACTCTGCATGTTCTGAGGCTAACAATCTGCATGTTCTGAGGCTAACAATCTGCATGTTCTGGGGCTAGCAATCCGCTTGATCTAGGGCTAACAATCTGCATGATCTGGGGCTAACAATCTGCATGTTCTGAGGCTAACAATCTGCATGTTCTGGGGCTAGCAATCCGCTTGATCTAGGGCTAACAATCTGCATGATCTGGGGCTAACAATCTGCATGTTCTGAGGCTAACAATCTGCATGCTCTGAGGCTAACAATCTGCATGTTCTGAGGCTAACAATCTGCATGTTATGGGGCTAGCAATCCGCTTGATCTTGGGCTAAGAATCTGCATGTTCTGAGGCTAACAATCTACATGATCTGGAGCTAACAATCTGCATGTTCTGAGGCTTAACATCTGCTTGTTCTGAGGCTAACAATCTCCATGATCTGGGGCTAACAATCTGCATGATCTGAGGCTAACAATCTGCATGATCTAGGGCTAACAATCTGCATGTTCTGAGGCTAACAATTCGCTTGATCTTTAGCTAAAAATCTGCTTGATCTGGGGCTAACAATCTACATGTTCTGGGGCTAACAACCTGCTTGGTCTGGGGCTAACTGTCTCATGTTTTGGGGCTGACAATCTGCATGTTCTTAGGCTAACAATCTGCTTTGTCTGAGGCTAACAATCTGCATGATCTGGGGCTAACAATCTGCTTGATCTAGGGCTAACAATCTGCATGTTCTGAGGCTAATAATCTGCATGATCTGGAGCTAACAATCTGCATGATCTGGAGCTAACAATCTGCTTGATCTAGGGCTAACAATCTGCATGTTCTGAGGCTAATAATCTTCATGATCTGGAGCTAACAATCTGCTTGATCTTGGGCTAACAATCCGCTTGATCTTGGGCTGACAATCTGCATGTTCTGAGGCTAACAATCTGCATGTTTTGAGGTTAACAATCCGCTTGATCTGGGGCTAAAAATCTGCTTGATCTTGGGCTAACAACTTGCTTGATCTGGGGCTAACAATCTGTATGATCTTGGGCTAACAATCTGCATGATCTGGGCCAACAATCTGCTTGATCTTGGGCTAAAAATCTGCTTGATCTGGGGCTAACAATCTGCATGATCTGAGGCTAACAACCTGCATGATCTGAGGCTAACAACCTGCATGATCTGAGGCTAACAATCTGCATGATCTGGGGCTAACAACCTGCATGATCTGAGGCTAACAATCTGCATGATCTGAGGCTAACAACCTGCATGATCTGAGGCTAACAACCTGCATGATCTGAGGCTAACAACCTGCATGATCTGAGGCTAACAATCTGCATGATCTGGGGCTAACAATCTGCATGATCTTGGGCTAACAACCTGCATGATCTGAGGCTAACAATCTGCATGTTCTGAGGCTAACAACCTGCATGATCTGAGGCTAACAATCTGCATGTTCTGAGGCTAACAATCTACATGTTCTGAGGCTAACAATCTACATGTTCTGGGGCTAACAATCTACATGTTCTGGGGCTAACAACCTGCTTGGTCTGGGGCTAACTGTCTCATGTTTTGGGGCTAACAATCTGCATATGCTGAGGCTAACAATCTGCTTTGTCTGAGGCTAACAATCTGCATGATCTGGGGCTAACAATCTGCATGATCTGGAGCTAACAATCTGCATGTATGGGGCCAACAATCTGCATGTTATGGGGCTAACAATCTGCATGATCTAGGGCTAACAACCTGCTTGCCCTGGGTCTAACAATCTGCATGATCTTGGCTAACAATCTACATGATCTGGAGCTAACAATCTGCATGATCTGGGCCTAACAATCTACATGATCTGGAGCTAACAATCTGCATGATCTGGGCCTAACAATCTACATGATCTGGAGCTAACAATCTGCTTGATCTTGGGCTAACAATCCGCTTGATCTTGGGCTAACAATCTACATGTTCTGGGGCTAACAATCTACATGTTCTGGGGCTAACAACCTGCTTGGTCTGGGGCTAACTGTCTCATGTTTTGGGGCTAACAATCTGCATATGCTGAGGCTAACAATCTGCTTTGTCTGAGGCTAACAATCTGCATGATCTGGGGCTAACAATCTGCATGATCTTGGCTAACAATCTACATGATCTGGAGCTAACAATCTGCTTGATCTTGGGCTAACAATCCGCTTGATCTTGGGCTGACAATCTGCATGTTCTGAGGCTAACAATCTGCATTATCTGGGCCTAACAATCTGCATTATCTGGGCCTAACAATCTGCTTCATCTGAGGCTAACAATCTGTCTGATCTGGGGCTAACAATCTGCATGATCTGGAGCTAACAATCTGCATGATCTGGAGCTAACAATCTGCATGTATGGGGCCAACAATCTGCATGTTATGGGGCTAACAATCTGCATGATCTAGGGCTAACAACCTGCTTGCCCTGGGTCTAACAATCTGCATGATCTTGGCTAACAATCTACATGATCTGGAGCTAACAATCTGCATGATCTGGGCCTAACAATCTACATGATCTGGAGCTAACAATCTGCATGATCTGGGCCTAACAATCTGCATGATCTGGAGCTAACAATCTGCATGATCTGGAGCTAACAATCTGCATGATCTGGAGCTAACAATCTGCATTATCTTTAGCTAACAATCTGCATGATCTGGAGCTAACAATCTGCATTATCTTTAGCTAACAATCTACATGATCTGGAGCTAACAATCTGCATGATCTGGGCTAACAATCTACATGATCTGGGCTAACAATCTGCATGATCTGGAGCTAACAATCTGCATTATCTTTAGCTAACAATCTGCATGATCTGGAGCTAACAATCTGCATGATCTGGAGCTAACAATCTGCATGTTTTAGGACTAACAATCTGCTTCATCTGGAGCTAACAATCTGCATGATCTGGGGCTAACAATCTGCTTCATCTGGAGCTAACAATCTGTATGATCTGAAGCTTACAATCCGCATGATCTGGAGCTAGCAATCTGTATAGCATGCTGGCGATTATTTTACACACTGATAAATATGTTACTTTATATAATCGTGATAATATATTTAAATAGTCAGGTTATTGAGGATCAAGGAATCGTTTCTTAGAAACATTGCAGCCGCTTATTGGATAAAGATGCATGATAGGGTACATGGGGCAATTCCAGACACCTGGCAGCAGGGCAACAATTCTTGACATATGTGTTCTAGGTGACCTGGCCAACTCCATACGGAAGAAGTCCATCCTAAAGTTTGGTATTTACCACTCACTGTTCGAGTTTGTCAACCCGTACTTCAAACATGATCAGAGGAACAAGTTCCAGACCCAAGATTTTGTTCGGGTAGGACATTTTGACACATCAGTACCCTCAGTGGTGTGTGACATTAATGGCATTTGTAGATAGTTGTATTGATAACATGCAATATTTCAAACAGTACTGGTTTGTATCATAGTTCAGTTATAGCATGCCAGTATATTGCTTTAATTGTGATTTTTCCTTCTCATAGTCCGACCAACTTCCCTTGTCTTTCCCTATCAAAGACAGACCAACTTCCCTTGTCTTTCCCTGTCATAGTGGGACCAACTTCCCTTGTCTTTCTCTGTCATAGTGGGACCAACTTCCCTTGTCTTTCCCTATCAAAGACAGACCAACTTCCCTTGTCTTTCCCTGTCATAGTCGGACCAACTTCCCTTGTCTTTCCCCGTCAGTCCGACCAACTTCCCTCGTCTTTCCCTATCAAAGACAGACCAACTTCCCTTGTCTTTCCCTGTCATAGTCGGACCATCTTCCCTTGTCTTTCCCCGTCAGTCTGACCAACTTCCCTTGTCTTTCCCCATCATAGACAGACCAACTTCCCTTGTCTTTCCCTGTCATAGTCGGACCAACTTCCCTTGTCTTTCCCCATTATAGACAGACCAACTTCCCTTGTCTTTCCCTGTCATAGTCGGACCAACTTCCCTTGTCTTTCCCTGTCATAGTCGGACCAACTTCCCTTGTCTTTCCCCGTCAGTCGGACCAACTTCCCTTGTCTATCCCTGTCATAGTCGGACCAACTTCCCTTGTCTTTCCCCGTCAGTCCGACCAACTTCCCTCGTCTTTTCCTATCAAAGACAGACCAACTTCCCTTGTCTTTCCCTGTCATAGTCGGACCAACTTCCCTTGTCTTTCCCCGTCAGTCTGACCAACTTCCCTTGTCTTTCCCCATCATAGACAGACCAACTTCCCTTGTCTTTCCCCGTCAGTCTGACCAACTTCCCTTGTCTTTCCCTATCAAAGACAGACCAACTTCCCTTGTCTTTCCCCATCACAGTCTGACCAACTTAACTTGTGTTTCCCTGTCATAGTCGGACCAACTTCCCTTGTCTTTCCCCATCACAGTCTGACCAAGTTAACTTGTGTTTCCCTGTCATAGTCGGACCATGTTCCCTTGTCTTTCCCCCATCACAGTCTGACCAACTTAACTTGTGTTTCCCTGTCATAGTCGGACCAACTTCCCTTGTCTTTCCCCATCACAGTCTGACCAAGTTAACTTGTGTTTCCCTGTCATAGTCGGACCATGTTCCCTTGTCTTTCCCCCATCACAGTCTGACCAACTTAACTTGTGTTTCCCTGTCATAGTCAGACCATCTTCCCTTGTCTTTCCCCCATCTTCCCGAGGCAAGGGCATGAACTGACTATAAAAGTCCATTTTCCACCCTTGCCGAACTAGGCTTGAATTACGGCGTGACATTTTGACTGGACTTACAAGTCTATGCATAGTCCAATCAATATCTCGTAACGAAATTGACATCCCGTTCGTAAACGTGGATCTCAATCTGCAGATTTCAGTCGACTGAAGGATTTGCAAAGTATGTCTACCACCAACTGGGTGTTGACAGATATTTTCCAAATCTCATTTTTTAAAAAAAGGTACTCAAGTTTGAAGCAAATGCAAGTGAAGTAAAAGGTAGATCTGATTGGTCAATATGAGGGACATAGAAGGGGCATAACTTGTAATAGCCACTGGTGGCGCTTTGATTGAGCCAAGAAATTCCAGCCTTGTTCGGCAAGGGTGGAAGCTGGACTTTTATGGTCAGTTGACACCTTGCCTGTGGAAGAAGATTTTTCCCTATCATGAGATATGGATTAATCTTACACTTGTGTTGTTTCCAGTTCAAGACAATGCCCGAGTTGTATGAGCTGGTGAACCTGTACAAGCCTGATGTGGTGTGGTCAGACGGACAGTGGATGGCGCCATCGTCCTACTGGAACTCTACACACTTCCTGGCCTGGCTGTATAATGACAGGTGGTTAAATCTGGTGGGGGCACCGGGGGAGGGGGGTAGGTGGCTACTATTGTTTCTAAGGTTCTGCAATTGGCTACGCAGGTTCAGTCCCATTGTGGCGCCAGGATCCGCTGATCTGCTGGTTGAATCCAGATTCTCTCTTATTATGATTATTATGTCCAGACGTGTAAGGTAAGCCACAGGACTGGTGTATCTTCATGGGATTGTTGGACAAATATGTCAAATATATTCCTCTGCTAGTTACACTTGAGCAAAGAACCATTTAATAACATTTTACCGTGTTATAATCCAGAGTGAAATTTTCATGTGTAACATTGTCCCCCTAGCCCTGTAAAGGACACAGTGGTGACGAATGACCGATGGGGAAGTGACACATTGTGTAAACATGGAGGATACTACACCTGTCATGACAAGTTCAATCCAGGTAACACTTAAGTCCTGTTTCAAATGATATTGTCTTGAACCAACAAGGTGATCCCCACTCTCCTCCTTAGGACCCCCCCAACCTTGACCCAACAAGGTGATCCCTGCCCCAGTGATTCCCTTGACACAAGACCCATGAAGATCCGGGGTAGAACAGGTCTTCAGCAACCCATGCTTGCCTTAAAAGGTGACTATGCTTGTCGTAAGAGGCGACTAACAGGATCGGGTGGTCAGGCTCGCTGACTTAGTTGATGCATGTCATCAATCCCAATTGCATTGATCGATGATCATGATATTAATTACTGGATTGTCTGGTCCAGACTCAATTATTTAAAGATCGCCGTCATATAACTGGGATATTACTGAGTGCGGCGTCAAACAACAAACCAAACCAAACCTTCAAACAAAAAGGTGATTTCCCCCACCCCCAATGACCCAACAAGGTGATCCCCACCCCCTTGACCCAACGAGGTGATCACCACCCCCTTGACCCAACGAGGTGATCCCCACCCCCTTGACCCAACGAGGTGATCCCCAACCCCCTTGATTCAACAAGGTGATCCCCACCCCCTTGACTCAACAAGGTGATCCCCACCCCCTTGACCCAACGAGGTGATCCCCAACCCCCTTGATTCAACAAGGTGATCCCCACCCCCCTTGACTCAACGAGGTGATCTCCACCCCCTTGACTCAACAAGGTGATCCCCACCCCCCTTGACCCAACGAGGTGATCCCCAACCCCCTTGATTCAACAAGGTGATCCCATCCTCCTTGACTCAACAAGGTGATCTCCACCCCCTTGACCCAACAAGGTGATCCCCACCCCCTTGACCCAACGAGGTGATCCCAACCCCCTTGATTCAACAAGGTGATCCCCACCCCCTTGACTCAACAAGGTGATCCCCACCCCCTTGACCCAACGAGGTTATCCCCAACCCCCTTGATTCAACAAGGTGATCCCCACCCCCTCGACCCAACAAGGTGATCCCCACCCCCCTTGACTCAACAAGGTGATCTCCACCCCCTTGACTCAACAAGGTGATCCCCACCCCCTTGACCCAACGAGGTGATCCCCAACCCCCTTGATTCAACAAGGTGATCCCCAACCCCCTTGACCCAACGAGGTGATCCCCAACCCCCTTGATTCAACAAGGTGATCCCCACCCCCTTTACCCAACAAGGTGATCCCCACCCCCCTTGACTCAACAAGGTGATCTCCACCCCCTTGACTCAACACGGTGATCCCCACCCCCTTGACCCAACAAGGTGATCCCCAACCCCCTTGATTCAATAAGGTGATCCCAACCCCCTTGACCCAAAGAGGTGATCCCCAACCCCCTTGATTCAACAAGGTGATCCCCACCCCCTTGACCCAACAAGGTGATCCCCACCCCCCTTGACTCAACAAGGTGATCTCCACCCCCTTGACTCAACAAGGTGATCCCCACCCCTTGACCCAACGAGGTGATCCCCACCCCCTTGATTCAATAAGGTTATCCCCACCCCCTTGACCCAACGAAGTGATCCCCACCCCCTTGACTCAACAAGGTGATCCCCACCCCCTTGACCCAACGAGGTGATCCCCAACCCCCTTGATTCAACAAGGTGATCCCCAACCCCCTTGATTCAACAAGGTGATCACCACCCCCTCTACCCAACAAGGTGATCCCCACCCCCTTGACCCAACGAGGTTATCCCCAACCCCCTTGATTCAACAAGGTGATCCCCACCCCCTCGACCCAACAAGGTGATCCTTACCCCCCTTGACTCAACAAGGTGATCTCCACCCCCTTGACTCAACAAGGTGATCCCCACCCCCTTGACCCAACGAGGTGATCCCCAACCCCCTTGATTCAACAAGGTGATCCCCAACCCCCTTGACCCAACGAGGTGATCCCCAACCCCCTTGATTCAACAAGGTGATCCCCACCCCCTTGACCCAACAAGGTGATCCCCAACCCCCTTGATTCAATAAGGTGATCCCCACCCCCTTGACCCAAAGAGGTGATCCCCAACCCCCTTGATTCAACAAGGTGATCCCCACCCCCTTGACCCAACAAGGTGATCCCCACCCCCCTTGACTCAACAAGGTGATCTCCACCCCCTTGACTCAACAAGGTGATCCCCACCCCCTTGATTCAATAAGGTTATCCCCACCCCCTTGACCCAACGAAGTGATCCCCACCCCCTTGACTCAACAAGGTGATCCCCACCCCCTTGACCCAACGAGGTGATCCCCAACCCCCTTGATTCAACAAGGTGATCCCCAACCCCCTTGATTCAACAAGGTGATCACCACCCCCTCTACCCAACAAGGTGATCCCCACCCCCCTTGACTCAACAAGGTGATCTCCACCCCCTTGACTCAACAAGGTGATCCCCACCCCCTTGACCCAACGAGGTGATCCCCACCCCCTTGATTCAATAAGGTGATCCCCACCCCCTTGACCCAACGAAGTGATCCCCACCCCCTTGACTCAACAAGGTGATCCCCACCCCCTTGACCCAACGAGGTGATCCCCAACCCCCTTGATTCAACAAGGTGATCCCCAACCCCCTTGATTCAACAAGGTGATCACCACCCCCTCTACCCAACAAGGTGATCCCCAACCCCCTTGACTCAACAAGGGGATCGCCACCCCCCTTGACTCAACAAGGTGATCCCCACCCCCTTGACCCAAAAAGGTCCCTAGCAATACATGCTTGTTGTGATAGCTGATTAAAATGAGGATTTCACAATAATTGACCTGATGGTGTGAATGATGGGGGTTGTTCATACTGTCAACCACTGTTTTGTCTTGGCAAGATTCAGTTATTTAAAGCCTCTACTGATATTGCCATCTCCCAGAGGCAAGGGAGTTAACTGACTTTAACTGACTTTGCTGTTGGTACAATGAATATTATTGTGTATCCCTCGGGACAAAATATGTTCTTTTCCTGCGTCCAGTCTCTACATTTGTGCGTTTTGGACACATATTTGTGCAACCCGTAGGAGATAATGTAAGAGAGTTATGATAGTCGTAGCACAAATATTACCCTGTGAACATCTTTCCCAGTCAAGGGTGTTAATTGACTGGAAAAAGTCCAGTTTCCACCGTTGCCGACCTAGGCTGGAATTTCTGGGCTCGATCGTAGCGCCAGTGGCTGTTACAAGTTATGTCCCTTCTATATTCTTCCTATTGACCAATCAGATTCCACCTCTCATATCAAATGCATTGCTTCAAACACAACAGTGGCCCACAGTCAAGACAATCTCACTGATAATTAAGATCTTTATTGTAATAAAACAGGCTTTACCTCGCAAAGTGCAAAAAATCACTTGAGTACCTTGATTAAAAACATGACATTATTTTGAAAATATCTGTCAACGCCAAATTGACAGTACACATGCTCTGCAAATCCTGCAATTGAACAAATTCGGCAAGGCATCTGCCATGTTATCTATGAAGTGGATGTCGATTTCATTATGGGATTTTGATTGGACTATGCATAGACTTATTAGTCCAGCCAAAATATAAGTCCATAATTCCAGGCAAGTTCGGCAAGGGTGGAAACTGGACTGTTACAGTCGGTTAACTGACTTGCCCTGGGAAGATGTGATATTGATGACTTCAGCGATTCACAACATGTAATACTACTTATCAAAAGTATTGGAAGGATGTTCAGTTAATTTTGAATTTTCCTTTCTGTACTGGGATCAGTTGTAAAGAGCTTTTATTTGGCAGTATAAATATTTGAAATAGTTTTAACATCTTAACTATTCTTAGGTGTGGTACAGGAGCACAAATTTGAGGATGCGACTACTATAGACAGGAGTGCATGGTCCTACAGACGTAACGCCCAGCTGAAAGACTTCAACACCATAGAGCAACTGATTAGTCAGTTGGTGGTGGTTGTCAGGTAGGCACAATTTAGCTGAATTCTGAGGCACCTAATACCTGTGAAGATTCAGAGTAATATAGGTCTTCAGCAACCCAAGCTTGCGGTAAACGGCAACTATGCTTGTAGTAAGAGGCAACTAACAGGATCGGGTGGTCAGGCGCGCTGACTTGATTAACGCTTATCATCGTATCCCAATTGTATGGATGGATGCTCATGATGTCAATCACTGGATTGTCTGGTCCAGATTTATCTACAGACCGCCATCATATAGCTGAAATATTGCTGAGTGCAGTGTTAAACAACAAACAAACCAAGGAACATAAACAGAAGGGACACAGAAGGAATATAACTTGAAATAGCCACTGGTGGTGCTATGATCGAACCACGAAATTCCAACCAAGTTTGACAAGGGTGGAAACTGGACTTTTACAGTCAGTTAACTCCCTTGCCTCGGGAAGAGGCGTTATACCCAACTCACTCACTCATAATGTCAATGGATGAACATATTTTTGTTGACAGCTGCGGTGGTAACTTCTTGCTGAATGCCGGCCCCACCTCCAGCGGTATGATTGGTCCGATATTTGAGGAGAGACTACGGCAAGTAGGGAAGTGGTTGAATGTTAATGGTGAGAGTATTTATGGAACTCGACCCTGGAGTACTCAGAATGACACAGCGACACCTGGTGTCTGGTAAGTATGTTATAGGCAATGCCGTAGATGTAATGTCACATCTGAATGTATGTCATGTCCCCCATGAAAATTCTGGGTTAGAAACTGCCACCATTTATTCAAAAGTCGTTTTAAATGGGGCAGTTGGTCAGCTCAGTGACTTGGTTGATTGCACATCAGAGTAGCCAAACAAAGTGGAATCTTGCTCATAATATCAACCTCTCAGTTTACTCAGTTTATATCCAGGGTAGAATAGGTCTTCAGCAACCCATGCTTGCCGTAAAAGGCGACTATGCTTGTCGTAAAAGGCTACTAACGGGATTGGGTGGTCAGGCTCGTTGACTTGGTTGATGCAGGTCATCGATCCCAATTGCGTGGATCGATGCTCATGATATTAATCACTGGATTGTCTGGTCCAGACTCGATTTTTTACAGACCGCCGTCATATAGGTGGAATATTGCTGTGTGCGGTGTAAAACAACAAACAAACAAACCAACTCAATTTTTACAGACTGTTTAATTATCCTGACTGCAGCACCAAAGATGTCAGGTACTCATTCTTTTTCTTCTTACAAAAAAGAGGGATTACAACTATTGTTCAAATGGTTATCATTCAAGCTGATAAGCCTTTGGTGATGTATTGAAGAGCGTTTGGTTTGTCACACACAATCTATTCTATAGTTGGGTTCTGATTCATTGATATAATCGAAGATTGATCGGAGGGTCCAAACGAACCATCAATCAAAAGCAATTGTCCATAATCGAACAAGCGTTTGCCCCCTCTAACGACCCTGAGAGCATTTTTTCACTACTTAATCTCAGTGTCTTATTTTAAAAATGAAGTGCTGAAGTAAGTATTTATGTTTGTTTTTGTTTGGTGTTTTGCTGAATTTACTTAACATTCAAAAACAGCCAAATGACGTTTATCGATTAACATCAATAATTGAACAATCAGGATGATGCCAACACAACTTTTCTCATTTATTCTCACGTAGGTACACATCCAAGACGTCTGCAGCTGGTATTTCCGTGTACGCCATCACTCTCAGCTGGCCTAGGGGAGATATGCTGGAGCTAGCTGCCCCACAGACTGGTCCCGCCACCACAGTGAGGTTGCTAGGATACCGAGGATACTTTGATTTCAAATCTGGCCCCACATCAGGAATGACAGTCATGATTCCACCAATTCCTGTCACTCTGATGCCATGTCAGTGGGCCTGGGTTTTCAGGATTGACAATTTAGAAAACCTGTAACTCTGACTATCATTAGAAGGGGAGGGGTGTGGATATATTCTTTTACAATGCGTAATACTGATAATGTGTACTTACTTGCATTGTGACATTTGTCTTATTTTGTCCATGGAAACCATTAATTTAGAAACCAGAATAATAAATGTGGCATAAAACAAATTTTATGGTATTCGCATCAAATTGGTGACATAATTTTGTACTTGCTAACTTGAATGATGCATGTCATTGATCCCGATTGCGTAGATCAATGCTCATGTCAATCACTGGATTGTCTGATCCAATTATTTACAGATCGCTGTCATGTAGCTGGAATATTGCTGAGTGCGGCGTTCAACAACAAACAAACAACACAATTTTGTTTGTTTTAAAAGCTTGGTTTTCATTAGGTTATTTTAAGTGACTGGTTACAACTCTTTACTTTTCAGACAGTTAAATTCTGGTGGTTTGTAATAAATACTGGTCTATTATTTTCAGATTCAGAGTTTTGTATTGTCAAAGAATTGTATTATTTAATTTTTTATTTATTTACATTTATTACCATTTTGGTTACCATAGTAACAAAAATATTCTTCAACAGATTACAGTCTGTGACTTTCTCCACACTATTACTAGAAGAAAGATTGATATTCTGAATGGAGTTTGTCTTGCTGATTATCTATAAATTAAAAGAATGACAGATTGACCATCAGAAGAGAATAAACATTCAACAGTACTTCACCTGGGAACAGATAATCTGTTATTCTAAGTTTAAGGTTATTCTTTACCCATAGTCATATTTCTGAGGAAATGTAGAAAGATGTAGGTCTCCTGACATCAAGTTAAGACATACGCCCAACTCCTCATTTGATGGAAAGGTGTTCAGTGAAAATAATTTCACAAATATCCATATCCCACCAGGTAGTATACAGAAAGATGTACTGGTTGTTCTTCATATACTACTCACGACAAGTTAAGGATCACCTGATTCTTTCATGTTACTATATGGGTGGCCCAGTCGTCTTAAGGCGCCACAGTTCACTGTGCAGAGTTGCGTCCCTTTGGCATGCCAGAGACATATGATCGTGTGTTCAAATCCCGGTTCATCCAAACCATGTTTCTAGGTTTGTCAGCACCATGCCTGAGCTTGTGATAAATGTCTGAGACCTGCATCACCGTAGGCTTTCCTCCCACATCAAGCTGACACTCAGTGATATATATCTGGAATACTTTTCAAAGCGGTGTTAAACTCACTCACTCAATCTAATCCGTGATGCCTTGACATATAAACTATAGTAATATGAAAGAATTTGGTTGTCCTTAACTTCCTTTAAGCAGTATACATAACCAGGCTTATGACATTGAATCTAACAGAGGCATCAATCTCGGTCTTGTCAATTACAATGTTTTTATATCATTCCAAGTTATTTTTATATTTATTGCTTCTGAACTATATTATTATCCCCTGCTTTCACAAAGTGGGGGGACCAGTGAAGATTCCAGGGTAAAAGGCGACTATACTCGTAAGAGGCGAATAAAGGGATTGGGTGGTCAGGCTCGCTGACTTGGTTGATGCATGTCATCGTATCCCAAACAAACCAAAACGAAGTGGAGGTGGGATATAGGAATGGGTGCTGTCCGTCCGTCACGTTTCATGCTGAACTGGTGCCTTTTGATGGTTTGGTAGTTCTAAGAAAAATAAATTTAGTTCAGCAAGGGTGGAAACTGGACTTTTATAGTCAGTTTACTCCCCTGCCTCAGGAAGATGTACTTATTCATGCTTCTGAAATTACCCTCAGATTGAAGTAAAATGAAAGTTGTATGAGGATTTGTAATTTTTAAGTCAATGTGGCAGTCTCAGCATATCTGGGGTGGTCAGGCAGCCTAGTGGTTAAAACGTTTGCTCGTCATGCGGAAGCCCTGGGTTTGATTCCCAACATTGGTACATTGTGTGAAGCCCATATCTGGCATTAAGCACAGTGATATTGCTGGAATATTGCTAAAAGCGATGTAAACCAATACTCACTCACTCACCCAGCATATTTGGGAAGTTATTCCCCAATAATCATAGTGGCATATTTCGTGGAACCTAAATTTCCTTGTGCTAATTACTTGATTGTGTGCTCCACGTGTGGAGGTTGTTGTATTTGTTTGTTGATTTTTCAACAAATAAATTTGAAAAAGCTTGTATGGCCTTTGTTCCTATTACCATGCATTATTAATTACCATGCAAGAATTAATTACACTTCATTTTATGTGCCTGTAAATAATTGAGTCTGGACCAGACAAACCAGTGATTGTTATTATGATGAACTTCTCACACACCATACATTATTAACTAAATCAGCCCGACTTCATCTATCAACTATCAATGACAGGCATTGGTTGGAGAACTATTCTAACTGTGAATCCCAGAAAGTAAATGAGAAGTGTACAGTAACTTGAGCTGGGACGGGTAACTCGGGTAAACAGGTCGGGTGGGTACTGAGTAGGACCCGGGTACCCACAGGACTACCCAGACCCGTGGTTAGTCACGTGGTATATTGTTTAATGACAAAAATTATCTAGAACTCTATGGTTACACTACAAGTCACTAATGTTCCCATTTCTTTATGACTATGCACCCATTCCTTCTGGCTTTTCATATGGTTGAATAAAGATATAACTTAAGTCAACTTCAGTGTGTGCATGACCAGATTGTTTGATACATGTATCTAAATACGTTTGCCAGGTCTATGGTAAAAAAATTCCTCTTGAGGCCTACAGTGGGTACCCGGGTAGGGTCCGGTAATAGGGGGGTAGGTACCCGGGTAGTAAATTTGGACTCGTCACAGCCCTAATAGTAACGTCCTTTAGCCAAGCCAGATCAGTAGGTCAGGGGTTCGAATCCAATATTCGTCTCGGTTAGGACGTTTTGTCAGCATGGGAGTAGTAAATGTCCCCTACCTGTATTAATGTGGGCTTTCTCTCACATCACACTGAAGCATGGAGACGCGACTGAAGTGTTACTGTTCGATAGAGCGTCTGCTTGGAGAGCTGGACCAACCGCGTCATATCAAAAGGACTTGTTGGGTCGGGCTCCGTTTACTGTGTGGGTAAAGTGGAGTATTCATGCATAGCGTCACAGTGGGCAAGCACTAAAAAACCGGCATTAGTTCGGACTAACGCATGCGCGCGCACGCACACACACTCACACGCATGCGCGTCGCCTCAATCACGCGTAAGAATGCAGGAATTTGACTGGAAGTTGTACATGTTTTGAGATCATCTGTGTAATGTGTCTTTAATCTTATTATTATCCAGTGGTGCGTGAAATAAATGTTGTTCTGTGCCATTTATCGCCGGTCAGTGCTTCAAACCCCAGATCCATTCAGACTACATCCCTTGGTCTGCCTGTACAAACACTTTCCTAAAGCTACATCACACCCAGAATCAGACATGCGCTTACCCGAACTGTGTCCGATGGGCCTGCCTGAAAGTCCGGCCAACGTTCTTATTGCCTAATTCCTTCATTATCGACGATCATACCTACATGTTATTGATGCAATATACAAACGTGACATTAAAGAGCAATCACACACCACAAGTGTGCTCATAATGAAGTTATTGCGAGTAAAACACAAGAAACTATACTGAACCGCAAAAGAAACGTCACCATGGATAGATATATGAGAAACCTTATTTGTCTAAAAATTGTAAACTTACTTTGAGACATTAACAAGATGAAACTTGGCAAAACTGATCATCAAGGTTGAAATTAAAGTGTCAAATGTTCTAAAAGTGAAACACAACACTAGTCTCTGAGAAAAGGCATCACAGGTGAGTAATTGTGTGTCCGCCATGTGCGTTGATGACTGCCGTGCAACGTCGATACATGGAATTGATGAGACGGTTGATGAAGGCCATAGGCACTTGAGTCCACAATTTGAGGAACGCCTGACGCAGTTCAGTTGCAGTTGTCGGCCTTGTTCGAGCGTCATTCAGCCGTCTTTTAATCTCATCCCACAGGTGCTTAATGGGATAAAGATCGGGACTGAGGGTAGGCCACTGCATGGTTCTGATGCCATTCTGCTGGAGGAAGTCTCTTGCTGCTCTCGTAGTGTGGGCACGGGCGTTATCATGCTGAAACTCGTGGGCATGGCGTGTGGTCAATGTACCGAGCTGCTGTTACACCATTGCCTCTGGGAGACCACAGGGCCGACCCTCTGTGCAAGACCAATTCCACCCCACCCCATGATGCTCGGACCACCCCTCGAGTCTCTCTCAACAACACAAACATCCGAATAATGTTCCCCACGGCGTCTCTCTCTCTCTCTACCAAATACCGACTTCATAAGGCAAAGGTAATTGCATTTTGAACGAATCGTCCGTTAAAGTGAAGCCCATTTTCCTCTACACTCTCAAGATAAACTAATAGTATATATTTGGTCTGTCTGGTTCAGGTATGGTATTCTTTATGGTACTATTGTGGCCGAGGGGGGACATCGCTTTGTCGACTCCAATTACTGACGCGATATGGCGATAAAATGAGACGAGAGAGCAATAACATGAGACGAGAAAGCGATAGCACAAGACGAGAAAGGGACAGCACGAGACGAGAAAGCGATATTGTTGAGCGAGAAACTATCGCTTTCTCGTCCCGTGTCATCGCCTTCTCGTCTTTTAATATCGCAGTCTCGCGGCCGTAATTAGAGTCTCTAAAGCGATGTCCTCTCTTAGCCACATATTTGACCCATATGGTCTCTAATACGTACTGGGGCGGCCGGGTAGACTAGTGGTTAAAGTGTTCACTCGTCACGCCGAAGACCCGGGTTCGATTCCCGACATGGGTACAATGTGTGAAGCCCATTTCTGGTGTCCCCCGCCGTGATATTGCTGGAATATGCTAAAAGCGGCGTAAAACCATACTCACTCACTCAATGCGTACTTATGACGTCACGTCCCTATGGGCCTCTTCGCAAACAGTGGAAGAAATCAAATGAACAAACCCTCCAGAATGAAGCAAAGATAAATTCGGTGACAAGCATTGTTAATATTGTCACCTATATCAGCACTCCTATGGGGTAAGTTTGAATAGTTATGATGTAGTACCAAAGATTGGTTGAGCGACATCTTATCATAGATATGTTTTTTGCTCAAAATTAATTCCAGATGTGTAATGCAGTAATATACAACGTAAACTGATATTACATATTATCCCTACTTGTAACATAAGTACTCCCCATTATGGTCAAAAAGCTTAGCCCTCTGTTCTACCTCGGTGTTCGTTGAAGTGTATTAAATCCGATACCACTGTTTATGCGTAGCTAGGTAACCACCGCATGCTCGATATTTGACTTGAAGCTAGTTGACACATTAGTCTTACCACAACGCAAAACATGCCGCCTAAAAAAGTCACCGCTTCGAAAACGTCGTCTAAACCTGTTAAATCTAAAGGAACCACCACCAATACTCCGGCGAAGAAAGCAGAGAGTAAAAAAGGTTAGATTAGTGTCTCCTATAGATTAGATTAATAAGTTCAGAAGAAACGTGATTGTTGTCTTGACATACTGGTGTACATGTCCTTCATAGCGCTTCACGCATTTCCTTGAGGGTGTATTTGACTCCGTGGGGTCCCTCGCTAGATTAGATCCCATGTACTCTATTGTTTGTAATAAGTAAGCTAAATTAGATCAGATAAACAGGTTCTGCGACCTGGCACACTGAGTGTCATCGTACTCCGACAGCGTGGGGCGTTGCTTATTATATTAAATACTGGCAATTTGCAATCGGCCGCCATACAGCTGTAATATTGCTGGCTAGGAGTGAAACACCAACAAAATTTGTTCCATGGCTGGTTCTTCCCTTGTTGTCTTGCATGGACTATCGGTGCTACCTAAATTTAGTTCTCCAGGTGGACCTGTAATCTGTCAGACAGACCCTGAAACAAGTATATCCAATACAGCCTACAAAAGTGGGCAAGTCTAGATTAATGTAGTTTCTGAAAATAAAGAGTCTGGGGCTCCTTTCTATTATATTTTATTAAGATAATTTAATAACGGTTTTCTGTCTGTAAAATATGTTTATTTCTGAGACTAGATGTTAGTCTAGTGGAACTCTTGCCATTTTTTGTCGTACATAGGATGCTTACATATTTTCTACAGCTGAGGCAGCGGCCGCCCCTCCACCGATGCCGCCGGTGACGACCATCAGTTTCAAGGGGCTCAGTAAACTGACGGAAGAAGCGAACAGCAAAGATCCCAAAAAGTAAGATACTGTGCGACAGCATCAAGTTATAATGAAATATACTTGTGAATATAAACATTGACCATACTTGACACAGCACCAGTGAGAAACACTTAGTCTAGCACTAAATAGCATTATTTTTGTTAGCTTTGAAATAAGGGTTATGCAATACACCGCCGGGCGAGAGAAAGTATTCACCCATGTTTGATGTTGGCTAAAAATGAGTCAAACAAGAAATGTTTTTTTCGATAGTGATGTGTTTGATACGGATATGCAAACCTGCATAAATGCGAGCAAGGGACCCTCGCAGGTTTTGCATTAATTTCACAAGTTGTTATGTAATGATCTACTGGCGTGTTTTCATATAGTCAGCGACCGCCTCCGTGATCTAGTGGTAGAACGTCCGCCCGGAGAGTGGAAGGTCCGGGGCTCGATCCCCGGCCGTGTCATACCAAAGACGTTAAAAGATGGTATTTTTTGTTACCCTGTCTGGCGCTCGGCATTAAGGGGCTAAAACAAGGACGGCTTGGAGTCAGGATACTGTGTCTGAGTGGGATATTCATGTTAAACTGCGTCATGATATCTCAGAGGGCAAGCACTATAAATCGGCGTCCGTCCGGACTAGCACACACACACACACGCACGCGCGCACGCACGCACGCACACACACACACACACACGTGCATGTTCGTCGCTATATAAGTGCACTTATCTTGGACGAGACGTTAGGTTAAACCCCATCTCACCTCATAAAGTCAGCATTAAGCAATGTACATGGAAACGCGGTTTGTGTCATCGTGTGTTGCCCAGACAGTGGACTCATGAAGATCCGGGGTAGAATAGACCTTCAGCAACCCATGCTTATCGTAAGAGGAGACTAACGGGATCAGGTGGTCAGGCTCGCTGACTTGGTTGATGGATGTCATCGTATCCCAATTTCGTGGATCGATGCTCATGATGCCAATCACTGGATAGACTGGTCTCGATTATATTATTGCTGAGTGCGGCGTTAAACAACAACAAACAAATGCTGAGATAGTGAATGCTAACCTTGTGTTGCAGATGGCCCCTGATCATCGACCTCCAGGGAAACGTGGGCACCTTCTTCAAGTACCGCGATGCTAACGTCTTGCAGGCTGAGCTTCCAGGGGATCTGAGTGCCGACAAAGTCAGAACAGCACTGATAGGTGCACTTAGGTGAGGAATATAGAAACGCGCGGAGAACTAAATGCTGTTTAAAGCGGCGTTAAACACAACATACTCACTCACTAATACATGTAGGTGTTCCAGCCATTACTCAGTAATCGAGGGTAAATTATCACTATCTTTAATGTCATTGGGGTAAATACGCATAGGAAGAAAGAACCCACATGTAAGTATTCAGAATGTGACAAGACCGCCTCCGTGGTCTAGTGGTAGAGCGTCCGCCCGGAGAGCGGAAGGTCCGGGGCTCGATCCCCGGCCGCGTCGTAATAAAAGACGTTAAAAGATGGTACTTGTTGTTACCCTGTCTGGCGCTCGGCATTAAGGGGCTAAAACAAGGACTGGTCGGCTCGGAGTCAGTATACTGTGTCTGAGTGGGGTATTCATGTTAAACTGCGGCATGGCATCTCAGTGAGCTAGCACTATAAATCGGCATCAGTCCGTACTAGTACAAGCAGCCACACAAACACACACAAGTACATGCACGTCGCTATATATCTTGGACGCTATATATCTTGGACGCGACGTAAACCCCATTTCACCTCACCTCACCTCACCTCAGAATGTGACAAGAAGCAAGAAAGATTTTCATCCCGTCTCGAATCTTCCAGAGTTAAGGGAGTTAACTGACTCTAAAAGTCCATGTTTAGAGTCAGTTAACTCCCTTGCATCGGGAAGATGAATCTCGAGGGCTATAAGGTGTGAGGTACCCTGTTTCCGAGCCAATGTTCCCCGAGCCGGTATGTTCCAACATCACACCATATACCCCCGGACCGGTTGACAACGAATGTATCTTACATGCTTAATTTTCGCCGTAAATGTATTCATCAGTATGGCTAGCGACCCGCTTCAACAACATTTGTCATCTAGCAGACGACATAAACACAACCAGAGTTATCTCCCTTGTATGTCACACTTGGATATGCTCCAAAACTACACATTATACTTGTTCTGTTTCGAGATAATATAATTGGTGTGAAGTTCGGCACTTCCTAGCGGGCTTTATGGAATTTGTGCAATATATGTGAGCGGGGTAGACCTACAGGGAAAAAATGACCATAGTCAATATGAAACGAGTATAATGAGTATAATGTAAGGTAAGATAAGATATTATAAGTGTATTGATATATACTACTCAAACCAAGTTAAGGAACGCCCACAATTGGAAGGCTGTGTGTTGCAATACCCACGAGCCATGACAGATTATCTACAGTCATATGAAAAAAGGGTTTTCTTAAACTTCTTTTGAGTAGTATATATCAGGTAAGACGTTATATTGGGATTGAGGTAGTTCTTGGTTGGTTTGGAATAACCAGGGTCTATTATTAAAGTAGAGTTTGGTTTACAATAGATATATATCCGTGTGATTAGAATGGATTCCAGCAACCTATGCTTGTCGTGGAAGGAATGGCGGTCAGACTCTGTGACTCGATTGATTGTGTGTCACCGTTACCCGACATCGTGGGACGCTACTCATGATATCAATCACTGGTTTGTCTCGTCCAGACACGGAATGTGAGAGGCCGCCGTCATACAGCTGGTATATTGATCAGTGTAATATAAGAGCTAGGGCTCGCTGAGTATATATTACACATTTCAATCTATTTGAATCAATGTTGACACCGGTAACCGCGTAGTCATCTGTGTTCAGGTTCGGCAAACCACTGGTGCTGGATATGGCGTCTCATGACATCAGAGAGGTGGAGATGGTGAATGACGTTCAGACAAACCTGCTTGATTCCCTTCTGAACAAGACGCTCCTCGAGGATGAAAGGTACATGATACAACATCACTCGTCTCATAATAGAGGCTACCAAACCCCCTTTGGTACGCGGGATTCCGGGGTCTATACAATGATTGATTATTCATTATTAAATCATTATTAAAATGATTAAAAGGGTATTCGGGACATGTGTTGGAAGTGGGACGCAATTAAAATCGTATTTGGTACGTAGATTCAACGTTTCAATCTTCTTTTTTTAAATTATTTTTTTTATATTTTTAACTTTAAATCCTATCATTTTCTCAATGCTTTTGTGATTTGCGTTGAATATTATTCTGGATTAATGGGTGAACGATGAGAGTGAAACATGAGATAGTATTGGGGAATCAGGGGAGAAGGGGGTTTGCATCCTCATAATAGTTTTCCGTGAAATCTGCTTGTATGTGGGACCCGTGAAGATCCAGAGTAGAATAGGTCTTCAGCAACCGATGCTTGCCGTAAAAGGCGACTATACTTGTCGTAAGAGGCGGCTAACGGAATCGGGTGGTCAGGCTCGCTGACTTGGTTGATGCATGTCACCGTATCCCAATTGCGTGGATCGATGTCAATCACTGGATTGTTTGGTCCAGACTCGCTTATTTACAGACCGCAGTCATATAGCTGGAATATTGCTGAGTGCGGCGTTAAACAACAAACAAACAAACGTGTATTTGGATTAAGCTGACACGCCGTGATATAACTGGAATACTCTTCAAAGCGGCGTTAAACCCAATTCACTCACTAACTACTAGTATGTAAAACCTATCTGTAAACCAACTCTGACAATTGCGAGACTTGTTGACATACTGACGTGTGTTCCCAGATACCTGACTCTTATCAAGGACGAGGACGAGAAGGAGTACCACAACTCGGCCTACTACGCTACGGAGAGGTTCGGCTTCGTTGTCATCACCACCAACCCCAGCCCCAACACCCTCATCGCCGCCAAAATGACCTGCTTCCAGGTGGAATGACGACAACAACCACGGGTCACTGACCTCAGCATGGGAGATTATGTTGTGCGTTTGCTGTTTTCCTCATGGTTGTTCGTCCGGAGTTTAGCTGTACAGAGCATGGAGGTCATGTAGAGAATGTGAAACCCAAAATGAAATCTGTTCGTGGTGAAATCTTCATTCAGCGACCATTTGATAGTATTATGAGCAGGGTTCGATGTGGCACTCTGCCATTATATATATAACTTGGTAGATTTACTCCCCGTATAAGAGTATGTAAACTTTCTTGTAGTAACCTTGTTGAAGACAAAATACATTTTCTTGGTTTGTACTATTTTCTCATACTTGAAGTTTAGAATAGGTCTTTTGTAACCAATGCTTGTCGTAAGAGGCAACTATGCTTGTCGTAAGAGTCAACGAACGGGATCGGGTGATCAGGCTCGCTGACTTGGTTGATGCATGTCATCGTATCTCAATTGCGTGGATCGATACTCATGATATCAATCACTGGATTGTCAGGTCCAGACTCGATTATTTACAAACCGCCGTCATATTGCTGGAATAGTGCTAAGTGCGGCATTAAACAACAACAAACAAACAGACCTGAGATACAACCTATGGAAATTAGCATCCTATTTTTATTTTACATTTTTGCACATGTCCCCTGTCAACGAGACCGTAATCTTCATGCGGAACTATAGGTTTATTAAACCCCAAGCCGCATTATTATCCGAAATGTTTAAGCGAAGAAAACACAAGCTTTCCCTAAAACTCTAACGTATCCTAGTAAAATTTAACGTAAACTACGGGAATCTATATTTTTATCTTTATATGCATCTTGTTTTTTTATGCATATTTGTATATATGCTGTGTTGTGTGTCTCACAGGTCACGTGGCCTGACATTGTACAACTTTTAGGAATATTTGTATTGCCATACTTGTGTGACACCTAATAAAATAGTTTATTGAATTTCATTTTCTGCCTCTTTTGTAAAACTTCACGACTAAGAATAAGGGCCTAATAGTCTCACAAGATCGAATTCGAGGTCGTCAACATCTTCTTTTGTTTATACCTATTTATACAAATACGTTTATTTGATACCTCTACCCTGTTTATAGACTAACATTTAGTCTCTGAAATCTTATATTACACAATATCCTTCTTGACTCGAAAAATCAAAAAAAAATCCCTATGCTGATTTCAGAATAGAGCTAGCTTGAGCTGGCTAGACTTGCTTTTGTATGCATTTCTAGATTATTATTTTTTCATAAAATAAATATATTCCACGGTCATGGTGCAGGACTACCCTGTTTACAATAGGCTTATCTAAGCTCATTAATAGTCACACGGGCCTATAGTTTATTAAAGTCTCACCTCAACATATGATACGGCAAATATACATGATCAAATCATTTAGAATATTGAGCCTTGTATTCGAGAGACTATTGTACATAAAATGCAATGAAAGTAGAATTTACTGAACTTCAAATACTGAAACTATGTTACAGTTAGGTGAATATAGATAAGTGTATACAGTTGGACGTTACGTTGTTTTAAAACATTAATGCAAGTTTTGACAGATAAAAGGTCATTTCAGGACGCGACAAAATAAACTTACATCCTTATGTTACAGTTAGGTGAATATAGACAAGTGTATACAATTGGACGTTACGTTGTTTTAAAACAATAATGCAAGTTTTGACAGATAAAAGGTCATTTCAGGACGCGACAAAATAAACTTACATCCTTAAAAGACAAGAAACCATATAAAACTTGGATGCATGCATTCGTTAAAAGGGCGACTACTTTCATCAGTGTATAAAGGACAGTAAAACGTAATATTAATCCTTAATAAAATCTTTACAATAAAAACATTTTCTCTCTGGTGAAGGACAGCTATCATATCTTGTAGTTTCTTGGAGAAGCAACTTCACATCTGAAAAGTGCCAATGCCCTTTCATGTTACATTTTACATAAAATTCAGTACCAAATTCATTTTTAAAAGTTACATAGGTTCGAAGCCTTTTACCACCTGTGACTGTTCTACCAGTTTTGGTGGAAAAAAAACCTCGGTTACAATACTAAACATGACAGATGTGGCTACAGGTTAGATTCACGTCATGAAATTTTCAAATGGAAAAAGTCAACGTAAAATGCGAATTATTTCAAATAGTTCAAAAGTAAAACCACAAAGCTGGTTTTATTTATAACTCAGAGTAATACCTTAGGTCTTACCTGAAAGAAGTAAAACCACAAACTAGATCTTACTTAACTGTAAAACCTCTGTATGTATATTCAAAGTCACTCCCGATTTCAACTTGATTGAGTCCAAGTACTTTCTGAAAGAAGAGGATAGTCTAGTGGTTAAAGCGTTCGCTCGTCACGCCTAAGACCCGGGTTCGATTCCCCAAATGGGTACAATGTGTGAAGTCCATTTTGTGTGTCTTCCGCCGTGATATTGCTGGAATATTGCTGAAAGCGGCGTAAAACCATACTCACTCACTCTGAAAGAAGAAAACCCAGTACCGGAAATTTGGATGACGTCATCGAGGTTTATAACTTGTGGTGACTAAATTGTTTCCCGTTACATTTCTCCTAACTTTCCATACATTCAAAATCATTACGTACGAAGGTCTGATAAAATATTTGTCTTAACAATGGGTGGTCAGGATAAACAATACACTTTGTAATGTTTCCTTTCATTTTTTAGCCACTGCAAAAGACAATGTGCGTTGCACTGGTTTGTGTATCCTGGTGAATGTTGGTCAGATTTTCCTAAGGCCCATTATCGCTGAAGACCTTACACAACATCACCATATGTCATGGAGATACAGGGGGCACGGGTGGCCCAGTCGTCTAGGCATCACGATTCGCTGTGCAGAGTTGCGTCCCTTTTGCACGTCAGAAACCAGATTGTGGGTTCGAATCCCGGTTCGCCCCGATTATGTATCTAGGTTTGTCAGGACAAAGTGGTCAATGTCTGAGACCTACTTCACTTCGGGCTTTCCACCCACATCAAGCTGACACTCAGTGATATATATCTTGAATACTTATCAAAGCGGTGTTAAACTCACTCACTCACTCTAATCCGTGATGCCTTGACATATAAACTATAGTAATATGAAAGAATTTGGTGTTCCTTAACTTCCTTTAAGTAGTATACATAACCAGGCTTATGACATTGAATCTAACAGAGGCATCAATCTCGGTCTTATCAATAACAATATTTTTTTTATATCATTCCAAGTTGTTTTTATTTTTTTCTGATCATTTGTTGCTTCTGCATATTATTATCCCCTCCTTGTTGACCCGCCGTGATATAACTGGAATACTGTTAAAATCGGCGTAAACCCAACTCACTCACGTGTACATGTTGAAGTAATGTTCTTCAATTTCATCATGTTTTTTAGGTAACTTATACATTATTACCCACGTGGTGAAGATACAGGTGGTAAGATACTAAATCCGTACGTCACACGTGTGTCGTACAAAGTTGACCTTGTTTTATTCGTTTTGATCATCTTCCCAAGGCAAGTGAGTTAACTGACTATAAAAGTCCAGTTTCCACCCTTGCCGAACTAGGCTGGTATTATGGAGTTACATTTTGGCTGGACTAACGAGTTTATGCATAGTCCAATCAAAATCGCGCACCGAAATCGAAATCCGGTTCGTAAAGTGTCATGCAGATTTCGGTCGACTGCAGCATTTGCAAAACTAAAATGTGCACCGCTAACTCGTTGTCAACACATATTTTCTAAATCTTTTCATGTTTTTAATCAAGGTGCTCACGTGATTTGATGCACTTCGCGATGTAAGTCTCGTTTTATCACAATATCGATCAGATCGTCTTGACTGGGCGCCACCGTTTTGTTTGAAGCAAATGCAAGTGATACGAGAGGTTGAATCTGATTGGTCAGTAGGAGAGGCATAGAAAGGACATAACTCGCAATAGCCACTGGTGGCGCTACGGTCGAGCCCAGGTACTCCAGCCTAGTTCGGCAAGGGTGGAAACTGGACTTTTAAAGTCAGTTAACGCTCTTGCCTCGGAAAGATGGTTTTGATTGGATAACCGTGACCTCTGAATTATAGTTTAGCTGTTTCGATAATGATCATTTCAATCAGAGAAGCAAATGATAAATAGCCATTTACTTGCTTATTCCGGACACCGGAATGTGGGCACCGAGGTCTTCGTTTTTAGCAAGAGTGCAAACTATATCTCTTAGGTAGGGTATAGGGTGTTCTCTCTCTGAACCAACTCTGACTCGTGTGTCTCTCGATGAACCACCTGTTACTCATAAGGAAGATAATTTATGGATGGCACTTCTGTATTATGAGAAACACAACTTACTCCTTCATCATAAATTCTCTTCCTTGTGCGTATCACTTCTAAATGCCACTTGGTGATCGGCATAAAGGGGCTAACACAAGGACGGGTCGGCTCAGTATACTGTATCTGAGTGGGATATTAATGTTAAACTGCGGCATAGTATCTCAGTTAGCTAGCAATATAAATCGGCATCAGTCCGGACCAGTGCCAGCAGCCACACATACACACGTATGTGTATGATGGAAGAGTGCTGTTTATTGTGTGTTGCTCCATGTGTGGACATTGTTGTATTTTTCTTTTGATTTTTCAACAAATAAATTTGAAAAAGCTTGTATGGCCTTTGTTCCTATTACCATGCATTATTAATTACCATGCAAGGATTAATTACACTTCATTTTATGTTCAGTCTCCCAGGGAAACGTGTCGATTTGTTTGCTTTTTAACGTTGAACTAGGCAATGTTAGATTTATATGATGGCCTGTAAATAATTGAGTCTGGACCAGACAAACCAGTGATCAACTTCTCACACGCAATACATTAACCCAATCAGCCCGACTTCATCTATTAACGACAGGGATTAGTTGGAGAACTATTCTAACTGTGAATCCCAGAAAGGAAATAAGAAGTGTACAGTAACGTCCCTTAGCCAAGCCAGATCAGTAGGTCAGGGGTTCGAATCCTATATTCGTCTTGGTTAGGACCTGTTGTCAGCATGGGAGTAGTAAATATCCCCTACCTGTATCTATGTGGGCTTTCTCTCACATTACACTGAAGCATGGAGACGTGACTGAAGTGATACTGTTCGATAGAGCGTCTGCTTGGAGAGCTGGACCGACCGCGTCATATCCGAAGACGTTAAAATATGGTACCTGTTTTCCTGTCGCGCTCTCGGCATTAAGGGGATAAAGCAAGGACTGGTTGGGTCGGGCTCCGTATACTGTGTGGGTAAAGTGGGGTATTCATGCATAGCGTCACAGTGGGCAAGCACTAAAAAACCGGAATTAGTTCGGACTAACACGCGAACGCGCACACACACACACTCGCACACATGTATGCGCGTCGCCTCAATCACGCGAAAGAATGCAGGAATTTGACTGGAAGTGGTACATGTTTTGGAATCATCTGTGTAATGTGTCTTTAATCTTAGTATTGTCCAGTGGTACGTGATGTAAATGTTGCCCAGTGCCATTTATCGCCGGTCAGTGCTTCAAACCCCAGATCCATTCAGACTACATCCCTTGGTCTGCCTGTACAAACCTTTTCCTAATGCTACATCACACCCAGAATCAGACATGCGCTAAACCGAACTGTGTCCGATGGGCCTGCCTGAAAGTCCGGCCAACGTTCTTATTGCCTAATTACTTCATTATCGACGATCATACCTACATGTTATTGATGCAATATACAAACGTGACATTAAAGAGCAATCACACACCACAAGTGTGCTCATAATGAAGTTATTGCGAGTAAAACACAAGAAACTATACTGAACCGCAAAAGAAACGTCACCATGGATAGATATATGAGAAACCTTATTTGTCTAAAAATTGTAAACTTACTTTGAGACATATTAACAAGATGAAACTTGGCAAAACTGATCATCAAGGTTGAAATTAAAGTGTCAAATGTTCTAAAAGTGAAACACAACACTAGTCTCTGAGAAAAGGCATCACAAGTCAGTAACTCGTGTGTCCGCCATGTGCGTTGATGACTGCCGTGCAACGTCGATACATGGAATTGATGAGACGGTTGATGAAGGCCATAGGCACTTGAGTCCACAATTTGAGGAACGCCTGACGCAGTTCAGCTGCAGTTGTCGGCCTTGGTCGAGCGTCATTCAGCCGTCTTTGAATCTCATCCCACAGGTGCTTAATGGGATTAAGATCGATCGGGACTGAGGGTAGGCCACTGCATGGTTCTGATGCCATTCTGCTGGAGGAAGTCTCTTGCTGCATGCTCTCGTAGTGTGGGCACGGGCGTTATCATGCTGAAACTCGTGGGCATGGGGTGTGGTCAATGTACCGAGCTGCTCTGGGAGACCACAGGGCCGACCCTCTGTGCAAGACCAATTCCACCCCACCCCATGATGCTCGGACCACCCCACGAGTCTCTCTCAACAACACAAACATCCGAATAATGTTCCCCACGGCGTCTCTCTCTCTCTCTCTCTACCAAATACCGACTTCATAAGGCAAAGGTAATTGCATTTTGAACGAATCGTCCGTTAAAGTGAAGCCCATTTTCCTCTACACTCTCAAGATAAACTAATAGTATATATTTGGTCTGTCTGGTCCAGGTATGGTATTCTTCATGTTACTATTGTGGCCGAGGGGGACATCGCTTTGTCGACGCGATATGGCGATAAAGCGATAAAATGAGACGAGAGAGCAATAACATGAGACGAGAAAGTGATAGCACAAGACGAGAAAGGGACAGCACGAGACGAGAAAGGGACAGCACGAGACGAGAAAGCGATATTGTTGAGCGAGAAACTATCGCTTTCTCGTCCCGTGTCATCGCCTTCTCGTCTTTTGTTATCGCAGTCTCGCGGCCGTAATTGCAGTCTCTAAAGCGATGTCCTCTCTTAGCCACATATATGACCCATATGGTCTCTTTAATACGTACTGGGGCGGCCGGGTAGACTAGTGGTTAAAGTGTTCACTCGTCACGCCGAAGACCCGGGTTCGATTCCCGACATGGGTACAATGTGTGAAGCCCATTCTGGTGTCCCCCGCCGTGATATTGCTGGAATATGCTAAAAGCGGCGTAAAACCATACTCACTCACTCAATGCGTACTTATGACGTCACGTCCCTATGGGCCTCTTCGCAAACAGTGGAAGAAATCAAATGAACAAACCCTCCAGAATGAAGCAAAGATAAGTTCGGTGACGAGCATTAAAAATATTGTCACATATAGCAGCACTCCTATGGGGTAAGTTTGAATAGTTATGATGTAGTATATATATTGGATGTTGAGCGACATCTTATCATAGATATGTTTTTTGCTCAAAATTAATTCCAGATGTGTAATGCAGTAATATACAACGTAAACAGATATTACATATTATCCCTACTTGTAACATAAGTACACCTAATTACGGGCAAGAGCTTAGCCCTCTGTTCTACCTCGGTGTTCGTTGAAGTGTATTAAATCCGATACCACTGTTTATGCGTAGCTAGGTAACCACCGCATGCTCGATATTTGACTTGAAGCTAGTTGACACATTAGTCTTACCACAACGCAAAACATGCCGCCTAAAAAGGTCACCGCTTCGAAAACGTCGTCTAAACCTGTTAAATCCAAAGGAACCACCACCAATACTCCGGCGAAGAAAGCAGAGAGTAAAAAAGGTTAGATTAGTGTCTCCTATAGATTAGATTAATAAGTTCAGAAGAAACGTGATTGTTGTCTTGACATACTGGTGTACATGTCCTTCATAGCGCTTCACGCATTTCCTTGAGGGTGTATTTGACTCCGTGGGGTCCCTCGCTAGATTAGATCCCATGTACTCTATTGTTTGTAATAAGTAAGCTAAATTAGATCAGATAAACAGGTTCTGCGACCTCGCACACTGAGTGTCATCGTACTCCGACAGCGTGGGGCGTTGCTTATTATATTAAATACTGGCAATTTGCAATCGGCCGCCATACAGCTGTAATATTGCTGGCTAGGAGTGAAACACCAACAAAATTTGTTCCATGGCTGGTTCTTCCCTTGTTGTCTTGCATGGACTATCGGTGCTACCTAAATTTAGTTCTCCAGGTGGACCTGTAGTCTGTCAGACAGACCCTGAAACAAGTATATCCAATACAGCCTACAAAAGTGGGCAAGTCTAGATTAATGTAGTTTCTGAAAATAAAGAGTCTGGGGCTCCTTTCTATTATATTTTATTAAGATAATTCAATAACGGTTTTCTGTCTGTAAAATATGTTTATTTCTGAGACTAGATGTTAGTCTAGTGGAACTCTTGCCATTTTTTGTCGTACATAGGATGCTTACATATTTTCTACAGCTGAGGCAGCGGCCGCCCCTCCACCGATGCCGCCGGTGACGACCATCAGTTTCAAGGGGCTCAGTAAACTGACGGAAGAAGCGAACAGCAAAGATCCCAAAAAGTAAGATACTGTGCGACAGCATCAAGTTATAATAAAATATACTTGTGAATATAAACATTGACCATACTTGACACAGCACCAGTGAGAAACACTTAGTCTAGCACTAAATAGCATTATTTTTGTTAGCTTTGTAATGAGGGTTATGTAATACACCGCCGGGCGAGAGAAAGTATTCACCCATGTTTGATGTTGGCTAAAAATGAATCAAACAAGAAATGTTTTTTTCGATAGTGATGTGTTTGATACGGATATGCAAACCTGCATAAATGCGAGCAAGGGACCCTCGCAGGTTTTGCATTAATTTCACAAGTTATTATGTAATGATCTACTGGCGTGTTTTCATATAGTCAGCGACCGCCTCCGTGATCTAGTGGTAGAACGTCCGCCCGGAGAGTGGAAGGTCAGGGGCTCGATCCCCGGCCGTGTCATACCAAAGACGTTAAAAGATGGTATTTTTTGTTACCCTGTCTGGCGCTCGGCATTAAGGGGCTAAAACAAGGACGGCTTGGAGTCAGGATACTGTGTTTGAGTGGGATATTCATGTTAAACTGCGTCAAGTTAAACCCCATCTCACCTCATATAGTCAGCATTAAGCAATGTACATGGAAACGCGGTTTGTGTCATCGTGTGTTGCCCAGACAGTGGACTCATGAAGATCCGGGGTTGAATAGATCTTCAGCAACCCATGCTTATCGTAAGAGGCGACTAAGGGGATCAGGTGGTCAGGCTCGCTGACTTGGTTGATTGATGTCATCGTATCCCAATTTCGTGGATCGATGCTCATGATGCCAATCACTGGATTGTCTGAGATAGTGAATGCTAACCTTGTGTTGCAGATGGCCCCTGATCATCGACCTCCAGGGAAACGTGGCCACCTTCTTCAAGTACCGCGATGCTAACGTCTTGCAGGCTGAGCTTCCAGGAGATCTGAGTGCCGACAAAGTCAGAACAGCACTGATAGGTGCACTTAGGTGAGGAATATAGAAACGCGCGGAGAACTAAATGCTGTTTAAAGCGGCGTTAAACACAACATACTAACTCACTAATACATGTAGGTGTTCCAGCCATTACTCAGTAATCGAGGGTAAATTATCACTATCTTTAATTTAATTGGGGTAAATACGCATAGGAAGAAAGTACCCACATGTAAGTATTCAGAATGTGACAGGACCGCCTCCGTGGTCTAGTGGTAGAGCGTCCGCCCGGAGAGCGGAAGGTCCGGGGCTCGATCCCCGGCCGCGTCATACCAAAAGACGTTTAAAGATGGTACTTGTTGTTACCCTGTCTGGCGCTCGGCATTAAGGGCTAAAACAAGGACTGGTCGGCTCGGAGTCAGTATACTGTGTCTGAGTGGGGTATTCATGTTAAACTGCGGCATGGTATCTCAGTGAGCTAGCACTATAAATCGGTATCAGTCCGGACTAGTACAAGCAGCCACACAAACACACACACGTACATGCACGTCGCTATATATCTTGGACGCGACGTTAAACCCCATTTCACCTCACCTCACCTCAGAATGTGACAAGAAGCAAGAAAGGTATCCCGTCTCGAATCTTCTAGAGGCAAGGGAGTTAACTGACTCTAGAAGTCCATGTTTAGAGTCAGTTAACTCCCTTGCATCGGGAAGATGAGTCTCGAGGGCTATAAGGTGTGAGGCACCCTGTTTCCGAGCCAGTGTTCCCCGAGTCGGTATGTTCCAACATCACACCACATACCCCCGGACCGTTTGACAACGAATTTATCTTACATGCATAATTTTCGCCGTTCATCTTAAATGTGTTCATCAGCATGGCCAGCGACCCGCTTCTACGACATTTGTCATCTAGCAGACGACATAAACACAACCAGAGTTATCTCCCTTGTATGTCACACTTGGATATGCTCCAAAACTACACATTATACTTGTTCTGTTTCGAGATAATATAATCATATCTTTGTATTCGCATTGGTGTGAAGTTCGGCACTTCCAAGCGGGCTATATGGAATCCGTGCAATATATGTGAGCGGGTTAGGCGTACAAGAGGAAAAATGACCATGGTCAGTCTGAAAAGAGTATAATGTAAGGTAAGATAAGATATAAGTGCATTGATATATACTACTCAAACCAAGTTAAGGAACGCCCACAATTGGAAGGCTGTGTGTTGCAATACCCACGAGCCATGACAGATTATCTACAGTCATATGAAAAAAGGGTTTTCTTAAACTTCTTTTGAGTAGTATATATCAGGTAAGACATTATATTGGGATTGAGGTAGTTCTTGGTTGGTTTGGAATAACCAGGGTCCATTATTAAATTAGAGTTTGGTTTACAATAGATATATATCCGTGTGATTAGGATGGATTCCAGCAACCTATGCTTGTCGTGGAAGGAATGGCGGTCAGATTCGGTGACTTGATTGATTGCGTATCACTGTAACCCGACATCGTGGTACGCTACTCATGATATCAATCACTGGTTTGTCTCGTCCAGACACGGAATGTGAGAGGCCGCCGTCATACAGCTGGTATATTGATCAGTGTGATATAAGAGCTAGGGCTCGGTGAGTATATATTACACATTTCAATCTATTTGAATCAATGTTGACACCGGTAACCGCGTAGTCGTCTGTGATCAGGTTCGGCAAACCACTGGTGCTGGATATGGCGTCTCATGACATCAGAGAGGTGGAGATGGTGAATGACGTTCAGACAAACCTGCTTGATTCCCTTCTGAACAAGACGCTCCTCGAGGATGAAAGGTACATGATACAACATCACTCGTCTCATAATAGAGGCTACCAACCCCCCTTTGGTACGCGGGATTCCGGGGTCTATACAATGATTGATTATTCATTATTAAATCATTATTAAAATGATTAAAAGGGTATTCGGGACATGTGTTGGAAGTGGGGCGCAATTAAAATCGTATTTGGTACGTAGATTCAACGTTTAAATCTTCTTTTTTTAAATTATTTTTTCGATATTTTTAACTTCAAATCCTATCATTTTCTCAATGCTTTTGTGATTTGCGTTGAATATTATTCTGGATTAATGGGTGAACGATGAGAGTGAAACATGAGATAGTATTGGGGAATCAGGGGAGAAGGGGGTTTGCATCCTCATAATAGTTTTCCGTGAAATCTGCTTGTATGTGGGACCCGTGAAGATCCGGGGTAGAATAGGTCTTCAGCAACCGATGCTTGCCGTAAAAGGCGACTATACTTGTCGTAAGAGGCGACTAACGGGATCGGGTGGTCAGGCTCGCTGACTTGGTTGATGCATGTCACCGTATCCCAATTGCGTGGATCGATGTCAATCACTGGATTGTTTGGTCCAGACTCGGATTATTTACAGACCGCCGTCATATAGCTGGAATATTGCCGAGTGCCGCGTAAAACAACAGACAAACAAACTTGTATTTGGATTAAGCTGACACGCCGTGATATAACTGGAATACTCTTCAAAGCGGCGTTAATCCCAATTCACTCACTAACTACTAGTAATAAAACCTATCTGTAAACCAACTCTGACAATTGCGAGACTTGTTGACATACTGACGTGTGTTCCCAGATACCTGACTCTTATCAAGGACGAGGACGAGAAGGAGTACCACAACTCGGCCTACTACGCTACGGAGAGGTTCGGCTTCGTTGTCATCACCACCAACCCCAGCCCCAACACCCTCATCGCCGCCAAAATGACCTGCTTCCAGGTGGAATGACGACAACAACCACGGGTCACTGACCTCAGCATGGGAGATTATGTTGTGCGTTTGCTGTTTACCTCATGGTTGTTCGTCCGGAGTTTAGCTGTACAGAGCATGGAGGTCATGTAGAGAATGTGAAACCCAAAATGAAATCTGTTCGTGGTGAAATCTTCATTCATCGACCATTTGATAGTATTATGAGCAGGGTTCGATGTGGCACTCTGCCATTATATATATAACTTGGTAGATTTACTCCCCGTATAAGAGTATGTAAACTTTGTTGTAGTAACCTTGTTGAAGACAAAATACATTTTCTTGGTGTTTGTACTATTTTCTCATACTTGAAGTTTAGAATAGGTCTTTTGTAACCCATGCTTGTCGTAAGAGGCAACTATGCTTGTCGTAAGAGTCAATGAACGTGATCGGGTGATCAGGCTCGCTGACTTGGTTGATGCATGTCGTCGTATCTCAATTGCGTGGATCGATGCTCATGATATCAATCACTGGATTGTCAGGTCCAGACTCGATTATTTACAAACCGCCGTCATATTGCTGGAATATTGCTAAGTGCGGCATTAAACAACAACAAACAAACAGATCTGAGATACAACCTAGGAAATTAGCATCCTATTTTTATTTTACATTTTTGCACATGTCCCCTGTCAATGAGACCTAATCTTCATGCGGAACTATAGGTTTATTAAACCCCTAGCCGCATTATTATCCGAAATGTTTAAGCGAAGAAAACACAAGCTTTCCCTAAAACTCTAACGTATCCTAGTAAAATTTAACGTAAACTACGGGAATCTAGATTTTTATCTTTATATGCATCTTGTTTTTTATGCATATTTGTATATATGCTGTGTTGTGTGTCTCACAGGTCACGTGGCCTGACATTGTACAACTTTTAGGAATATTTGTATTGCCATACTTGTGTGACACCTAATAAAATAGTTTATTGAATTTCATTTTCTGCCTCTTTTGTAAAACTTCACGACTAAGAATAAGGGCCTAATAGTCTCACAAGATCGAATTCGAGGTCGTCAACATCTTCTTTTGTTTATACCTATTTATACAAATACGTTTATTTGATACCTCTACCCTGTTTATAGACTAACATTTAGTCTCTGAAATCTTATATTACACAATATCCTTCTTGACTCGAAAAAAAAAAAAAAATCCCTATGCTGATTTCAGAATAGAGCTAGCTTGAACTGGCTAGACTTGCTTTTGTATGCATTTCTAGATTATTATTTTTTCATAAAATAAATATATTCCACGGTCATGGTGCAGGACTACCCTGTTTACAATAGGCTTATCTAAGCTCATTAATAGTCACACGGGCCTATAGTTTATTAAAGTCTCACCTCAACATATGATACGGCAAATATACATGATCAAATCATTTAGAATATTGAGCCTTGTATTCGAGAGACTATTGTACATAAAATGCAATGAAAGTAGAATTTACTGAACTTCAAATACTGAAACTATGTTACAGTTAGGTGAATATAGATAAGTGTATACAGTTGGACGTTACGTTGTTTTAAAACATTAATGCAAGTTTTGACAGATAAAAGGTCATTTCAGGACGCGACAAAATAAACTTACATCCTTATGTTACAGTTAGGTGAATATAGACAAGTGTATACAATTGGACGTTACGTTGTTTTAAAACATTAATGCAAGTTTTGACAGACAAAAGGTCATTTCAGGACGCGACAAAATAAACTTACATCCTTAAAAGACAAGAAACCATATAAAACTTGGATGCATGCATTCGTTAAAAGGGCGACTACTTTCATCAGTGTATAAAGGACAGTAAAACGTAATATTAATCCTTAATAAAATCTTTACAATAAAAACATTTTCTCTCTGGTGAAGGACAGCTATCATATCTTGTAGTTTCTTGGAGAAGCAACTTCACATCTGAAAAGTGCCAATGCCCTTTCATGTTACATTTTACATAAAATTCAGTACCAAATTCATTTTTAAAAGTTACATAGGTTCGAAGCCTTTTACCACCTGTGACTGTTCTACCATGCGATTTTGGTACTACTTGTTTCCATTGATTGTGATAGTTATCAAATATAACATTTGTTACTTGCGACCGAACAAAAGGAATGTGATAAATTGTATTTACATTGATATGAATTGCACATGCACCAACATGCGGACGACATGCGCTGTCACAAACCATGTGTTATTTGGACATTTACTTCATCACCTGCTCCGGTGGCTTGGTGGAAAAAAAAACTCGGTTACAATACTAAACATGACAGATGTGGCTACAGGTTAGATTCACGTCATGAAATTTTCAAATGGAAAAAGTCAACGTGAAATGCGAATTATTTCAAATAGTTCAAAAGTAAAACCACAAAGCTGGTTTTATTTATAACTCAGAGTAATACCTTAGGTCTTACCTGAAAGAAGTAAAACCACAAACTAGATCTTACTTAACTGTAAAACCTCTGTATGTATATTCAAAGTCACTCCCGATTTCAACTTGATTGAGTCCAAGTACTTTCTGAAAGAAGAGGATAGTCTAGTGGTTAAAGCGTTCGCTCGTCACGCCGAAGACCCGGGTTCGATTCCCCAAATTGGTACAATGTGTGAAGTCCATTTTGTGTGTCTTCCGCCGTGATATTGCTGGAATATTGCTGAAAGCGGCGTAAAACCATACTCACTCACTCTGAAAGAAGAAAACCCAGTACCGGAAATTTGGATGACGTCATCGAGGTTTATAACTTGTGGTGACTAAATTGTTTCCCGTTACATTTCTCCTAACTTTCCATACATTCAAAATCATTACGTACGAAGGTCTGATAAAATATTTGTCTTAACAATGGGTGGTCAGGATAAACAATACACTTTGTAATGTTTCCTTTCATTTTTTAGCCACTGCAAAAGACAATGTGCGTTGCACTGGTTTGTGTATCCTGGTGAATGTTGGTCAGATTTTCCTAAGGCCCATTATCGCTGAAGACCTTACACAACATCACCATATGCCATGGAGATACAGGGGGCAAGGGTGGCCCAGTCGTCTAGGCATCACGATTCGCTGTGCAGAGTTGCGTCCCTTTTGCACGTCAGAAACCAGATTGTGGGTTCGAATCCCGGTTCGCCCCGATTATGTATCTAGGTTTGTCAGGACAAAGTGGTCAATGTCTGAGACCTACTTTCACTTCGGGCTTTCCACCCACATCAAGCTGACACTCAGTGATATATATCTTGAATACTTATCAAAGCGGTGTTAAACTCACTCACTCACTCTAATCCGTGATGCCTTGACATATAAACTATAGTAATATGAAAGAATTTGGTGGTCCTTAACTTCCTTTAAGTAGTATACATAACCAGGCTTATGACATTGAATCTAACAGAGGCATCAATCTCGGTCTTATCAATAACAATATTTTTATTATATCATTCCAAGGTGTTTTTATTTTTTTCTGGTTATTTATTGCTTCTGCATATTATTATCCCCTCCTTGTTGACCCGCCGTGATATAACTGGAATACTGTTAAAATCGGCGTAAACCCAACTCACTCACGTGTACATGTTGAAGTAATGTTCTTCAATTTCATCATGTTTTTTAGGTAACTTATACACTATTACCCACGTGGTGAAGATACAGGTGGTAAGATACTAAATCCGTACGTCACACGTGTGTCGTACAAAGTTGACCTTGTTTTATTCGTTTTGATCATCTTCCCAAGGCAAGTGAGTTAACTGACTATAAAAGTCCAGTTTCCACCCTTGCCGAACTAGGCTGGTATTATGGAGTTACATTTTGGCTGGACTAACGAGTTTATGCATAGTCCAATCAAAATCGCGCACCGAAATCGAAATCCGGTTCGTAAAGTGTCATGCAGATTTCGGTCCACTGCAGCATTTGCAAAACTAAAATGTGCACCGCTAACTCGTTGTCAACACATATTTTCTAAATCTTTTCATGTTTTTAATCAAGGTGCTCACGTGATTTGATGCACTTCGCGATGTAAGTATCGTTTTATCACAATATCGATCAGATCGTCTTGACTGGGCGCCACCGTTTTGTTTGAAGCAAATGCAAGTGATACGAGAGGTTGAATCTGATTGGTCAGTAGGAGAGGCATAGAAAGGACATAGCTCGCAATAGCCACTGGTGGCGCTACGGTCGAGCCCAGGTACTCCAGCCTAGTTCGGCAAGGGTGGAAACTGGACTTTTAAAGTCAGTTAACGCTCTTGCCTCGGAAAGATGGTTTTGATTGGATAACCGTGACCTCTGAATTATAGTTTAGCTGTTTCGATAATGATCATTTCAATCAGAGAAGCAAATGATAAATAGCCATTTACTTGCTTATTCCGGACACCGGAATGTGGGCACCGAGGTCTTCGTTTTTAGCAAGAGTGCAAACTATATCTCTTAGGTAGGGTATAGGGTGTTCTCTCTCTGAACCAACTCTGACTCGTGTGTCTCTCAAGGAACCATCTGTGATCAGCGCCAGGTCTCTCGATGAACCACCTGTTACTCATAAGGAAGATAATTTATGGATGGCACTTCTGTATTATGAGAAACACAACTTACTCCTTCATCATAAATTCTCTTCCTTGTGCGTATCACTTCTAAATGCCACTTGGTGATCGGCATAAAGGGGCTAACACAAGGACGGGTCGGCTCAGTATACTGTATCTGAGTGGGATATTAATGTTAAACTGCGGCATAGTATCTCAGTTAGCTAGCAATATAAATCGGCATCAGTCCGGACCAGTGCCAGCAGCCACACATACACACGTACATGCACGTTGCTATATAAGTGCAAAAATCTTGGACGCGACGTTAAACCCCATTTCTAAAAGCCAATTGTTACTCATTTATCTCTCGTTGAACCATCTGAGATCAACGCAAGATGTCTCGATTAACCATCTGTGATCTCAGATGTCTCTTAAGGAACAATATGTAGCATATTCAGTAAACAGAAGATGTCAAGTTTGGTTACATCACATGGTTAAAGACTAAACTGCCGGACACAAGAAAATGTGATTACCCAAAATATTACAAACATTATGAAAACGTTACATGGCTGAAAACAGTCGCCGAAACACCGCAAAGGTCGGGTCCAAAACGTTACTATGACACACATGAAGATCCGGATTAGAACCGGTCTTCAGAAACCTTTGCTTGTCGGAAGAGGATGGACATGGTTGATACATGTCACTGTATCCCAACTGCGTATTTCAATGATCATGATGCCAGTAACTGGATTGTCTGGTCCAGACTCGATTATTTACAGCCTGCCGTCATATAGCGGAATATTACCGAGTGCGACGTTAAACAAGAAACAAACAAACACATCAAATACATCATCATCGACCAATCATTTCTTGTTTAATATTTTCTTCTGGCGGCAGTTTAGGTCCTCAGCAGCATCCGTCACCCGCCGTTTCTAGATGCTTACTCCGCGAAGGATGGGAAAGGCCCCAGTACCCGATGCTTGTGGGAGACTATAAGAAGGATCGAGTTGTTTGACATGGGTGATTGTGTGTCATCGTACACCAAGGACGTTGGTCATTCATATGCTAGCGACCACTGGCCAGCCTTGCCCAGATCGCACATTGCAACCACCCGATCCTCGTTAGTCGGTGTTTAAAAGAATGAGATGCTGGGAGCTTATTCTACTCCGGATTCCCATGGGAGGGGAACGCAGAGCTCAGTAGGGCACCCATCCAAGTTCTGCCTATGCCAAAACAAACACGTGGCCAGTTTCAGAATGTAGTGCGGTTATTAATGTTGGCAGCATGCGCAAAATCCAAGATCTATAGGGGCCTCCTCAGGTTTTCCTTGACAGCAGTATGCAAGCAGTACTAGAGTACAGTAAACTACGGTTATAACGAACTCTAACCGCAGTTCGTTATAAGCATATATACAACAAATGGCCGGGACTAAGAAATACCTTCGTTATATCGGTCAGTTCGATACAAGCGTGTTCTTTATATGTGTAGTTTACTGTATAATTACCAATAAGACGATATTTTTTATGTAAAGTTTAATTTTAAATACATGTGTACAAAAATCATCAACAAAAATGACACAGGATGACCATGACTAAAGAGATGTAAAAATGTCATTTATATTCAATAGTCTAAAAGTCCCAGGCAATAAATGGGCAAGACGAAAGGAGTGACTTTATACCACTTTTATCAATATTCCAGCAATATCATGGCTGAGGACACCAGAAAATATGCTTTATACATTTTCAACATGGCTGACGTGGTGGCCATTTTGTATATGGGATAAGACATCTGAAAGCATCGACATAATACGACAAGTAAGAGTCAATAGGCAATGACGTCGGCTGAAAAGAACCCTTGTACGAGAACTGTACAAAACTATACTTTCAAAATACTACTGGTTTTTGAGATTATCAAGTCTGAAAACCCAGGCCCACTGGCAAGGCATACGGTTGGCTGGAATTGCTGGAATCATGATTGTCATTCCTGATGTGGCGCCAGCTTTGAATCCAATGTGTCCTGGGTATCCTAGCAACGTCACTGTTGTGGTGGGGCCCGGCTGGGGGACAGCCAGCTCCAGCTTATTTCCCACGGGCCAGCTGAGAGTGATGGCGTACACGGAAATACCGGTTGATGACTTCTTGGACGTGTACCTACGTGAGAAGAAAGCGTACCAAAACAGTTTACAACGCTCTTCCGTACATCTTCAGTATGATAACCAATTCACCAATAGTCATAGTACATCTTATTTGTAAGAAAGAAAAAGAAGTATGGAATTCATAGCGTTTCACTTTTATATAATATGTGTCCTGGCAACCTTTATTCTTCCTGAACTGCAAAAGAAACTGCACTTCATGAAAATAATTCATGAAAGATTCCCATTGAAATATCAATGCTTTCTGGGGTAGCATCTCGGGTTTTTCACATTAGTCTGTATCCAAACTTAACGGCCAAAAAGTGATACGATTTATGGATGTAATTGGTCGCCAAAACGCAGCTACAAAGCTGTTACAAAGTCCTGAATGTTTTCCATGAAAATCAAAATGAACTTGCGATTCTTTGGGCATTTTCTGTTAAACAGAGCCCCAATACATGGATCCAACATTCTTGTATCGATACTATAGAGCGCCATGCCAAGACTTACGAAGAATCAGAGAAACCAGGCTTTAGGGCGATTGCATGCTGGTCAGGCTGCATAAATGGTTGCCAATGCTTTTAATGTCCACATGAGAACCATCTTCAGATTACAGCAACGATACCAGGTCACCAACAGCATGCAGTCTTCCTAAAGCCTGGTTTCTCTGATTCTTCATAGGTATGGTGCTAGTATCAATACAAGAATGTTGGATCCTAGTAATGGGGTGCCGTTTATCAGAAAAGGCACAAGGAAACGAGAGTGAATTTTGATTATCATTGGAAGCATTCGGGACTTTGTACCATGGTCGTTTTGCCGACCCATTATATCCATATTTGTTTCAACATTGAACTTGTGTACTTATGTAAAAAAGCGAGATGCCTCCAAAAATGCATTGAAATGGCACAAAATGCATTGATATTAATTGGAAAATGCATTGATAGTAATGGGAAACTTTCATTAGTTATTTTCATGTAGTGACGTTTTGTAGTGCAGTACACATGCAAGGTCTTAAATTGCATTCACACTAATAGCCTCGTAACATATTTCCTTTAGGAAGATATTTCTTATGAGTATGGGGATGTTTTTGTCGATTTTATTTACACCCTTCTTTCTAAGGGAAAGTATAACCATGTTGCGATGAAAACCATTTTCCGTTTGAACATACGGACGGTTGTGTTTCACTGCTTGCTTGATTATAATAATAACTGATTATTTTTCAAACCACTTATGACGATTGAACAATATGGCTGTATTATCCCTTTTGGTATATAATTAACAAGACTAGGGATTTGGGGAGAGAATGACTTAAATGGAATTCTTTCTCAATTCAGATTATTTAGTCTGTAATTAAAGTGGGTTTAATTAATATTTGGTAAAATATATTAGAATGTTATATGTTAGTACGTCCTTGTGGGAACTTTTATGTATTGTACGTACCAGACACCAGGTGTCGCTGTGTCATTCTGGGTAGTCCAGGGTCGTGTCTCATAGATGGCGTCGCCATTAACTTTCAGCCATTGGCCCATCTGCCGCAACCTCTCCTCATATATCGGACCGATCATACCGTCAGGGGTGGGGCCAGCATTCAGCAGGAAGTTGCCACCGCAGCTGTCAAAGAACAACATCAACTTGGGTCTCAGAACATAACCTTATATACTGTATGTATCTCACCAGTTCTTGCCTTGTGTGTGTTGTGGTGGTTGTAGTGGTAGTGATGGTGGTGCGCAGGAAGGATCGGGGTTAGAGACGGTGGCCCGGTCGCATGAGGCGCCACAATTCGCTGTGCAAAGTTGCGTTCCTTAAATCTATTATCGTTTGTTTGCCCTGTTCCACGCCGTGAAATAATGTCAAACCGAAGACACTCCCTCCCTCATTGATCGAGTGAATGAGTGGGTTAGGTTTTACCCTGCAGTGTTCCACCAATATCACACGGGAAATAAAGACGGAGTTTAACGCATTGTACGTACCAATTTGGGGGATCGAACCAGGAGTGTGAACACTTAACCACTACACCACCTCGCCATCCCACCGACCGTGCCTTAATTAGAGGTTGAGAGGTTATTTGATTGTAATATATTGTGTCACGAGTCTTGACTGGTTTTTGAAACTGTGATAACCACAGTGGACACGACTAGTTCAATGGTCTAATAGATTCAGCTGCTCGCTAAACATTATTGTATTTATTACCATGTGTGTGGGTTTGGCCAATTGGTAAACGTCTACAACCTCCATAGCTATACGCTGAAAAACCATTCCAGACATAGGTACACCCAACTCATCCCACTTCTTCATATATACAGACGTGAGTAGTCCACAGTCATACACACACCGTAGGAATTCCATACTTATACGCATATATCCCTGTGGTGATTCCACACTTATTCACATATATCCCTGTGGGGATTCCACACTCATTCACATATATCCCGGTGGGGATTCCACACTCTTTCACATATATCCCTGTGGGGATTCCACTCATTCACATATATCCCGGTGGGGATTCCACACTCTTTCACATATATCCCTGTGGGGATTCCACTCATTTACATATATCCCTGTGGGGATTCCACACTCATTCACATATATCCCTGTAGGGATTCCACACTCATTCACATATATCCTCGTGGGGATTCCACACTCATTCACATATATCCTCGTGGGGATTCCACACTCATTCACATATATCCTCGTGGGGATTCCACACTCATATACTCACTCACACTATTCTATATATATGGCGGTCTTTAAATAATCGAGACATCATGAGCAACTATCTGCGCACACAATGTACTCAACCACGTATTCAACCACTCACCCAAACACCAACCCACCAACCACCTCACGAACTCACCACTCATAATAATGAAATAAGGTACCTGACAACCGTAATGAGCTCTGTCAGGAGATGGTTTATGGTGAAGAAGTCACTCAGCTTGGCGTTACGGATGAACCCCCAGTAGTAGTCGTGGATGGTGGTGGCATCCTCGAACTTATGCTTCTGTGCCACTCCTGTCAATTGAGAACCATTATTGTGCAAACTGAAGATACGAATAGCATGGCAAAATAGCAAACTCCTCCAAACCACCTTTCAAATCAGTACTAAATCAGTGCCAAATCAGTGTGATACGCCTACCTGGGTTGTACCTGTCATGACAGGTGTAGAACCCGCCGTGTTTGCATGTTGCGTCTTTCCCCCAGCGGTCGTTTGTCACCACAGTGTCCTTAACAGGGCTGGAACAAGTGAGAGTGTCTGTCAGGAATACTCAAACATCACTGTGAGGCGGACAGAATGGTAGCTAACGATCCATACCAACATTGTGAAACGTAAAGGTCCAGTGACCTCAGTACAAGCATTGTGAAAGGAAACTAGGATATCCAAACATTAAATGCAAAATTTAGAAAAGACAGAAAGCTGGGGAGGGGGAGGAACAGAACTGTGGGTGGGGGAGAATGCAATCTAATCATTGTAACGGGGCCGTAATTATCTAATGATGCAATGCATTACTGTGCAGAGGACAGGATGCTATCTGAGGATGCAATGCAGGACGATGAAGTGGACAGAATGTTATCTAAGGAGAATGCAATGCAACACGATGAAGTGGGCAGAATGCTATCTAAGGAGGATGCAATGCAGCACGATGAAGTGGGCAAAATGCTATCTAAGAAGGATGCAATGCAGCACGATGAAGCGGACAAAATGCTATCTAAGGATGCAATGCAGCACTGTAAAGGGGGCAAAATGCTATCTAAGAAGGATGCAATGCAGCACGATGAAGCGGACAAAATGCTATCTAAGGATGCAATGCAGCACTGTAAAGGGGGCAAAATGCTATCTAAGAAGGATGCAATGCAGCACGATGAAGTAGACAGAATGCTATCTAAGGATACAATGCAGCACTGTAAAGGAGGCAAAATGCTATCTAAGAAGGATGCAATGCAGCACGATGAAGTAGACAGAATGCTATCTAAGGATGCAATGCAGCACTGTAAAGGGGGCAAAATGCTATCTAAGAAGGATGTAATGCAGCACGATGAAGTGGACAGAATGCTATCTGAGGATGCAATGCAGCACGATGAAGTGGACAGAAGGCTATCTAAGGATACAATGCAGCACTGTAAAGGGGGAAAACTGCTATCTAAGAAGGATGCAATGCAGCACGATGAAGTAGACAGAATGCTATCTAAGAATGTAATGCAGCACTGTGAAGTGGGCACAATGCTATCTAAGGATGCAATGTAGGACTGTGAAGGGGACAGATGCTATTCTAAGGATGCAATGTAGCACTGTGAAGGGGACAGATGCTATTCTAAGGAGGATGCAATGCAGCACTGTTAAGGGGGCAGAATGCTATTCTAAGGAGGATGCAATGCAGCACTGTTAAGGGGGCAGAATGCTATCTAAGGATGCAATGTAGCACTGTGAAGGGGACAGATGCTATTCTAAGGAGGATGCAATGCAGCACTGTTAAGGGGGCAGAATGCTATTCTAAGGAGGATGCAATGCAGCACTGTTAAGGGGGCAGAATGCTATTCTAAGGAGGATGCAATGCAGCACTGTGAAGGGGACAGAATGCTATCTAAGGATGCAATGCAGCACTGTAAAGGAGGCAAACTGCTATCTAAGAAGGATGCAATGCAGCACGATGAAGTAGACAGAATGCTATCTAAGGATGCAATGCAGCACTGTGAAGTGGGCACAATGCTATCTAAGGATGCAATGCAGCCCTGTAAAGGGGGCAGAAGGCTATCTAAGGATGCAATGTAGGACTGTGAAGGGGACAGATGCTATTCTAAGGGGGATGCAATGCAGCACTGTGAAGGGGACAGAATGCTATCTAAGGATGCAATGCAGCACTGTGAAGGGGACAGAATGCTATCTAAGGATGCAATGCAGCACTGTAAAGGGGGCAGAAGGCTATCTAAGGATGCAATGTAGGACTGTGAAGGGGACAGAATGCTATCTAAGGATGCAATGCAGCACTGTGAAGGGGACAGAATGCTATCTAAGGATGCAATGCAGCACGATGAAGTAGACAGAATGCTATCTAAGGATGCAATGCAGCACGATGAAGTAGACAGAATGCTATCTAAGGATGCAATGCAGCACTGTTAAGGGGGCACAATGCTATCTAAGGATGCAATGCAGCCCTGTAAAGGGGGCAGAAGGCTATCTAAGGATGCAATGTAGGACTGTGAAGGGGACAGATGCTATTCTAAGGAGGATGCAATGCAGCACTGTTAAGGGGGCAGAATGTTATTCTAAGGAGGATGCAATGCAGCACTGTGAAGGGGACAGAATGCTATCTAAGGATGCAATGCAGCACGATGAAGTGGACAGAATGCTATCTAAGGATACAATGCAGCACTGTAAAGGGGGCAAACTGCTATCTAAGAAGGATGCAATGCAGCACGATGAAGTAGACAGAATGCTATCTAAGGATGCAATGCAGCACTGTGAAGTGGGCACAATGCTATCTAAGGATGCAATGCAGCCCTGTAAAGGGGGCAGAAGGCTATCTAAGGATGCAATGTAGCACTGTGAAGGGGACAGGTGCTATTCTAAGGAGGATGCAATGCAGCACTGTGAAAGGGACAGAATGCTATCTAAGGATGCAATGCAGCACGATGAAGTGGACAGAATGCTATCTAAGGATACAATGCAGCACTGTAAAGGGGACAAACTGCTATCTAAGAAGGATGCAATGCAGCACGATGAAGTAGACAGAATGCTATCTAAGGATGCAATGCAGCACTGTGAAGTGGGCACAATGCTATCTAAGGATGCAATGCAGCCCTGTAAAGGGGGCAGAAGGCTATCTAAGGATGCAATGCAGCCCTGTAAAGGGGGCAGAAGGCTATCTAAGGATGCAATGTAGCACTGTGAAGGGGACAGATGCTATTCTAAGGAGGATGCAATGCAGCACTGTTAAGGGGGCAGAATGCTATTCTAAGGAGGATGCAATGCAGCCCTGTAAAGGGGGCAGAAGGCTATCTAAGGATGCAATGTAGCACTGTGAAGGGGACAGATGCTATTCTAAGGAGGATGCAATGCAGCACTGTTAAGGGGGCAGAATGCTATTCTAAGGAGGATGCAATGCAGCACTGTTAAGGGGGCAGAATGCTATTCTAAGGAGGATGCAATGCAGCACTGTGAAGGGGACAGAATGCTATCTAAGAAGGATGCAATGCAGCACTTTGAAGGGGACAGCTTGCTATCTAAGAAGGATGCAATGCAGCACGATGAAGGGGCAAAATGATAGCTAAGGATGCGATGCAGCATTGTAAAGGGTTCAGAATGCTATGCGGTTGTATGTCATGAGAGTTGCTGTTACAGTATGTCACGAGTGTTGCTATGACAGCATGTTTTTCTGTGCCAGGATATACTTAACTATATTCTTTTGGCATACTTGTTCTCTAGAGTCATGTTATGGCAATCTGTAATGTTTTGTCTTCACTTAGTTTGACAGATATAGGAGGAGGCCTACCTGTCGTTATACAGCCATGCTATGAACTCTGTGGAGTTCCAGTAGGTAGACGGCGCCATCCAATCCCCATCTGACCAAATAACATCAGGCTTGTACAGGTTCACCAGCTCATATAACTCGGGCATTGTCTTGAACTGAAAATTGTTTTGTATATATGTTCATTTTTGTTAGTATTAACGAAAAAAGGCTCCAGAGCATAGGGAGAGTTTTAAAAAAAGAGTGTGTCTGTTCTCGCATGAATGGCTTTCGCTCAATGAACCAATGTACACCCGCAACCAGTACCCCTCACTGCTCGAACAGGCTACTGCATCACGTGAAGATTGTTTTTGGTCGTAGAAACAAGTGAGTTAGTGAATGGTTTTTTTCAATCTTCACAACTGCCTGTAAATAATCAAATTAGTCAGGCAAACCAGTGGTTGATAGTAGGCCCAACGACCCACGTGCCTGGGTCACGATGACATCTAAAGATGAAGCGTAACCACCCGATCCTCATTATTAGTATTATTATACTTCCCTATATTGATCCGAAACATCCAAGCAAGCGCATAGACGCACTATTATGCATGACAAGTGACGAATATTTCATAAATGATTGCCTGGTAATGCCATTCATATCAAACGTTAGCTAGCAAAGTCTTGAGTAAGACAATATCTGTCAGAATCTTTTGGGGTTTTAAAAAAATATAATAGAACAGAAATATAGTTAAACAAATATAAAACTACATTTGAAAGTATTTGAAAATGTCCACAGGACCTACCCTAACAAAGTCTTGAGTTTTGAATTCGTTCTTTTGATCTTGAAGAAACATTGGGTTGACAAATTCGAACAGCGAGTGGTAAAGACCAAACTTGATGGTAGTCTTCTTCCTGATGGAGTTTGCCAGGTCACCTGGAATAGATGATTCACAGAAGAGGGTACATGGCGATCAGGGTGATGCATGGATGTGTCTCGTTACTTATAGCTATTGATTATTGGGTGACACGCGAATAAATATTCAAACAAATCATTCTTTGCTGCTGTCAAACCAAGAATCATAATCGGAGCGAATTTCAGAATTCGAACCCAAAATCAGTGGATCCTTGCAAACCATGGGACGTAACTCTGCACGTACCAACTAAGTCCCTGCGAGGGCCAACGTCCATGGCATTCCAGTTAAACGAGTATTTGGTTGGCCAGTTGCAGAAACCTTCATGGTGCTTTGATGTAAGTACCACATATCTGAAATATATAGAGGCTACTTCATTTTTTTTGTCGAATATGATTTATATTTCGTCGAGTGAAGCCTCAAACCCCATATTGTTTCGAGATCGAAGATCGAGAAACAATATGGGGTTTGAGGCTTCACGATTATATATATATTATATACATATCCATCTCTCATTTTTACATATTTTAAATTGAAATTTAGTCAGATCTTTCAACTACGAGAACGACGATGATATTTCTCGCGTCGTGACCTGCTCACATACGACCTGTCGCTTTTACTACGATGAAGTAAATAGTTCACTCAATTTATACTCATTTCAAATTGTCAAAGAAAAAAAAAAAAAAAAGTGAATCAAAAACATTTATTCAAATTGGCATTTTATCAATTTCTTAATTTAATATTGCATGCAACTCATTGTCCAAACAATGTTTCGCACTAACGTCAATGCGAAGGAATACATAATAATCCATAGTCAGCTGATAGAGTTTTTATTATAAATTTTGTATAGAAACAGTTCGAGGCACATGGCGGAAGTTGAAAGCAGGAAATACAAATCGGTCGGTTCGTCATACTACGATGATTAATAACCACACAATAACAACGTGACCAGGTTGATCAAACAGTAAATTATCAAAATCTCGGGAAGTTGACATCTACAGAAATCTATTTTTAACGGTACCTCTCTTACTCTTAAATATACCTGAACATCAAGTTAAATCTGCCATTTTCAACCTACCACGTCTACAATAAGCTGTAGCATTGGGGGGAGCTTTTATCCAGGAATATTCTCTTTAAAACCATGATACGACGTTATACTACATGTTAAAAACAGGATCTATGTGTCACGAGGACCTTTCACGATGCGTTTCCTTGTGTGAATTTCAATCACATGATGTATTAATAATGCGTCCAGGAAGTCGACAGCAAATACAGTCGTTAAACTACAAAGGTTTGGTGAGGTTTATTCAGTTTGTTACTCAACAACACATACAATGATATAGCCAGCCGTATGTTGGATGTGCCCAGTCCTTCGGGCAGTTATTCAACAACTTTGCCTTGTTTTGTCAGAACGAACACGGTGAGAATAATCTTATTGTGTTTGGTGGGATTAAAAGTAGCGATGAAACCTGGACACATGCTAAACGGTGACGGTGACGTGGAAGCAAAACTGGACATATCGCTGGACGTCGGGGTCGGATAAGGTCTTTCCTCAACCCGTTGCTGACCGTTCTGTCATTTAGTGGTCTCAACCCAGGAATTGTCAGTGGTACGTCATGAGTGTTGCCCTGCTCTACGTTATGTCTCCAAAGATATTGTATAATTTTATTTCGATGAACATTAAAATGCCTGACAACCTCGTTTTGCGCCGTTCCTGTTTGCAGCAGCCCCGGCGCGCGTACAAGTTGATTTTCAGCAAGCCGTGGTATTGTGTAAGCATAATGTACGGTTAAACGGGGGTGTTTTATGAGCTTTTGTGAGCCGTTCAAATTCCCAAAATAACGTGTAGGAGTATCACGTTCCCAACAAACACACAAACATCCAAATTGTGCGTCGTGCATGATATATACACGTGCAAATTGTGAATCACAACCTTAAAGTCGAGGAGTGAGTGAGTATGGTTTTACGCCGCTTTTAGCAATATTCCAGCAATATCACGGCGGGGGACCCCAGAAATGGGCTTCACACATTGTACCCATGTCGGGAATCGAACCCGGGTCTTCGGCGTGACGAGCGCCCCTTAAAGTCGAGGAAATGTCCACCCTAGTTGAATGAATATGTATTGAAAGATGCATTATTTCATTTCAGAATACATTTATTTTTATTGAACTTGATATGAAACACACTCACTTTTTATGCTAGTATACATGTGAAACTACGAACTCGAAGTTTTTGATAGACGACCGTGAGATTGTATGTCATAACTATAACAGAATACATCTTCCCAATATAAGTTGATACAAAACCGTGCTATCCGATCAAAACAAATCTAAAGAAAAAGTGCTAAAGTCATTAGAGTAATGCCAGTTAATACTACGACCATAAGTTGTTTCAAGAAATTGGTGAGATGTAATGGGGCTTAACGTCGCGTTCAAGATTATTTCACTCTCAAAGCGACTTAAATGTGTGTGTGGCTGCTTGTACTAATCCCGACTTATGCCGGTTTTATACTGTTAGCCCACTGATATACCATGCCGCAGTTTAACATGGATAGTTAATAAGATAATAAGCTACGGCGACCATGACGCCGTGAAAGGAAGGAAAGACCCCACAAAGCTTGACACGACTGGCTGAGTCTGCCTTTATTCCACAATCTGACACGGGTCGAGTCACTGTTACTAATATTAGATGTGGGAGGATAAATTCGATAATTCACTGTCGGGTGTTTGGGGTTCGCTAACGTTTTGTATAGAGGTACGAGTAGTGCTCGTGATCTCACCTTGCCCCCGAGGCGTTGAATATCTCCGCCCATTCGTCGGGGTTGTAGAATTCAGCTGTAAATTGTGCTGCAAAGTCAGCATAGGTAAAATCCGGTCGGTAGTTATTCTTCATGAACTCCATAATGTCCGGTCTTTTTTCTCGCCAAAACTCCTGGAACCAAGCACCTGTGAAGCTTGGAACAGAGAACACCCCCCAGTGAAGAAAGATGCCAAACTTGGCCTCGTCGTACCAGGCCGGGAGGGGCCTCTGGTCCAGTGACTCCCATGTGGGGTCGTAGCGGGCACCTGCCGCTAGTGTCACAGTCACCAGCGTGCACAACAACAGTCTAGCCATGTTGCGTCGTCCCGTGTGTTCACAATGAATCGCGCTGTCAGCAGAGCGTAATCAACAGATCAATCACGTGACTAGTCACATGTAGGTGAGGTGAAATGGGGTAGACGTTGAGTCCAAGATCATTGCACTTATATAGTGCACTTGTGTGTATGTGTGTGAGAGAGAGAGAGAGAGGGGGGGGGGGGGGGGGGGGGGGGGGGTCCAGTTAAATGAATTTTAAAACCGACTGAATTGATCTGTTAGAGCTAGGTGTTTACCGGATCAAATATTTAATCATTTTTAATATGAAAACAATTAATTATAAACAAGATACAAGAAACCAATCTTCTATTATCGCTGCCAGATACTGCCATTTAAAATGTATTCATTGTCACCGATCGTCTTAATTGTGAACTGTTTGCAAAAAGATCTAAACGTTTTAAAAGATTGTCTAACTGTGTGCTTGGTAATTTGCAAAGGATTTAATCCCAAATGTCTTTTAGAAAGATATCATTTTCACGGAGTCATCGGCTTCTTACGGCGTCCTGCTATCATGGCAGCTTCACATAAACAATCTATGAATGCTTTTGCGTGTGATGTGTGAATGAGTTAAATGTACATGATAGTCTTCTACTCCGTGAAAAGGCAAAAATATATTTAGTGAGTTAAATCAGAGGCCACGTGTCACTGATGCGATTTATTGCAACACTCTTAACAAGTCTATATGTAAGAGAGATTGCTTGTACTGGTCGATTGTATAATTGTATGTTTAGGGGGGTGAATCAGAGGTTCCACTAATGAATACAAACTGTCGGTTGATGAAACAAACCACGCTGGAGTGTATTCCGTATTCATGTAGTTGTCCACGCGAATTCAGAAGAACATGACGAGTTTCAACACCTTCATTGTTAAACAGGTAAACCTATTCGGCATAGGTAACCAGCCATCAGTTATAAGGTAGTTGTTAAACTGACTAATCTAGTTTCAATTGCCTTTCTTTCATAATAAAATCCGTTTCTTCCTGTTTTCTAGAACATAATCATAAAGGTCAAGATAAACATGACTGAAGAGATTGATAGTAAAGATCAGGGTTATCAAATGTAGTAGGGCACGGTCATTTGTTTTGTCAGTCTATTAAGTATGTTCATTTATGAATGAACAGGTTAACAATTTCAGTACAAGTCCGCCATCTACCAACTCCGCCACCCAGCCAACAGTTCACATGTGCAAATGACTCGACACCGGGAGTTTCTTTAATCCATGGGTTTATTTCATACTGGCAAGAATTATGTCATACAAATGCATCTTCCCCAAAATAAGTATTAGGAATGATATGGTGAGCTTGTTTACGCTGCTTTCCAACAAGTATATTGATGATATAGTGTTTTTGTTGTTTTGTTGTTTGTTGTTAAATGCCGCACTCAGAAATATTCCAGCTATAATATATAGACGGCGGTCTGTAAATAAACCAGATAATCCAGTGATTGACATCATGAGCATCGATCCACGCAATTGGGATACGATGACATGCATCAACCAAGTCAGCAAGCCTGGTCAACCCGATTCCGTTAGTCGCCTGTTACGACAAGCATTGTCGCTTTTTACGGCAAGCATGGGTTGCTGAAGACTAATTCTAACCCGGATCTTCCTTATGATATAGTGACATTAAGTTTACGTGACAGGAAAGTCCAAACTGATGTGTATTCACCCTTTTTGTGAGGTGTCTACGGAAGTACCCAGGAATGTAAATAATCTGTGTTATCTCCATGACCAGACCTCATTACAGAAATATTTGATTGAATAGTTCATATTAAATTACATTTCTATACATCTCACGAACGTTTTGATCGCTTGATTTTGAAAGTGATATAATTCGGAACTGTTACATTCACGAAGTTGTCCACATTTTAAGGATATGTTTCCTTGGTTCTGAAGCAATGCCATTACCAATATATGGTGCCCTGAGTTTCACACCTCCCTACTGAAGCTCGACTGAATGATATGGATCCCATAAAAGACTGATGGACAATTAGACAAGTATTCAATAATGCATGTACAAAACTAGAAAATGACCAAAAACAGGACACACGACGGAAACAAAACTCGTTAAAACATATATCCAACCACAAAATGACAAAGAGAATCCACCAAATGATACATATTATGCATATATAATGTATTCTATTGGTTTTTGAGATTATCAAGTCTGAAAACCCAGGCCCACTGGCAAGGCATACGATTGGCTGGAATTGCTGGAATCATGATTGTCATTCCTGATGTGGCGCCAGCTTTGAATCCAATGTGTCCTGGGTATCCTAGCAACGTCACTGTGGTGGTGGGACCCGACTGGGGGACAGCCAGCTCCAGCTTATCTCCCACGGGCCAGCTGAGAGTGATGGCGTACACGGAAATACCGGTTGATGACTTCTTGGACGTGTACCTATGTGAGAAGAAAGCATACCAAAACAGAGTTTACAACGCTAACCATTGTATCACCATTAGCTAGACCATTTCACCCATAGTCGTAATACCTCTTTTTTGTAAGAAAGAAAAAGATTGATCTACTTAAAAGCGTTTCACTTTTATATAGCAAACGTTCAGACAACATTTATTCTATGTTAACAGATCCATCAAAGAAACATTGTAACGTAACATCCACACTAACATCCTTGCAACATTAATTTTCTTGCAACCTTCATTTAGTGATGAAAAAGATGTTTTCATTTGAATATATGGACAGTTGTGTTTGACTGATTGCTTGATAATAATGACGGATTATTTTTCAATCAATCGTCAAACCACTGTTGTAGAACCATGCTACATATACTGTTCAATCAGGACTTCAGGTAACAGCAGACAAACACATTTTATTGCGACTCTGTTTACTTGGACGACTTCATGATGTTACAGGTACAAGAAGTGCAAGCGCGGGAAAATATTCCTACGCATAGACTAATTACATAACTGGTTACGTAATTCTGATGCGCATGGGGTTCGGGGATGGTTTGAATGGGATTCTTTCTCATTTTAGATCATTTCATTGTGTAATTACAGAGGGTTTAATTAATATTTGGTAAAATATTAGATTCTTATATGTATATACATGTATGTAATGTACGTACCAGACACCAGGTGTCGCTGTATCATTCTGGGTAGTCCAGGGTCGAGTCTCATAGATGGCGTCGCCATTAACTTTCAGCCATTGTCCCATCTGCCGCAACCTCTCCTCAAATATCGGACCGATCATACCGTCAGGGGTGGGGCCAGCATTCAGCAGGAAGTTGCCACCGCAGCTGTCAAAGAACAACATCAACTTGGGTCTCAGAACATAACCTTATATACAGTAACTGTATGTATCCAGTTCTTGCTTTAACTATGTGGTGGTGGTTGTGTGGTTGTAGTGGTGGTATTGGTGGTGATGTGGTGGCGACGGCGGTGGTGGTGGCGTGGTCGTGGTGGCAGTGAAGATGCGCGGGATGGGGTTGGGGAAGAGACACGGGTGGCCCTGTCGTCCAAGGCGCCGCATTGCGCTGTTCAGAGTTTCCTGGTTTTGAATCTTGGTACACCCTGATTACGATTCACGCCGTGATATAATTGAAATACTGTTCAAGCGACGTTAAACCGAGGTCGCTTAATCACGCCTTGACAGTAATCACGCACTTGACAGTAATCCACCAATACCACACCGGACATTTTGAGTGAGTTTCTCAAACTGTATGCAACACTAAGGTGAATCGAACCAGGCGAGCGATCACTTAACGACTAAACCACCTCACCATCTGTCGCACTTGCCTGGCAACAGAGTTGGTTTTAAGTGTAATAAAATATGTCATGTGTACAGGTGTGCCATGTGTCATAGCTCGTCCTTGAAACTGTGATAATCATAAGGGACACGGCTAGTTCAATGGTTTAATGCGCGACAACTCGCTAAACGTGATTGCATAGCTAACTATGGGGACTAAGTTTTTCGTACTTCATCACGTTATATGAGGCATATTAAGGATTGGATACAGTGAGAAATTGAAAGATGAATATTGTAAACTAACGGACCATGTTCCAATATCGTAAACATGGCAAGGGTCAAATTGACAACGTGCATCAGACATAATCCTGGACATCTTCCTGAGGCAAGGAGTAAACTGACCATAAAAGTCCTGTTTCCTCTCTTGCCGAACTAGGCTAGAATTTCCAGACTCGATCGTAGCGCCACCAGTGGCTATTACGAGTTATGACCCTTCTATGCCCCTACTATTGACCAATCAGATTCCATCTCTCATATCACTTGCTTTTGCTTCAAACAAAATGGCGGCGCCCAAGTAAATCCGATCTGATCGATAATCAAGATCTTATTGTAATAAAACGGGTCTTACCCCGCGAAGTACATCAAATCACTTGAGCACCTTGATTAAAAACATGAAAAGATTTGCAAAATATCTGTAGACGCCCAGTTAACAGTACACATGTTTTGCAAATCCTTCAGTCGTCCGAAATCTGCACGTTGAAATGTTGTTTACGAACCGGACGTCGATTTCGTTACGCGATTTTGATTGGACTATGCATCGACTCGTTAGTCCAGCCAAAATGTAACTCCGGAATTCCAGCCTAGTTCGGCAAGGGTGGAAACTGGACTTTTATGGTCAGTTAACTCCCTTGCCTCGGGAAGATGAATGCAGGACCAGTATCTCTAAGTGTGCTGTCAGATAGAGTTAGGCAGACACATTTAGGCGTTATCTTCGGCTATGTCTATCATCAACCCTTATCAAATCACACGTACCACGTAAGTACTAGCAGCTATTCTTCTTCATACTGAACTTCACTCATAAACACCTTTATCATCAATGCCCCCGTCAAACTAAATTATATAATTCTGTAGCTAAAGCTCACAATAACAACTTTATCGCCATTTTAATCAGATTAATAAGATTATTCCTATTGTTAGGTAGGTACGTATTTCTAGTACACCATGGATATAATGAAACAGTAGAAGCCCATTTCTCTAAAAGCGGCGTTAAACCCGATTCACGTACTCCACAACTCTCCCAAACACTCACCCCCCACTTACTCACTATAATGAAATAATGTACCTGACAACTGTGATGAGATCAGTAAGGAGGTGCTGTATGGTGTGGAAGTCAGTCAGCTTGGCATTGCGGATGAACCCCCAATAGGTCTTGTGGATAGTGGTGGCATCCTCGAACTTATGATTCTGGGCCACTCCTGTCAATTGCGAACATATTCAATACAAACGCCATGTCACCCCGTTTATCCGGAAGGTTTCATTTGTATTGAAATCGACCGGATTAAAAAAGCACGATAACGAATCATGGCTACATAATACTATTCCTTTAATTACACGTAGATTTTACCTACAGTAATCGCCTCGTTTTCCGCACTAAACTAGTTTCGCAAAATATGCTTTGAGTTAGTGAGACTAAATCCCGGCACTATCACTACAGTTTGCAAATAATCGAATCTAGGCGGTCCTATAAGCGGTTGACAGCGCCAGATATTTTTCAGGCTGTCTGGGTACGATGATACAAAATCGCCCCGCTCACAATCTTAGACCATTTAGTTATAAGCTCGAAATATTTGGGGTCTATTTTCCCCCGGAATGCATGGCAAATTACCAAGCTATTTTAAATGAGCTTTCCAATCAGCACTGCAGTGTGCTACACCTACCTGGATTGTACCTGTCATGACAGGTGTAGAACCCGCCATGTTTGCACGTTGCGTCTGTCCCCCAGCGGTCGTTCGTCACCACAGTGTCCTTAACAGGGCTGGAACAAGTGAGAGTGTCTGTCAGGAATACTCAATCATCACTGTGAGGCGGACAAAATGGTAGCTAACGATGCATACCAACATTGTGAAACGTAAAGGTCAAGTGACATCAGTACAAGCATCCGAGGTACGTAAAATTAACACATGTACACATTTTCGAGAAAGGAAAAGGTCATCGAAAGATTCAATTTAAATGACAGGAGTGAGTGAGTTGGGTTTAACGCCGCTTTTAACAGTATTCCAGTTATATCGCGGCGTGTCAGCTTAATGTGGGAGGAAAGTCCGAAGTGATGCAGGTCTCAGACGTTTACCACTTCGGTGAAACCAACGAGCACGGGTATGGTGCTGACAAACCTAGAAACATAATCGGGGCGAACCGGGATTCGAACCCACAATCATAGGTTTCTGGCGTGTCCAAGGGACGCAACTCTGCACAGCGAATCGCGGCGCCTTAGACGACTGGGCCATCCGTGCCCCCTCAACGACAGGAAGCTATCAAAGGATGTATTCAGCGTTATGAAAGGAACAGAAGGACCCTATTCAAAGATGCAAGGCAGTATTGTGACGGGGAAAGAATGTTTTCTATGGATACAAAGCAACATGATGATAAAGACTTAATACAATGATCCGAGGGTGTAATGCAACGTTATTTAATGGCCCGCAGATATTCAACATACAATGAAGCACTGTGAAGGGTCAGATTGCTATAAATCTGAGTACGTAATGCAGCAATGTAACAGAATGTCAAAAGTGTTGCCGTGACAGGAAATATTAATTGGTAAAAGTAATTTTATTCTGCTTTGTTTTTATATATATTTGTTCTATAGTTGCCATTTCCTTTTCTGTCCTGTACTGCTTTGTCTTCACTTGGTTTTCAGATATAGGAGACCTACCTGTCGTTATACAGCCATGCTATGAACTCTGTAGAGTTCCAGTAGGTAGATGACGCCGACAAATCCCCATCTGACCACACCACATCAGGCTTGTACAGGTTCACCAGCTCATATAACTCGGGCATTGTCTTGAACTGAAAGACAAGTTTTACCAGCTCGTGCTTCGCTTCAGCGAATCAAAGTACACCTGATATCAGTACACCACACTACTCGAAGAAGAATTGTGTGAGTGAACGCTTTGCTCTACAGTCAGCAATATTGCAGATTCACAGCTGCCTGTAAATAATCAAATTAATCAGGCAAACCAGAGGTTGATAGTATGCCCAACGACCCACGTGCCTGGGTCACGATGACATCCAATGATGAAGCGTAACCACCCGATCCTCTTTAATCAGGAGTACTTGGATACTTTTCTGATCCGACACTCTAGACACTCTATCATGCATAACAAATGACTAGTTTCTCATAAATGCCTTCCTAGAAATGCGATACATATTGAACCTACCCTTGAGAAAGACAATGTCTAATAATCGAAGGAACAGAACAGAAATATAATAACAGGAATTTAAAAGTAAAAATACATTAAAAAGTATTTGAAAATGTCCACAGGACCTACCCTAACAAAGTCTTGTGTTTTGAATTCGTTCTTCTGATCTTGAAGAAACATTGGGTTGACAAACTCGAACAGCGAGTGGTAAAGACCAAACTTGATGGTCGTCTTCTTCCTGATTGAGTTGGCCAGGTCACCTGGAATAGATGATTCACAGAACAGGGTACATGGCGATCAGGGTGATGCATGGATGTGTCTCGTTACGTTTTGCCAAATATACATTCACTTCTAAAAGATGTCTACATTTGAAAAGAATAAGGAAACAGACTGGTGTATCATTTATAATTCTACAATGACTATTTATCGCCAGCCACGAAGTGGGGCGGGGGTTATATGAACGGAGTTCGTCCTCCGCTTCGCAATGGGGACACATTTTCTCAAAAGCTATTTAAGTAAAAGAAATGAAATTTTACACACAGGTGTTACTGGTCATGTTCTTAAATGAGTTCGAAAGTTGGAAACATAAATAATTATTTTAGAGAGTTATGGCCCTTGCTCCATGCCTTTCAACTTTTCTCAGAAACTACTGCAGTCACATGAATGAAAGTACTTATCAAAGAGATGCTGAGTTGGACAATTGGTGTCAAACCAAGAAGCAAAATTGGGGCGAATTTCAAATTCGACCCCAAAATCAGTGGATCCTTGCAAACCATGGGACGTAACTCTGCACGTACCAACTAAGTCCCTGCGAGGGCCAACATCCATGGAATTCCAGTTGAACGAGTATTTGGTTGGCCAGTTGCAGAATCCTTCATGGTGCTTTGATGTCAGCACAACATATCTGAAATATATATATGTATGCATGTATATATATACATGATATAAACTTTGCATGCAAAGAGATTTTTCAAACATAATACTGACAGTGAGTGATTATAACAACCGGACAAATATATAACTTGCATGTTATACAGTTAGACGGCCATAAGGAAGTATGTCGTATTTCATTACAAATACGACGCTTCCATTTAGTGTCCTTGCTATAATTCGTTTGCCATAGAATAATTTATGTTTGGGTGTAATCCATGTTGATTTATTAACTGAATAAACAGGAGGCCCGATTGCCTGGAAACCCCTTTAGTTGATGACTTTTGTTTGTTTTTTTGTTTGTTTGTTTGTTTAATGTTTAATATTCCAATATTCCAGTTATATGACGGCGGTCTGTAAATAATCGCGTCTGGACCAGACAACCCAGTGATTGACATCATGAGCATCGATCCACGCAATTGGGATACGATGACATGCATCAACCAAGTCAGCGAGCCTGAGCACCCTATCCGTTAGTCGCCTCGTACGACAAGCAACCTATTCTAACCCGGATCTTCACGGGTCGCGTGGCACGACAATTTGACGAAATCCTTTGGCCAGGGGATATAGAAATGAATGTTAGAATTATCTTCCCTTGCAATACGAGTTTCTCGATAAGGCAATACCGTGACACATAACGCCGTGAAAGGAAGAAAAGGACTCACAAAGCCCGACACTATTGACACCATCTGCCTTTACTTATCTGACAGAGTTCGAGTCACTGTTACTAATATTACATATGAGAGGATAAAGCGTATGCATATCGTCAACACAGTTCCAATGGAGAGTTGTAACACAAACCCGACATGGGTCTGTGCGCTGGGGTTAAATAACACTGTTACTAATATTAGATACTGTAGTATGGCTGGCTTGTTTGTAGTTTCAATTTACTGTGTTCTCACCTTGCCCCCGAAGCGTTGAATATCTCCGCCCATTCGTCGGGGTTGTAGAACTCAGCTGTGAATTTTGCTGCAAAGTCAGCATAGGTAAAACCTGGCCTGTAGTTATTCTTCATAAACTCCACAACGTCCGTTCTGTTTTGTCGCCAATACTCCTGGAACCAAGCACCTGCGAAGCTTGGAACAGAGAACACCCCCCAGTGAAGAAAGATGCCAAACTTGGCCTCGTCGTACCAGGCCGGGAGGGGCCTCTGGTCCAGTGACTCCCATGTGGGGTCGTAGCGGGCACCTGCCGCTAGTGTCACAGTCAACAGCGTGCACAACAACACTCCAACCATGTTGCGTCGTCCCGTGTTCACAATGAATCGGGGGCACGGGTGGCCCAGTGGCGATTCGCTGTGCAGAGTTGCGTCCCTTGGACACGCCAGAAACCTATGATTGTGGCTTCGAATCCCGGTTCGCCCCGATTATGTTTCTAGGTTTGTCAGCCTAATACCCGTGCTCGTGGGTTTCACCGAAGTGGTAACCGTCTGAGACCTGAATCACTTCGGGCTTTCCTCTTACATTAAGCTGACACGCCGTGATATAACTGGAATACTGTTAAAAGCGGCGTTAAACCCAACTCACTCACTCACTCACAATGAATCGCGCTGTCAGCAAGAGCGTAATCAACAGATCCATCACGTGACTACTATCACGTAACCGTCTCGCACGAATATCTTAAAACGTCAATCTGTCTGTACGTCAAATAGTGTTGATTCTCAGCGTTGTTTACACAAACAATTTAAATTAAGCTGGGTCAAGCGAGCATGATCGTTCGATCAAACAATTGCATTATCGTAACCACACATGACTACTGTAAAGAGCAGGTGCACAAACCCTACAATTTCCATATAAACGCCAATACCAGCCTTGTAGTTGAACCGTTGTGTTGTATGTTCAGATGGTGTTCAGGGGTTCCTCTAATGAATACAACCTATTAAACGTTAACCCTTTCCTTCCTGTTTCCTTTGTCTGCATACAGAATGTCTTACAACACTGTGGACAACCCAAGGACGTTATTCGACTCCAGAGACGTTGCTTTGTTAATCCTCCTTGATCTGTCTGCCGCGTTGGATACATAGGCCATGCAAGGTTGTTATATGCAGTCTGATATCAGGAATATTCTTTGTATGTCTGGTTTGTCTCTTGCGTGGATATCTCAAGATGTTGGAAATGTTAAATTATCTTCATGCTTAGGCAAAGATTACTTGATATATTTTCACATGATTGGCACTGTCAAATATCATCCGCAAGGTTTTTATGCCATTATACGAATATAAAATCATTACTTGTTCCTGAAAAATATGCATCTGAACTTCAGGATAGAACTTTGAGAAGATCTTTGTGTAAATTACGTATATCATTACATAATTTTAATGTTAATAATCTCAGAAAGAAAACTGTACAAGATAAAGAAAGTAGTTTATGCCGTTATTGTAACGAAGGCTATGTTGAGGATGAGTTTCATGTACTCATTTGTAAATATTATCAGTTTCTTAGAAATAGATACCTCCCTATGATTTCAACTATGTACAAAGATGAACAACTGATGAAAAATTTGTCTGAACAATGCTAATACAATACCATCTCTGTCAATATTCTGAAGTAGTTTTTGAAATTAGACGTTGATATAATATGTAAACTTATTATTATCTACACGTGACTGTACAGTGTTGATAAAAAACAACAACACTTCTGTACTATAGGTCATATGGCCTAAAATATTGAATAACCTTCTGTCTGTCTGTCTGTCTGTCTGTCTGTATATACAGTTTTGAAAATGTATTTATCGTACCTGACAGACAGGTCACAGGTAGGTCATCTAAACAAGGCTATATCAAAAAGTGAGAGTCTCACGTGTGGGGGTCCCTGAAGGGTCTGTGCTGGTGTGTCTTACCAGACACGTCATTAATACGATCGTTTTGTAAAATTTAGGGTCTCATTACATAATTTTAAAGTAAATATGTGTCGTAAATCGAAAGATTTTCATGCTGTTAACAGTGATTATACAAATTGTGACAGAGGTTAAATTGAACCTGAATTCCATGTCTTATTCAAGTGAAACAAGTATTCCAAGTTAAGATCTACATATCTCCCTATTTTGAATAATGACTATAAATCTGAAATGTTAATGATAAATACTATCAACTCACAAAAAAAATATGTTATCTTTTCAGTGCCTACTTATATAAAGCATGTTTTTACTATCAGATTCAAGATGTAATTTCTGTATATGCACGTGACATCATATTGTGAGTTGGTATCAATTGTACTTTAGGCCATAAGGCCATAATACTGAATAAACCTGTCTGTCTGTCTGTCTGTCCGTGGGCCCACCATCACGTGCCTCATCACTTTTAAGTAGCTGATTCACAACTGGTCGATAGATTTTGTCCCCTCTTCGACAATCAGACTGCATCCTTGAACAGGATGGAAAGCTGTCTCAACAATGTCAAATCCTGGATGACTTAATGCTGACAAACATGCTTAAATTAAATGATGAGAAAACAGAGGCAATGGCAATCATTCCGCCTTCAAGACAACAGTAATCTCAGCTAACTCACTTCACAATTGGACAATCCTTGATCCCATTTTCTCCATTTATCCCAAACCTTGGTGTTTTTATTAACTCATCCTCAACTATGGAAACATAAGTACTCTTTCTCAGTAAGACGTCATTTTACCTGAAAAATATTGGATCAATGCATCGCCTGATTTCAAGAGCCTTTCTGCCTACCAATCGCTTCATAACACTGGCCCTGCTCGTTATGTGAGATGTTCTTCCAGTACAAACCTACAAACATAACTAACTTCTCTTGACTGAACAAAACTCAAACTAAAGTCCTTCGGTGCTCGATCCTTTTCTAATGCAGGTGCCTCACTATGGAACTCTTCCCATCAGTCTCTGAAGTGCACGTGGTATTATACGGTGTTTAAATCTGGAGTCGAAACGTACATCTTCAAACAGCTACAACTGAATCAGATCAATCTTATTAATATAAGATCTTAGTTCTTAGAGCTAAACAAAGATCTGAGGACATCCCATTTCAGGTCTCGTCAGAACCTTTCGAAAACCGTGACCGACCAATGAAATGTCTGGAAGTCTGAAAGTAGCTCTCTTGAACTTTATGGCTCTAGTTTCAAACTGACTACTTCCATTGCAAACTATGCTTGGAAAAGTTCTCGATTCAAAATTTCAAAACAGAACAAACGAAAATTCTGAAATGTCAAAAATGGCTGTGATTGTAGGCCGATACTTACTATGGGATATGGAAACTTGTCCGTTTGAAATGTCGACCCCATTGAAGTGAGAGATAGACACTGATTTCAAAGGAATATGTCGTACAGACAATAACTGTTATTTGGAATGTCCCTGTTAACCATTTCGAGGTTGCGTGATCAGAAAACGCGTTCAGACTTTCGCTTTAGCGAACTCGTAAGCGACGCTCTGATTGGTCGGAAGAAAGGCCGTTCCGACGGTACCTGTAATGGGATGTCTTCAGATCTTTGTGTGGCAGTAGCAACCACTAAGATCAGATTTTAATGAGATTGGAATCAGATAGGAATACAATCAGTTGTCCTCGGGCCTGTAGAGAGTGTATGGTCACAGCGGCCCACGGACACATAACAGACAGGTGGCTCGGATTCGTATTGAGTGAGTGAGTATGGTTTTACGCCGCTTTTAGCAATATTCCAGCAATATCACGGCGGGGGACACCAGAAATTGGCTTCACACATTGTACCCATGTCGGGAATCGAACCCGGGTCTTCGGCGTGACGAGCGAACGCTTTAACCACTAGCCTACCCGACCGCCCCTGATTCGTATTGATATATAATTAAACCATAAAAGCCCTGCTTTTTCCTTCTCCCTTTATGTCCTCTGCATGTGTATTTTTTAGTGTCTTACTGTCCTCAGTGACGTGGAATTTAGCATTGTATACATCATGTACTCCAATGTAAACATGAATGAATAGGAATGAACTATACTAAAGGTGAGGTCATATGGGGTTTAACATCGCGTTCAAGATGATTGCACTTTCTAGCGACGTTCATGCATGTGTGTGTGGATGCTTGTACTAGTCCGGGCTGATGTCGAGTTTATGGTGATAGCCCACTGAGATATCATGCCGCAGTTTAACATGAACACATCACTCACACACAGTATACTGACTCCCAGCCGACCAGTCCTTGTTTTAGCCCCTTAATGTCGACCGCCAGGCTTGGTAACAAGTATTCCTATTTTCGTATGACGCGGTCGGGGATCGAACCCCGGACCTTCCTCTCTCATGGCGGATGCTCTACCACGGAGGCGGTCACCTATATTACAGATTTCGGTTATTATACAAAGTGGCAGGACACGATCATTTGTTTTGTCAGTCTACAAAGTATGTTCATTTATGAATGAACAGGTCAACAATTTCAGTACAAGTCCGTCATCTACCAACTCCGCCACCCGGCCAACAGTTCACATGTGAAAATGACTCGACACCGGGAGTTTCTTTAATCCATGGGTTTATTTCATACTGGCAAGAATTATGTCATACAAATGCATCTTCCCAAAAATAAGTCTCTGGAATGATATGGTGAGGATGTTCTTGTTTACGCTGCTTTCCAACAAGTATATTGATGATAAAGTTGCATCAACTTTACATGACAGGAACGTCCAAACTGATGCAGCCGTAAATGTGTTCACCCTTCTTGTGGGGTGTCTACTGAAGTACCTAGGAATGTAATCAAGTTGAATGTGTGTTCATCCCCACGACCAGTAATCGGGTAGAATCTGAGTTCATCCCCACGACCAGTAATCTGGTAGAACCTGAGTTCATCCCCACGACCAGTAATCGGGTAGAACCTGAGTTCATCCCCACGACCAGTAATCAGGTAGAACCAGAGTTCATCCCCACGACCAGTAATCAGGTAGAACCTGAGTTCATCCCCACGACCAGTAATCTGGTAGAACCTGAGTTCATCCCCACGACCAGTAATCGGGTAGAATCTGAGTTCATCCCCACGACCAGTAATCGGGTAGAATCTGAGTTCATCCCCACGACCAGTAATCGGGTAGAACCTGAGTTCATCCCCACGACCAGTAATCGGGTAGAACCTGAGTTCATCCCCACGACCAGTAATCGGGTAGAACCTGAGTTCATCCCCACGACCAGTAATCAGGTAGAACCAGAGTTCATCCCCACGACCAGTAATCAGGTAGAACCTGAGTTCATCCCCACGACCAGTAATCTGGTAGAACCTGAGTTCATCCCCACGACCAGTAATCGGGTAGAACCTGAGTTCATCCCCACGACCTGTAATCGGGTAGAACCTGAGTTCATCCCCACGACCAGTAATCGGGTAGAACCTGAGTTCATCCCCACGACCAGTAATCGGGTAGAACCTGAGTTCATCCCCACGACCAGTAATCAGGTAGAACCTGAGTTCATCCCCACGACCAGTAATCGGGTAGAACCTGAGTTCATCCCCACGACCTGTCAACCCTGGCAGTCTGGGATATGAAGAATTGCAGCACACAATTGGCCCTGCCTGCTTCCTGGAATGTTATACATTATGGGAATATCTGACTGAATAGTTCATATCTAAATGATATTTCTATACATCACATGAAATTTTAACCCCTTGAATTTAAAGTGACACAAGTCTGCATTGTTACATTCATGGAGATTGTCCAATTTTTTTTTTTAAAAAAGAGAAATATTATTTTAAGATACTTATATTTTACATTGTTTCTAAAATAACCAAACATAAGGTTCCCTGAGTTTCACACCACCATACTGAAAAGTTCCTGCGATTACCGTTGTAATCTTAACGGTCTAGACCGCGTGTCCCTATGACAACAATACAACAATCTTAAAATTAGGCCAAGCCTTAGCTCAGATTTTGATAACTTTGTTCCAGTTTGAGACTCTTTGCTCAACAAACGATATGGATCCCATAAAAACATGGTGGACAAATATTTTAAAAATTATTTCAATGCAAAAGCAGTCATTGTGGATTATTCAATAACGTATGTACAAATATAGAAAATACCCCCAAAGAGACCATCTGGCCCCCAAAAAAGATACAGAAGGGATACAAAACATGTTAAAAACATATATCTAACTACAATATCACGACGAGAACCCACCAAATAAAACATATTATGCATATATAATGTATTCTATTGGTTTTTGAGATTATCAAGTCTGAAAACCCAGGCCCACTGGCAAGGCATACGATTAAATGGAATTGCTGGAATCATGACTGTCATTCCTGATGTGGCGCCAGATTTGAAATCAAAGTATCCTGGGTATCCGAGCAACGTCACTGTGGTGGCGGGACCTGGCTGTGGGGCAGCTAGCTCCAGCATATCTCCCCGAGGCCAGCTGAGAGTGATGGCGTACACGGAAATACCAGTTGAAGACTTCTTGGACGTGTACCTATGTGAGAATAAAGGGGCATGAGTGATGGCGGACCAGGGAATACATCCTGGGAGATGAACTACACCTCAGATTCTTAGCTTATTACAAATATCCATTCTGGTGTGAGACAAATAGTTATGAGAGTGCTGTGTTTGTTTGTTTGTTGTTTAACACCGCACTCAGCAATATTCCAGCTTTTTGACGGCGGTGTGTAAATAGTCGAGTCTGGGCCAGACAATCCAGTAATTGACATCATAAGCATCGATCCACGCAAATGGGATACAATGACATGCATCAACCAAGAGAGTCTGATCAGCCGATCCTGTTTGTCGCCTCTTACTACAAGCATAGTCACATTAAACCAAAGGTAGAAAATGATGTGGCTGTGTGAATCTCCAGGTTTCAAGTCAACTGTCAACTATTGTAAAGAGAACTGTACCAATGTTTTTGGATGTTGGCGAGGTGACGTGAAGTGGAGCTTAACGTCGGTTAAAGATTTATCTGAGATACCATGCAGCAGTTTAACATGGATACCCCACTCAAAGACAGTATCATAACAAGAACCATCTTTTAACTTCTTTTTACGCCGTTCGATCCCTGGCCGTGTCATACCAAAAGACATTGATAGATGGTACTTGTTGTTCCCCTGACTGGCGCTTGGCATTAAGGGACCAACAAGAACTGGTTGGCTCGGAGTCAGTATACTGGGTCTGAGGGGGGTATACATGAACTGTGGCATGTCATCTCTGTGGGCAAGCACTATAAAATCGCCATAAGTCCAGACACGTACAAGCAGCCATCACACAGGCACATACACATTGCTATATAGATGCGATAATCTTGAACGCAACGTTAAACCCCATTTCACCTCACCTGATACTTTCAGGCTGCAATTTTTTACTGCTTTTCGTCACATCATGTTTTTCAGGATCTAGTTACATTCTGATGTCACGTCCCCTGTCTGTAATGTACCTACCAGACATCAGGTGCCGCTGTGTCATTCTGAGTGGTCCAGGGTCGTGTCTCATAGATGGCGTCGCCATTAACCTTCAGCCATTGTCCCATCTGAAGCAGCCTCTCAGCAAATATTGGGTTGATCATTCCGCTAGAGGTGGGGCCAGCATTCAGCAGGAAGTTGCCACCGCAGCTGTATTTAACACAGTAGTGAACAACTAAAATACTGGGATTTCAATATGGTTGTACCGCATACTGCTAATATTATCTTGTCTGAGCATGATGAATACGAATTCGGTTAAATTGAACAGGAATTAGAATCCCCAGGAAGTGGTTTTGTTTTGTTTGTTGTTTAACACAGCATTCAGCAATATTCCAGCTATAAGACAACGGTTTGTAAATCATTGAGTCTGGACCAGACAATCCAGTGTTTGACATCATGAGCACCAATATGCGCAATTGGGATACGATGACATCCATCAACGAAGTCAGTGATGATCTCGGTATATTAGCTCCATTCAGGTATGACAACACCCTGCCCCCATTCGCCATTATACTTTTCTTCGGTTCGGTTTGAATGACACCATGCTAAAAATAAGCGTCCAGTCAAATTACACTGCTTTTGGTTCAAACAAGTGGCAGTATCACCAGAACTCATCTTGACGGATTCGTGTGGTTTCAGATTCAACTGGAAAGTGTCGTAGCAAAAGATCTTTCACATCTTCTTTCTCAGGGCACCCCAGGGCCCAAGAAAACAGCTTTACAGAGCTAAAGTTCATATAGAACAGGATTTTAAGTTTCGATAACATGCAAGAAGAGATCCTTCAGGTGAGGCTGCCATTTTGAATGTAGTTCTACGCCGAATTCACTTTAAGAGGCAGCACTTAATTGGTTGTTGGTGTAAAGATAATACACAAGTCTCTGCCCAGTAAGTGAAAAGCGAGACGGAGATGGTAAAATCACTTCTGAAACGAGTGAGTATGTTTTTACGTCACTTTTAGCAATATTCCAGCAATATCATGGCGGGGGACACCAGAAATGGGCTTCACACATTGTACCCATGTGGGGAATTGAACCTGGGCCTTGGCGTGACAAGCGGACGCTTTAACCAGTAGGCTACCCAAAAGTCCCCACTTCAGAACAAAGCTACCATGGTAAAATGGGTCAAGGTTATACATATCATATTAGAATGGAGATAAAGCAGACTTGATCATCGAGGATGAAATACAAATGTTTTGCTTAATTCTTTTCAAACTTATTCCACAGAGGTGCAACTATGAATGACCCTATGGCATTGATGTCCTGAATGGATACCTGCAAGAGTACTAGTATGTTTTCTGTTGATATTAGATATGTGAAGCCCATTTCTGGTGTCCCCTGCCGTGATATTGCTGAAACATTGCTAAAAGCGGCATAAAACTATACTCACTCACTCACTCACTGTTGATATTAGTGACCTACCTGACAACTTGGACAAGCTGAGTAATAAGTGCATGCACTGTGTTGAAGTCACCAATCTTGGCGTCGCGCCGGAAAGCCCATGCGTACTTGTCAATCGTTGTTGCATCCTCGAATTTGTGCTTCTGTACCACACCTGAAGATTCCATATTTACATTAACCATGTGCATAGTCTTTGATAGGCATTTAGAAGTTAGGAGAACATGAATACATGACACTTTTTGATGGATGGCAAGTTCTTTTATTCTTTGTACGACGTTTCAGATCCACTTTCCATTCACCTGAAGGAGCAAGAAGTAGCTCTGAAACGTTGTACAAACTTTAAGAATATAATAAGTTGCTATTCATAAAAAAAGTGTCATGTATTCATGTACATAACAAGTAAGAACAATTGGTGAAACCCACAAGCACAGGTATGGAGATGACAAACCTAGGAACATAATCAAAGGCAACTGGGTATCGAAACCACGATCATAGGTTTCTGGTTCACATAAGGGACACAACTCTGCACAACTCTGCCCCGCTTATTTCGAACAATACAGATAATAACAATATTACTATTTTTAAATCCCCCCGAAACCTACCTGGATTGTACTTGTCATGGCAGGTGTAGTATCCTCCGTGTTTACACATGCATTCATCTCCCCAGCGATCGTTGGTCACCACAGTGTCCTTGATGGGGCTGGGGGAGAAGGAGGGAGTTACTCAGGTATGCAATATGCAACTTTGTCTCAACTGAACTTTTATTTACACTCAGGCCGCTATCAGCTGTATCAAAGGTACAAAATTATTTCAACAACATAATGCTAAACATATACATATAAATATAGAATATATATACAAAAACATCTTTGCTGATCATGCTTGCATATTTATACAGATTTACTAGGGTAGCACTATATGTGCAATTCAAAAAGAGGGAGAGTAACTTGATAGGCTTAAACAATGACATGATCATTTTACAGAATTTGGACAGTTTTCTCAATGTTCCCAATCGTGAATTATTGAAAAGTAAATTCGTTTTATGCATATTTGGTTTGATGTAGTAGAATCCGTGTAAAAAAATGTTTTCTTTCGTTTTCTAAAGATAGACAAACAAACAAATAATGAAATTCATCACCTATGGTCGGATAATTTACAAAGTGGGCATTTCCTTTCAATCAAAGGTATTTTTCTCCATCTCCAAGTTTCAATAGGTAGGTTATGGTTACAAGTTCTTTAAGTAAGACTCACCAAACGTTTTCCAGCAGTATGTTTAAATAATATTCAAAATTTAGGCAATCAATATTTATGATACTATACTATACACAGCATAAATTTTGTTTGCATCGCTCAACTGCAGGTGGTGTGTGTGATCGATAGGTCATGGTCTGGCATCACTGTCAACTAATACCACGAGGCTGCCGGAACATCAGTTTACTCACTGAAGTATACATTTACAATGATTTTGCAACAGCATGCATATCTGTGTCACGTGTATGTAAAATCACAAGACAAACGCTGGCATGTTGATTATTGACAATGGGGACTGTACTCAAGGAAAGGAGTACTTGAGTATTTCATATTTGTTATAATCGGCCGAAATGGGGATCGGATGGACCCCGACTAATCCCGACTGCGTCGTAAAACAAAGTTCGCTCACTTTCACATTCATTCATTCCGTGAATGAGTGAGTGTTTTACGCAACAGTAAGCAATATTCCAGCTATAACACTGCCTGGAAGTAATCAAGCCTTGGTCAGACACGCTGTGGGGCACGATTGCAAGCTATCACACATTGTGACCATCCGATCCTCGGTCCTAGTCTGATAGGTGCAATGACGCGTAAAGAGTAAATAATGAACACCTCCTTAATGACATTCAACAAGCAGACAGTACCTGTCGTTATACAGCCAGGCCAGGAAGTGTGTGGAGTTCCAGTAGGACGATGGGGCCAGCCAGGACCCGTCAGACCATATGAGATCTGGCTTGTACTGATTCACTAACTCATACAACTCAGGCATGGTCTTGAACTGAAATTAGACAGCAACTGTGTCGAATCAAACATACAGGAGAGTGCATTCTTTATTTAAATAATTTTTCCTTTTGCCTCGGCTTTCACTCAAAAAGTATTAGCTGGACATGCCGGGTGTCCTGGAAAATGAGTTGTGAAAGAAGAAAATTGTACGACTGCTCATTTCAGTGAAAGAAGTTAAGTGAAAAGGGGTTTAATGTGGCGTTCAAGATTGTTGACCCCTCTCTCTCTCACTCTCTCTCTCTTGTTTTAGCCCCTTAATGCCAAGCGCCAGGCAGGGTAACAACAAGTACCATCTTTTAACATCTTTCGGTATGACGGGGCAGAGGATCGAAACGGCAACCTAGTGTTTTCCGACGCTCTACCACTCGACCGCTTTCAGAGATAAAATGTGACTGAATACTTTGCTTCTAACAGACATCACTCGTTATAGACATACTTTGGAAATTACATCAATAACAAGCTATATTTCACCAATAATGGCTAAACTGACTATCCCTCCACTCATCTAGACAGTTTGAAAATGTCTGTAAAATGCACACAGATTGTAATGTAGGATTTCCCTTTAAAGAACTATTGCTGCATGTAGTGTGGAGCATTCGTTCATTATTTCACACTTCAGTGATTAGCTACGACATCCTTTGCAATGGACAAGCAGAATATCTTACAAATGTGACCATCGAAAAGTAACAAAGATGGTTGCTAACAATGTTATCAAAGCCCACCTTAACAAAGTCTTGGGTCCTGAATTTGTTCTTCTGATCCTGGAGCCAGTACGGGTTGACAAACTCGAACAGTGAGTGGTAAATACCAAACTTGAGGATTGACTTCTTCCGTATAGAGTTGGCCAGGTCACCTGAAACAAGTGTTTATTGCACCTATCAATACACCTGGAACATCTGTTTTATTGCAGTCAACTAACACATGACCTGGAACACCTGTTTTATTGCAGTCAACAAACAAATCACCTGGAACACCTGTTTTATTGCAGTCAACTAAAAAGTCACCTGGAACACCGGTTTCATTGCAGTCAACTAACAAGTCACCTGGAACACCTGTTTTATTGCAGTCAACTAACAAATCACCTGGAACACCTGTTTTATTGCAGTCAACTAACACATCACCTGGAACACCTGTTTTATTGCAGTCAACAAACACATCACCTAAAATACCTGTTTTATTGCAGTCAACTAACACATCACCAGGAACACCTGTTTCATTGCAGTCAACTAACAAGTCACCTGGAACACCTGTTTTATTGCAGTCAACTAACAAGACACCTAGAACACCTGTTTCATTGCGGTCAACAAACACATCACCTGGAACACCTGTTTCATTGCAGTCAACTAACAAGACACCTGGAACACCTGTTTCATTGCAGTCAACTAACAAATCACCTGGAACACCTGTTTCATTGCAGTCAACAAACACATCACCTGGAACACCTGTTTCATTGCAGTCAACTAACAAGTCACCTGGAACACCTGTTTCATTGCAGTCAACTAACAAGACACCTGGAACACCTGTTTTTTTTAGTGCAGTCAACTAACAAGTCACCTGGAACACCTGTTTCATTGCAGTCAACTAACAGGACACCTGGAACACCTGTTTCATTGCAGTCAACTAACAAGTCACCTGGAACACCTGTTTCATTGCAGTCAACTAACAAGTCACCTGGAACACCTGTTTCATTGCAGTCAACTAACAAGACACCTAGAACACCTGTTTCATTGCAGTCAACTAACACATCACCTGGGACATATGTATGTAATTACAGTCAACTAACACGCATTCAAACACAGCTCTGGTTTTGGTGTGTTTGGGTAGTGAAAGATTGTTTAGACAACAACTTGACAAACACTTATGTAAGGTGAGAGAGATGGGTTGAAGGCCGTATAAATCATGTTTCAGTGACATCCTGCTGGTGAAACCAAATGTCAAGCAGGTCGTAGATGTTTGTCACTTGAGTGAAATACATGAGCAGGGGCATGGTACTGTCAAACCAAGAATCATAGTCGCTACGAATCTCAAATTCCAACCAAAGATCAGTGGATCCTTGTATAACCAAGGGATGCAATACTGCACATACCCACTAAGTCCCTGCGAGGGCCAACATCCATAGAATTCCAGTTGAAGGAGTGTTTGGTATTCCAGTTGCAGAATCCTTCATGGTGCTTTGATGTAAGCACAACATATCTAAAAATATGAAACAAAACAGGCTTATATATGAAGATACTAGTGACATTCGGTGAAGTCCTGTTGTCAGCAAATATGTCAACTCACAAGCTCCATAATTTTATGTCATACACAAGGTCAATAGTAGGCTATTGCGGTCTATAGTAGTCAAAACAAGCCCATCATTTTTTATTGTTTAGAAACGTCTTGTTCGATGGATACTTCACTTGAACGTGTGGACAAGCCATCATGTGAAAATATTTCCTACATGAAGTGCTCACGTGCTGTTGATGGTAATATAGTTGTGTTCATGCGATGACGATAATGTTTCATGAACAACGACAACAAACCTATTTTTGAAACATACTCATGGTGGGCATAACACCACCTTATTGTCTACATGTCTACATTTCTCAAACATGTTAATTTCACGGGTGGGGTGGGGTTGGGGTTCGGTGGGGGTGCTGTGGTTGGGGTAACAGTAAATTTAACATCAGATTTCAATATAACTGCCAGTTGTGATATGTTGTAAAAACGTTACATAATATTAAAACCTGACCGGCTTATCTAGACTTCCCTATTATAAGGACAGAATTACTATACATGAACTTATTCAGTACAGACTTGGAGCAAAGCTACAATCCTTTGAATTGGACACGTTTCCGAGATGTAGATCACATTAGTACCGTGCTGAGGTGAAAGACTTCCATTAGCATATCACACATTGTAATAGTTTCAATGATTTAAATAACATGTACAAAAAAAACCTGATAATTTGGTTTATTTTTCGCAAATAGGCCGTTTTGACGCCCATTGTTTTGACATAGGCCGTTTCAGGCTGGTCCTGGTTATCCGAATTCGTACATGGTCAACATAGTCACAGTGTCGTGGAGAGTCAATACACAAACATGACAAAGGCCTGCAGGAGGAAATAACACTGATACTAATATTGGACCCTGCAGTTTTGTATGGTTGGCTGGTTGGTAGGTTGACTTTACTTCTAGTGCAAGTGAACTCACCTTGCCCCCGAAGCGTTGAATATCTCCGCCCATTCGTCGGGGTTGTAGAACTCAGCTGTGAATTGTGCGGCAAAGTCAGCATAGGTAAAACCCGGTCTGTAGTTTTGCCTCATAAACTCCACAACGTCCGTTCTGTTTTGTCGCCAATACTCCTGAAACCAAGCACCCGCGAAGCTTGGAACAGAGAACACCCCCCAGTGAAGAAAGATGCCAAACTTGGCCTCGTCGTACCAGGCCGGGAGGGGCCTCTGGTCCAGTGACTCCCATGTGGGGTCGTAGCGGGCACCTGCCGCTAGTGTCACAGTCAACAGCGTGCACAACAACAGTCCAGCCATGTTGTACGATCTCATGATCTATTGATGTTGTAGCGTCACCTATTGTATGTATGAATCACATGACTTGAAGCTATATATAAAGTCACGTGTGCGGTGTCGTTTCAGAATGAGCCCTATGTGAAACTAAGCTGGTTCCCGGCTCTCTATGCGCGTAGTATAGTCATCATGTGATATGAAGAGAAGGGACCCAGCTTGGTGAGATTTAGAGAACGTGTGTTGTGCCCTTAAACCTGTCTAAGTCTACAATATTCATTAGTGGGCGTGGCTTGTGTATGCACGTGACACTATCTTCCTCAAAGCTGTTGATGTGTAACGAACGCATCGCTGTCTCGGCTGTTATTGCGCGATACGATGTTTCCCTCACAATCTGCACATCAGGTATATAACATGTAGTTTATGTGTCTTTGAATATTGTGCTGGACTGTATTTGCGAGCCTCGACTTTGGACAGATCGAAAGTTACGTAACTTTCGATCTGTCCGAAGTCGAGGCTCGCAAATACAACTCGCCTCTCTCCGAAACATTCGGTGGTGTACATTAGCCCTGATCGAAACATTGACATGTCTTTGCTATTACTTGCATACCCAACACATTAAAAACCTCTTGTCATCATGCTCCATAATTATACAATACACCTTTCTCTACTTGTTATATGCAAGAGCAAAGCAATCTCTGCGTGTGGCAAAAGTTGGTCAACTACAAGATGCAACTATATTTTTTTTATTTCAGAAACCCTGAAAAGATTCCAGGGAGTAGATTCACATGGTGTCCCAGAAGAAGAGTTATCATGCTTGTGATATAAATATATAAAATAAAATCCAAATGGTCCCTAGAACAATGTTTATTAATCAGACCCATGGCTCAGGCAATTAGCTATATATAGGACTTGCCAAATCATTCTAGACTTGAGTTGGCTCCCTTTCTCCATTTATTCTAATGTATCTGAGAGACAGAGGTTCAGGAATGTGCAATCTTCTTTCTGGATAAAAATAACCATATGACCAGATTCTGAGACACTTTCATCCATTCTGTACTGCTTAACTGTGGTCCTCAATATATAACGAAAATAAAGTAAAAAGTATGAAATACAATTCCATGTATTAAAGTGACACAACTTTTATCTCCAAACAATACATGTATATGATATGATGCCCTATTTGTATAAAAATCTGTTCGGAATTTATTTTTCAAATTCAATATACATCTATGAATTACCATTTGGCAAATAATAAAATAAGATAAAATACATGATCAGTGATGATATTTTCCATTATTCCAGATAATACAAGCTGAGCATCTAATTGGATCTAATTAGACATGAGCTTATGCAGTTTAATGTTACTCAAGATGGAAGATCTGTCGAAAAGTATGAACAACATGAAATTAAAAAAACCCAGGTAAAATAGTTTCTTCTCTAGCAAGACATAACCGCATTGATCATGATCTGACATTTTCATCAGAAATAAAAACAGATTTGTTGGTATTAATCATTGCAGAAGTCTTTACTGGAACTTTCTAAGTCTCAAGTAACTTGAAATGCTTTGACATAAGTTTAGTCCCAGTCAAGACTACTATTTTTTGTAAAGGTGCCATTTTTTCATCTAAGTTGTTATTATAACATTCACTCTCTCTCCCATTTCAGCAAAAATTGGTGGCTTCCTTGGCGCATCAATGGAAACCCTTAAAGCTACAGAAGGTCTAAAGTCTACAATGCTGGGGTGGCCCCTTCCTGGACCCCCAGACAGTCATGGGCTGTTGCATAGGCCCCTCCTGATCCCTTTGACCATGCACAGCCCCATCTAGACTGAAAAATTTCATTCACTCTCTTTCCCATTTCAGACAAAATGGGCGACTTCCTCGGCGTGTCAAGGAGACAGTCAGTGTGCACCTCAGAGGTTCAGCCAGCTTACCAGGTGAGCTTCAAACAGCCCAAGGCATCCTAGGGAACTGGTCAAAAATCAAATCCACCTTCTTTTTCTCTCAGTCTTTTTTTAAAGAGCTTGTGTAGACTTAACTTGAGAGCAGAATATTAATGCTATGGGTCAATATTTATAATTTTAAGAGATTTTTGACTATATTATTACTCATGTCCCCTCGACCAGAAATGGGATAACGCCTATAAACTCGACAAATAATGGAATCTTAAGATTTTGTTTTGTTGGCTACTGATAGTAAATAACATTTCTAACTTGTGAGCAGAATATTAATGCTATGGGTCAATATTTCTAATTTTAAGAGATTTTTGACTATATTATTACTCATGTCCCCTCGACCAGAAATGGGATAACGCCTATAAACTCGACAAATAAAGGAATCTTAAGATTTTGTTTTGTTGGCTACTGATAGTAAATAACATTTCTAACTTGTGAGCAGAATATTAATGCTATGGGTCAATATTTATAATTTTAAGAGATTTTTGACTATATTATTACTCATGTCCCCTCGACCAGAAATGGGATAACGCCTATAAACTCGACAAATAAAGGAATCTTAAGATTTTCTTTTGGCTACTGATAGTAAATAACATTTCCAACTTGTGAGCAGAATATTAATGCTATGGGTCAATATTTATAATTTTAAGAGATTTATTACTATATTATTACTCATGTCCCCTCAACCAGAAATGGGATAACGCCTATAAACTCGACAAATAATGGAATCTTAAGATTTTGTTTTGGCTACTGATAGTAAATAACATTTCAAACTTGTGAGCAGAATTAGTTAGTCACATGATATATTGTTTAATGACAAAATTTATCTAGATCTCAATGGTTACACTACAAGTCACTAATGTTCGAATTTCTTTTCATATGGTTGAATAAAGATATATAACTTAAGTCAACTTCAGTGTATGCATGACCAAATCGTTTAATTCATGTATCTAAATACGTTTTGAAAGTACTGTGGTAAAAAAAATCCCAATCAGACATTTTGTATCTCTTGAGACCTTACAGGTCAGGTAATAGTGGGGTGGGTCCCCGGGTAGTAAATTTGGACTCGTCCCAGCTCTAGAATTTATGTACAATTATTTGAGAGAGATGGTTTGATATTTGTGTATATTGGATGTTGCCATGTAATGACCATTGGAATAATAAAGTGATGCCACATTTCTACTCTGTCTGAGTTCTGCTCATGACAGTAGATCATGAAGACTGCACCAACTCTATGCATGTCTGCCAAGGGAAGCGTTGGAAACTGCTGCTTTCTGCCACAACTCAGAAAGTTGTTGATGTGTAATTTTATATATGCACAGAATGTCTGATGTGTGACATTATGCTGTACATTTTCATATTGTTATGTGTCAGTTTAGTTGCCTAAAAGTAACCCTCATCATCAGTTGGTGTGTCTGTGACCTGTAATAATAATGTCTCACATTTTTACATATTTTGTTTCTTTGGACCATTTTCTGAAACGATTATTTACTGGTAAAGAACATGGACACTTAATACGGACATGGAAGGTAATACAAGTGGTTGTATGAAAGTAACTATTAAACCACTACACAAAGATTAATTACTTGGGGGATTATTCTTCACAGGATTTTTTCAAAATGTTCCTGGGGAGTTGTTTTGGTAAAATGTCCATGCCACAAGACAAACACATTTGTGGTTATGCTTTCCAAGTAGGGGGTATTCATGCATTTATCAAAATTGTATATGCCTTCTTTATTATGGGTACTTGCTTGGTTTAGGCTTTGGTTAAAATTATTAAAGGTTAAGGTCTGTGTTCTGATATTTGCAAAACACATTTTAATTATTGTATGGGGCATGGTTTTCTCTGTAGACATGAAACTATATATGTACATCTTTACAAATACTGCCACATTAAATGTTAGTGCTATATATGTCAATGTTCAAGGTGACATTTGAGGTTATTGGGACACATGGTTGTATTTACTGTATTACTTGTGTAATGCAGAGACTGGGTTATATTTGGACAAAGATGTGATGCTTTGGACTTGAAATACATGGTAGTTTTTTTAAGACATTTTGAGTAAATGGAAATGTTTCTGATTTTGCAAGTATTTTTAAACATTTGCTAGTTACATTGGTTTGCAACCTAGAAACATTTAATTCCCATGAAAATGATGTGTATAATGGTCTTTGTCATATTTATGTAACCTCCAGGTTTATGTTCATTCAATGTTAAGGAGCCAATGGCTATAATTATTCATCTGGCATTTCTTGTGTGTTAGATTATTTTGCTGACTTATTTCAACAGACATAAAAATATATTAGTGTCTACCAAATTAAGCGCTTGAATACCACATATGATTATATTTAACATAATAATCATTTAGTCCACCTTGTTGCAATATGGTTTAGAGCAGGACCCCAGCCATCTATTCTTGTGATAACAGGCGACTAAATAGATCTGGTTGTCAGATTTGGTGACTTTATTGATTGTGTGTCATTGTACCCCGATGGTGTGGATCGTTGCTCATAATAGGAATGACTGATTTGTCTGGTCTGAATTTGCATACAGGTGGCTGGAACATGGCTGAATACAGCATTAAACAAGAGTGAAAAAGTATCAAAA